>NC_047038.1:114771708-115079850 GCF_011762595.2 Tursiops truncatus | reverse complement strand
GTTCCCTTACCTCTAGATGTTCTCTCACCTCTCTGCTCTACACAGTTCCTTGAAAATACAATAAAAATGAATAAATCTTAAGGAAATTCACACACTCAAAACTTTGGTAGAGGGCTTCCCTGGTGGCGCAGTGGTTGAGAGTCCGCCTGCCGATGCAGGGGACACGGGTTCGTGCCCCGGTCCGGGAAGATCCCACATGCCTAGGAGCAGCTGGCCCGTGAGCCATGGCCGCTGAGCCTGCGCGTCCAGAGCCTGTGCTCCGGAGAGGCCCCAACAGTGAGAGGCCCGCGTACCAAAAAAAAAAAAAAAAAAAAAAAAAAAAAAAAAACTTTGTTAGAATTGTATCATTTCAAGGGAGTGTCAAGGGTTTGCTTGATTAATGTTTTCTTGTTTCCTATTCCACATGCTTTGGGATTTTCTAAGTTCTTGTTTTCAAAGCCAGACTTCCCTCCTTTCCTGAACAGCCTCTCCTACCTAATATTACAAAGGAGAAAACAAAGTCAGAGCTACAATTTCATTTTCATTTGAAACCCAATTACTCAATTAAGTTCAGTAAATATTTTTGAGGACATTTTGGAAGACTTGTGGTCAGCAATGAGGTGGATAAAATAGTGAGTAAGGAGAAGACCCTGTCCTCAAAATAATGTTCCAAAGCGCAAAGCAACACAAATATCCAAATAGGCAAAATTCACTGCAGTTCAATCCCAAAGCCACCATCAGGGAATACAATCCTCTACAGCTTCCAAAAAAAGAACAAAGAGAGAGAGAGAACATGTAATTGAAAGGGTTCCTGAATCTAGTACCTGCATGAGTCACTCTCAGATCTATCTTATTCAATTCTCACAGCAACTACATGTAGGATGAGAAGTTACCAATTTGGTCTAGAATTCAGGTTTTCGGTCTTCTGCTCCTTTGCATTTTAGCATGGTTTCAGAACTCTTAAAAAAAAACAACAACAATAAAGAAAAACCTTCCTGTGAATCCTTTCATCATGCCTGTATGATGTCAATTTTCCTGGTTAAAATGACATTTATCAAAGTCATCTCTCCTGGTGGTCCAGCTCAGTAGGTGAGCTCCATTATCTCCACAGTGGGGCAGTTCTTCTCATTTTATTTTCTAAACTTTCATTTTCAGGGAACAGTAGATTAACCTTTTCTATCCTCAGTGAATTCTCATTTTGTTATGGAGCACACCATGGTTCCAATGAACCACATTCTTTCAAAACTGGCCCAAATCTAAATGACAGGATCACCCACATGCTCATTTTTAATATCTGGCTTGAAAATTATCTGACAAGTGCAGCTGATTTTGTGCACCCTGAATATTTATGGCACCTGAATGAGTTGTAATTCTTAAACAAAACACCTTTGCCTTACATTTTCCATAATTAACTAGCATGAGGCTGTGGTTAAGTAACAAGACTTAAAAGGATTCTGCAAAGTTAATGAGTGGCACAGTTAATTATACAAGTGTAAAAATTGGAATCTGTGACAACATACTGTAGGTTATAAATTTAATTTAATTTGGTTTTTATCATTTACATGTGTTATTCCATTGAAAGTCCAAATGAAGGGCATGGGGAGCTTCCCACTATTCTAATCTATCTGCTATTTTCACTTGTACTTTTACTGGCTTCCTGCATTTTTGTCGGTTTTCAAAAGCAAGACTTACTGTCAGAAAGCTAATATTATTCCTTAAATATTGACAGTGATATAATGTAAGAATATTTGTTGGATTAATTCTGAAATGCAAGCTACCAGTAAAATCAATACTTCAATTCTGAAGATTGAGGGCAAAATTAAATTATAATCCTGGGGAAGATTTTAAAATTATCTTATCCAAAGGGAGCCCTCCTACACTGCTAGTAGGAATGTAAATTGGTACAGCCACTATGGAGAACAGTATGGAGGTTCCTCAAAAAAACAAAAAATAGAATTACCATATGACCCAGGAATCCCACTCCTGGACATATATCCAGACGAAACTATAATTCGAAAAGATACATGCACCCCTATGTTCATAGCAGCACTATACACAATAGCCAAGACATGGAAACAACCTAAATGTCCATTGACAGATGAATGGATAAAGAAGATGTGGTGTATATATATATATATATATATATATATATATATATACACACACACACACACACACACACACACACACACGCACAACGGAATACTACAGCCATAAAAAAGAAAGAATGCCATTTGAAGCAACATAGATGCACCTAGAGTATCGTACTAAGCAAATTAACTCAGAGAAAGACAAATACCATACGGTATCGCTTACATACGATACAAATGAACTTACGTACGAAACAGAAACAGACTCACAAAGAGAACAGACTTGTGGTTGCCAAGGGGATGGCAGGACAAGGGAGGGCTGGATTGGGAGTTTGGGACTAGCAGATGCAAACTATTATATACAGAAAGGATAAACAACAAGGTCCTACTGTATAGCACAGGGAACTATAGTCAATATCCTGTAATAAACCATAATGGAAAAGAAAAAAATTTTAATAAATAAATAAAATAAAATTATCTTATCCGTAAAAGAATAAGAACATGTGTGATGATAAAATAAATTTCAATGGGCCAAATATCCTAACCAGCAATTGTCTCTATCCTGTGGAAGAATAACACAAGAGAAAAAGAGCTTAATTATATCATGAAAAATTTCAGTCAGATTCCTGACATTCAGTCCTTAAAATGAATATCAGTAAGATGTGGTAGAATTTTAAAAATAGGCTGCAATCTCAATACTAGGTAATGTTTGAGAGGTTTTCCAGTTGCAATATCATATATTTTTGGGATAGCTAAACCATGGGGGCTTCTTAAGTTAGCAATTCTTTCAGAGTTGAAAAATCTTTTTAAAACACAACTAGATCTTTTTTCGTGCTCTGTCAGATCTTAAGTATGGTTATTTAAAATATGAATCTTTCAACACCATTCACCTATAGTGCACCAGCCGCTGACTAGGAAATAGTGAGGCTGTTACTTCCATCTGAAGTAAGAGATGCTGAGGGAATTCCCTGGCGGTCCAGTGGTTAGGACTCTGTGCTTTCACTGCGGTGGCCCAGGTTCAAACCCTGAGTGCGGAACCAAGATCCCGCAAGCTGCATGGTACAGCCAAAAATAAAATAAAATAAAATAAAAAGTTAAGTAAGAGATGTTGGAAGTCTCTCCATCAAAGCAGGAGACAGTCCAACTGAAGCTATTGGTAGATGCTGAGTTGGGGACGAGATGTTAGTAAATGGGGCCCATGAAGTGCTGCCTTGAGCTCAAGTCTTCTAGATGATCAGATGAGGATTGAGGTAGACAGGACTCCGAAACAGAACAGATCAGAAGAGTGGGAGATGTTGAACACAGTTTGATCCTTTGCACACATGTGGTCTCTTAAAAACTTCCCTGCAAAATCCTGAATCTCACTGTTATTGCCTCATTATTAAATAGCATCACATGGTGATCTTTGGAGCATTCATAGTGTTAATCTTCGATCACACTGATGGCTGTCCCCCAAAAGTTTGCCCTCTCTATTTCATAGCCTGGTGTTGGCTCCGGGAGGTACTGGCCCAGTCAGAGATGCATTTCAGGTTTGTCCATGTGACTAGTTCCCACCCAAGGAAGATGAGAAGAAGGATTGTGTCATCTCCATCCTGAAGCTTTTAAGAAGCAAATGGATCTGGAGGAAGAGAACTCAGAGGCCCTGGGAGATGGTAGAATGAAAAGGTGGAAAGATATTGAGTTCCCTGAGTAACCTCATGGAGGAAAACTCTCCACTAATCAGGAATACCCACACTGGACTCTTAGAGAAGTGAGAAGGAAAGAAAATTTGGTGTTTATTAATCAGACCACCTAGAGTAACCCTACAACTCCAAACCCTAGGACAAAGTAAAAGAAAAATACAGATATGTAGATTTTTATTTGAATTTCTGGCTGGGGAAATGTCATCATTTTATTAAGGATTAAAAAATTATTGGCACAGGTTAGGATCCCTTGTTGAGATAGATTATCAGTTTGGTAACTGAGAAACTGAAACGGATTTAAAACGCGATTGAGAATAAGAGTGTGAGGGAGGAACAAAGGACATTCAGTGTTTTTCTGGTCCAGAAATACTCAGACGAATTATTCCATCTCAAATTTATCCTCCTTGATATGGCTAATATCCTTCTTGTTTATTTGCTAAAATATCAAGTCAGATTTAAGATGTGACAGCACATGAAAACTGTCAAGTACTAACAAACGTAAAGCAATATCATTGCTAATAAATTAAGGTAATCAGAACAGGTCTGTAGATAGAAGAATAATGAAGTTATATTAAATTCATTTATCTTTCAGATTAAATTGAGAAGTTTGTGGAAATTTGCAATTACACTTTAATATAGGAGACAGAAGTCTAGAATTAAAATGAGAGTGAGAAATAAGTGGGTGATATATTTAAGAATGGCTAAAGTTAACATTTCAATGCAAAGAATATGTCTTCTTTTAGAGAATAAAAATATTTGGACAATTAGGAAGCAGATTGTTTTAAGACATAGCCATTTAATTGTGTATTTTTTAAAAATCTGTCCAATTTGCTGAATAATTATATTTCATATTTTTAAATAGACCACATATTATTCCATAAAGAAAAACTAACAGATTTGAGATTTGTATTTATTTACAAGTTGAAAGACTATTTTAATTGTTTTGATCTGTTTCTGAGAACTTCTATGGCAACTGTCACCATAGTTTATAGATTTTCAGATAAAGCCATTAAAAAAATTAGAAACCTTTCAGTCAGTGAATTTTTTTGTAACTCCAATAAAATTAAAGAGTATGGAATATGAGAAGGAAGTAAAAAAAAAGAGAGAGAGAGATGTATTTTTTTTTAATCTTTGCTTATGTGAGCTAATTATCTTGGGAAAATATTTCCAGATATTCCTAAAGGGTGACAAAGGACTAAAAGGTATCAGAGAAATGGCTCAGGAATGTCAAGTACCTAACTCTCAGAGCTGAGGATTCTAATTGTTCACCTGAGGGATCCACCAGGTTCACTCAGCAGCTTCAGTTATTTACCTGGACAGGAAGGCATGTGAGTTCTCCCCTGCCTTGGAAGACATTAACGCAGCATCTTGTTGACTTTCCCTATACACCACCATCCATGCCATCCCTGCCAGGACTTTGATGGTGGCGGGCTAAGCCACGCCCCATAAAAATATGTTCATCAAGGCTCTCAGAGCCTGGTCTGTGACTCACCTACTTAGTTCCACTGTGCTTGAGGACCATTCTGCTCCTTAGCCCAACCTAGGTCTCCCTACTTCCACCCCAAGCTATTTGCCTACTTACTGGCCCCTGGATCTCTTTGCCACCTCTGCTACCCACTGTGGCCATGTCACCTATGTCACTTTTCAGCTTTCCATCTAATATTTCACCAAGGTCTCACCTAGTCCTGGGGCCATTCTTTCTGGACCTGGATGAGGTTGCTGCCACCCAAAACCTGGTACTACAACATATACAAACTGGGGAATGTGAGGGTCTAACGTGGGATATTCCAACACTTCAGAATACCAAAACCAAGTTAATCTCCTTTTATTCAAAAACATGAAAACAGACAACAAATAACAGTAAAATAATAATAAACAGTTTCATATTTATATATATATTTAATACTTAGAAAAATTAAGTTTTAAGAATTTCTTTAATTTAAACGAAAACACTAAAGAAATCAATGTAAATATTTTAATTCACTAAGAGAAAAGAAAAACCAGAGACACAGGGCAAACAAAATTACAAGAAAGCACGGAAAACAGAAAATATGAACAAGATAACTGAAGTAAGAAATTAAATCTTACTTTTTTTGAACCCAAATCCTTTATTTCATATAGTTTTTCTTCTCAGAAATTTCATTTCTAGGATTTTATTCTAAAGAAAGAATGACTGATGTGTCAAAGACAGCTACAAGGTCATTCACTGCAGTTTTGTTTACTAATGCAAAAATGGAAATAATGTAAATGGCCAAAGAACCTATTTAAAAATTATGATACAGTGAGATGCAATCTGCCGTTAAAAATATTTTCATTAGGGCTTCCCTGGTGGCACAGTGGTTGAGAGTCCGCCTGCCGATGCAGGGTACACGGGTTCGTGCCCCGGTCCGGGAAGATCCCACATGCTGCGGAGTGGCTAGGCCCGTGAGCCATGGCCGCTGAGCCTGCGCGTCCGGAGCCTGTGCTCCGCAACGGGAGAGGCCACAGCAGTGAGAGGCCCACATACCGCAAAAATATATATATATATATTTTTTTCATTAACTATATGAAGTGATATAAAAATTTCAGAATATTTTATTTAGTAATAAAGAGCACTAAAAACAATGGGATCTCACATTTAGAATACTTATTTTGCTTGCTAAGTATGTATGTCTGTATATGTATATATAAAAAAATACCGTATGCTAACACATATATATGGAATTTAAGAAAAAAATGTCATGAAGAACCTAGGGGTAAAGCAGGAATAAAGACGCAGACCTCTTAGAGAACGGACTTGAGGTTATGGGGAGGGGGAAGGGTGAGATGTGACAGGGCAAGAGAGAGTCATGGGCATATACATAGTAACAAACGCAGTAAGGTAGATAGCTAGTGGGAAGCAGCCGCATGGCACAGGGATATTGGCTCGGTGCTTTGTGACAGCCTGGAGGGGTGGGATGGGGAGGGTGGGAGGGAGGGAGACGCAACAGGGAAGACATATGGGAACATATGTTTATGTATGACTGATTCACTTTGTTATAAAGCAGAAACTAACACACCATTGTAAAGCAATTATACCCCAATAAAGATTTTAAAAAAAAAAAAAAAAAAAAAAAAATTAAAAGTATATATCAAAATATCAACAGTTGGGGGAGGAGATTGTTGATTTACATATAACTGATCCATAATCCCGAATTATTCTGCAAGAAACACACTTTCACTTCTGCAATAAAAGAATAAAAATGTATATATAATCTCAGATTAGGCTAAAAAAAATTTAAAAACCTATTTGCAAGAGATACACCTAAAGAAAATAATAGGAGAGTTTAAAAACACAAAGATGAGGAAGAGTTTAGAGGTAAATAAAGTTAAAAACAATTGAAGATAAAGCCATTACTTGTACCAAAAAAAAAGTTAAATGAATTAAGAAAAATTTATTTAATGACATTATACAGCCATTAAAATCATGGCTCACTCAGTATTTATTAATTAATATCTTATGATACAGTATTAAGTTAAAAAAGACACCAAACTGTATGTATATTACAAGCCCTATTAATAAAACATGCAATAGATATGACATTTTACATTAAACTAATATATTAAATACACATATAAGAAAGTTTAATATGACTATATTATGTACAACACATATTACATATGCATTATAAAAACAGACTGGAAGAAATAAAGTAAAACATTTATAATGATTTTCCTGGGTGACTCATTATAAGTGATTTTTTTCAATGTTCATAACATTTTTTCATGTTTCTATACAAATATATTGTTTTTATAATCTGAGAAAACATTTAAAATATAAAATAGGTATTAGCTATTAAAACCAGTCATTTCACGTGATATAAAGATAAGATTAGAAGAGGTAAATAAATGAAAAAGTAACAAAAAGTTAAGCTTTTCTTGTGTTTTTTAAAATAAATTCACTAGCGTCATTGCACAAAATCTAGAAACACAGAGAATGGTATTTTTAACAACAGCAGCAAAAATCAATCACATGAATTTCCTTTTTTTAACATTTTTGAAGTTGTTCTAAGATTCAGACCTTGGAAATGAAAAATTTTAACATGCAATTGCTATTCTCTGTGTATGCAGGTGCTTACTTTCCTACAATTCATTCATGTCCAATGACATCACCAGCACTGGCAGGGGGAACAAAAGGGTACAGAGAAGCGCTATCTATCAACCTTTTAATTTGCTAAAATCCCTTAATGAGGACTAATAACCCTTAATATTCACTTGCTTGATAAACAAGCCATTTGATTGGAATGGAAGGTCAACACAGCCCGAGGCTATTTTCCTGCTGTTCTGTCAGATTTTAATGGCTGCTGGAGTGCAGTTGCTACAAATACACACACTAAATGCCCACCCATATATTTAAGCATGGACTTTAGAAATAAAGGAAATCACTGAACATGATGTATTTGTCAACACCTATCCTCCTGAGCCCGGGTCAGTCTTTGTGGTCGGACACTTAAACCTGAAGTTCTGGGGCAACGCTGACCTTATTGACATCATAATGGGCATAACTGGGGGAGGTGCTCAGAATCTGTGTGCCTAACTGTAGCCCTCTTTCTCCATCCCTGCTATGCTTGTCCAATCTTCGTGTTTTGCCATTTTCTTGTTTCCTGACCTGTCCTCCAGTTTCTTTCCCCAGAGTCCTGCCCACTTAGCCAGGACTTTGATATTGGGTTGGCCAAAAAGTTCGTTCAGTTTTTTTCCATAAGACGTTGCAGAAAAACCCAAACGAACTTTTTGGCCAACCCAATTTCTCTATATTGGAAGCTACTTTCACCATCGGGTACACTGATCATGACGTTGAGAGCATCTGTCTCCACAAAGTACCGACCACCAAGCCCAATAACCGTAATGCGTGTACTGACCTGTTTGAATATAGTCTCTACCTGGACATTAGAGAGGCCAGGAGTACAGGTTCTGGAGTCAGACCACTGAGTTGCAGTCCTGTGTCAGTTGCTTACTAACTGTCTGAATGGGAATGAGCCATTTAATTTCCCTAAGCCTGTGTCTCCTTCTGAGAAAATATCTCCAAGGGGTTATTTTGGGAATTAAATGAGATTCTATAATAAGAAGCCAAGCATATGGGCAGCACTTAGGACATCTAGGAGTAGGCTACCTGTGGATAGCAAGAAATATATATAAGATCTTCAAGAGCAAGAAGAATTATGAGAACCTGCAGAGCCTTCTGCCCAGGATGGAAGACTTAGAGAAGATGATTGGGTAGGGATAACTGGGTGCAGGAACTAACTGCTGGGATTATGATTCAAGGTTAAATCTTTGTCCTATGAAAATCTAGAAGTCTAGATATCTAGGTATAAGATTAGTGCCAGGAAAAAAGCAAGACTATAAATTTACCTGAAAAGCTATGATAAACCTTAAATTTCATTCAACAAGAAAGATAATTATCTCTAGAGCAATAGATGGGGATGAAAATGTAGATGTAGGTGAAAACATAGATGCTTTGGGGTTTGGAAGCATGTCTAACTGAAAGTGAGAGGGTCATTACAGTCACCTTTACTCCTGAGCCATATAAATCCATCTAAAGGACTGCTGACCCACCAATCTTGCTGAAGTGCTGCAATGACCATCAGCCAATTCATCTCTCAAAGCCCTTGAATGGATTATAGAATTACATATGATCTCTTCTGCATGACATCATCATATTGTCCAACTTTCCTTTGCAGCCTTTATCCCAATATGTTCCTACCTATTCTTAGTGCTCCAATGAAACACACTCTGAAACAAACTATGCATTTCCTGCCTTCATGGTTTTGCTCTTACAATTTCTTCTCCCCAGAAATCCCTCCAACTTTGTAAATTCCTTGCAACTCTATCCATCTTTCAAGACCTGTCTCAAATACAATCTCACTGTATGATGCTGCAACTCGAACTGTGTATATATAGAATATGTGGGTCCAGAAACCAAGGGATGAAAGTAGGTGTGGTCCTACTTACTGTCATTGCAAGAGACATTGAGAAATTTGTGCTTATCGTCCTCATAACTTTAGGCTTTCAGGGCAGAGAAGTCTTAGTTACCAGAGAGTAACACTTTCGCCAGGGGATACAATAAAAGTTTCATTGAACCAATCAAGATTTTAATTTTACTGAGGTATAATTACCCTTTTTAGTGTACAATTCTGAGTTTTCTTAAGTGCATATGATCAAGGTACCACCACCAAATCAAGATAGAGAATAATTCCATCACTTCAAAATATATCCTCATGAACCTTTGTAGTCAAATCCTACCCCATCCTCCATGCCTCATGCCTCACTGTTTTCTACCCTTATAGGTATGTCTTTTCCTGAATGGAATCATACAGTATATAACCTTTTGAGTCTGGCTTCTTTCACTTAGTGTAATGTATGTCATTGCTTGTATCAGTAGTTCATTCCTTTTTATTGCTGAGTAGTATTCCATTGTGTGAATGTACCACAGTTTATTTAGTAATTAACCAGTTGCAGGACATTTGCATACTTTCCATTTTTGGCTATCATGAAGAAAGCTGTTATAAACATTCACTTACAGGTTTTATCGTGCTTATGTGTGAATCTAAATTTTCATTTTTCTTGAGCAAATACCTAGGAGAAGGATTGCTGGGTCATATGGTAAGTGTATGTTTACCTTTACAAGAAAATTCCGAACGTTTTGAAAGTGGCTGTTCTGTTTTGCCTACCAGCATCATTTGAGACTTGCAGATATTCCGGATCCTTGCCAGCCCTCGGTATAGGTATAGTCCTTTATATTACTTTTTATAAAAAAAACCCAAAAAACTAGACATTCTAATAGAGGAATAGTAGTATCTCATTGCGGCTTTAATTTGCTTTTCGTTAATGACTAATGATATGAGCATATTTTCATGTACTTATTTTACATCTGTGTATCTCTTTTGGCAATGTGTCTCTTCAATTATTTTGCTTTTTATTGGGTTATTTTGTTTTCTTATAGAGTTTCGAGAATTTTTTGTATGTTCTACATAACAAGCCCAATACTAGATATGTGTTTTGCAAATATTTTCTTTCCATCCGTGGCCTGGCTTGTCTTTTCATTTTCTTAACAATGTATTTGAAGAGCAGATGATTCTAATTTTGATAGTCTAAACTATAATTTTTCTATAGATCATGGTTTGGGAATCTTTACATAACAAAAGGTCACAAATCCTTTCTCCAGTTATTTTTATAGAAGTTTTATAGTTTAGGTCTTACATTTAGGTCCATGATTCATATAAAGTTAATTTTTGTATACGCTTTATGGTATGGGTTGAAGTTCATATTTTTTGCATACGGATATTCAATTTTTCCAGTATCATTTGTTGAAATGACTACCTTTCTACAGTGAATTAATTTTGTTCCTTTGTCAGAATCACTTGACTATGTATGTGTAAGCCTATTTCTGAAATTCCCAATCTTTTTTATCAGTCTATATATCTATCCTTTTTCTACTACCACACTCTCTGGATTTCTGTAGTCCTATACTAAGTCTTGAAACTAAATAGTGTGAGTCTTTCATCTTTGTCCATCTTTTAAAAAAATTATTTCAGTGATTTTAGTTTCTTTGCCTTTTCAAATTTTAAAATCAACTTTCCAATTTCTATAAAAATATTTTTATATTGAGTTTTTTTATATAGGACTAGTTTTATTTTTCTTCATACTAGCATCCAGCTTTCTAGCATTTTAAATGTTTGTAAGTATTTCCAGCATCTACTTGTATACTTTTCCATTGTAGGCTTTTATTCTGTTTTCAATCTAGTAGCCTTACAATATTTTTTGCAACATTTTATTATAAATTTTTTCAAATGTACAGAAAAGTTGAAACAATTTTAGTGAATATGCAAATACCCACCACCTAGATTCTCTGATTAGATTTTACCCTCCTACTCTGGCTCTAAAGGGAAGATATCAGTGCAATTTATAAAATTTATATAATTTATACAATTTCACTGATAAAATTTGGAAAGAGTCCTGTTGAATATTGACCGATGAATGCTGACAGTCACTCTAGGCTCTTCGTGTCAAACACCAGTAAACAGGAAAGGAGTCACGCACTTGACTCTGATTGTCATGAGGAGGTAGGGATACTGTTACTCAGCAGGAGAAGAGAGTAATACATTTGCAACCTGATGATAATGGGCATTTCTCTACCCTCTCCTACCCAGTGTTGATGGTAAATTGGCAAATGCAATGGTGTACACTGGCCTGTGAAGGGCATGGAAATCGAGGGCTCTGACCCTTCAGGGATTTGGATCAACCCACCAGGTAAGCCATCTAGACCAACAGAGGTTCCAGCCAGTGGGTGAATGTACTCTGGAATGAGTACAAGTTGTTGGAGACCATGAGTATCAGTCGCAGCTACAAGTCCTGCTGCAGGGGCAGGACTGAAGTTGATCAGACTAACCTTCTTCTTTTACATTTCCCCAGGAAAAGAAGCCAACCATAATCTAGGAAGAGCTGTTCCTAGATGAGGTAAGTTACTACTTAAAGCAAGTGAATCTGGGTGTAGCCTGCACCTAGATAGCCTGTGAGGCCCAGGTACTCATCTCCCTAGCTGCCAGGAGTGTTGGCTGTTAACAGCTCATGGCCGAGAAGGCAGATGGGAGCTGTCTCATCCTAGGTTACACTTCCATCCAGGGAAAGTCTGCTTCCAATGACTGGGCCCTACATCCTTCCCTAATTTGGGGCTACGTCCAAATCTCCCCATAGAATTGTCTGAGGCCTCCGTCTAATGTAACTATATTTCTTTTCAATTTCTCCCTCTGCCCACCCTGCTCCTCCTAATTTCTTACAGGAGTTGTTTCTAAGAGTACTTTCCAGTAAACCCCCTAAATATAAACCTACTCAGAATCTGGTCCCTGGGTAATCTGTCCTAAGATACACTTGCACATACTGCATCTTTAGTGTTTCTCTTTCCGTGTATCTGAGGTGCAATCTAGCCCTACCTGGTCTTAAAGCTTCCTCAGGTGTTCATGATGCCCACTCCTGACTGGGAACCAATGGCATTAAGGATTGAGTTTTGGCAGTGTTTTGACCCAATTCTGGTCATCAATTTTTAAGAAAAAATAAATATATGCCTGTCAAAGGAAAGACTTTTGCCATGTTGAGATCAATTAGTGGTGACAATATAAATTTACCTTTACAGGAGAAATATAAATATGAAGGCAGATCATCATGACATTATTTATTAGAAGATTATGGTGATGGTGTACTGAATTAAACCTACAAGGCCAGCTGACTGGCCATGAGGAATATAAGAAGTGAGTCACCCAGAAAGGTCAACCATATCGAACGTCCTCTAGTCCTGCAACATTTCTGGTTCCTGCTAGTTAATAAAACCAATCTTATTTTGTTAGAAGAAATATTTAATTCTAAGTATCTGATAATGTCCAAACTAGTAACAAAGATTTAAGTTCCTCTAGGGAAGTGATTTCTTTTTAGATGGTATAGACTCTACGGCCAGCATGTATTTCTCATCAGACAGCTGACTTTGTGTGTGAGTTTGGGCAAATCAATTTATATCGCTGGCTTCATTTCCTTATTTTCAAAATGTTCATGTTGAGATAAATACTCCTTAGGTTTCTTCTGACTCTACAAGATGTTGATTCTCTTCCAAAAAGGAAGACCAAGTATAAAAGAGATCTAACACTCAGTGTAAGAATGGTTAGTGAAAGGAAAGTTGTATTTGTCTTATATCCATTCATGAGATAAATTTTTAATCTGTATTTTGAGCTGGAATAAATGTTAGACAGCCTGTCCTCAAATGGCTTTATTTTAAACATGTGTAACTGACCTGAAGTTAGAGCAGCATTTAGCAAGTTGAGTATCTCATCCACTCAAATATTTGTTATTTCCTTTAGCTGTGCAATCAAGAATTGCGTAAAACATTCCTGACACATCTTCCCAAGAGACTTTCATTTATCTTCTCTGATCCTTAAAAATTTCTTTTAATAGTAAGGCTGAGAGAATGGTTCTATTGTTCTAAAAAAAAAAAAAGTTTAAGGAAGAAGTCACTTCCTTACTAGTAAAAACAGATTTCCTTTCATCTGCTTCAACTTATTTTTAGCTCTCAAGGTATCACTGAAACAATCAGATATCCAGACCCCTGGACCAGTGATGCTTCAGATGCAGCCACTATGGCAGACAGGAAGTAGAGAAGAGCTTTTATGTGCTTTATATACTATTTATATATTATTCCTCTGAATATGATTTCTTTGGAAGACAGGGTCCTGCTGCTTTAGCAAGTCAGAAAAACATCTATCTAGAAGCCAAAGAGTTGACAAGACACTTAATATACTTTCTTTAAAAAGCAGAGAATCCTAATGGGATCACTATGGTCCCCTCTGAGTTTCTTGGAAACTAAACGGCATTGGAAACTGTGGAGCTATTTTTTTGTCCTCTGGTAAAGTTCTGCATGAGTAGTTACCTATCATCAGACATGTTATTTTATTATAAATTACTTTTCTTTTTATCTCTCCATGTTTGGCATTAGATTGATTTTTTAAATTAGGTACATAGGTAGGTTGCATTATTTCTGAATTTTATTTCAGAACAGTAAAGCCAGTATTACAAAATAGTTGTTATAGAGAGGTTGAGAAGCACTAATTAAAAGAAATGTCATTAGAGGGTCGTGTGTGGTTGTCCTGTGTTCAAGAATAGGCAGTCTCTTCCTTGACGCCATCAGCACTCAAACCCATACAGAGGTTTGAGGTTTAGTTTGAGGTTTTTTAGCAGAAAACACTATTCTATAGAAGAATCCTTTCGGGTATCTCTACAGCATTCCTCTAATAATCACACTCGCTGTACCAAGAGAACATTCTCCTTAAGTCAGTCAAGTGGGAAATAAGAGTTGTACATCCTTCAACTGTATTCCCGACGTCAATACATTTTTTAAAAATAGATACACTATGATTTTAAGGTTGTAATGATGATCTGTGACCTATTTCTAAAATGTTGTGTTTTCTAGAACATTTTGAAATTGTTTATCTTAATATACTCAATTCTGAATTATCTATGCTTATGGGAGTCTGATAATGAACTGATATCTGAAAATTGACTCAGACAAGGCCAAATCTTTACCAACGCTACAAAAAGGTAGCATACAGTAACTGTCTTGTCACTACTTATTCTGGGGATATAAATGAGAATTAAAATTATGAGAAGGTAGGTAGCAGTAAGTGTGTGGGACGATCTGAATTAGAAACAATCAACTGAATTATTTTAGAAAAAGGTAAGCATTTTCTATATGATTGCATAAACTTTTCTGATTATTCAATACAAAAATACAATTCTTCAGTTAATTATAAAAATAAACCCAACTTCTACTCAGTGAAAAAAATAGATGCACCATGGTCTTTTCTAGACATAGAGACTTGAACAACTGAATTTGGAAGTAGACGGCAACGAAGTAGACGGCAACTCTCAGGGAAGACATAGCTTCTCTTCTAGCTGCTCTATTTTCTGTTCAGCAATGGACTGACTGGCTGGTTTCAGCTAGCCTTATCCTTCATCCACTTTGAGTTCTGGTTCGGAGCCATAACATCACAATGCAAAATTCTAATTACAGGTCTTGGCTGGTGAATTCAAACTAGGCTTGATTATATTTAGACTAATTCTAAAATGGCATTTTAACATAAAATACTAAAACTTCACATATTCCTATTAATCTGATTTCCACACTTTGTGCCAGGAACCCCAGCCAAGAAATCAACAGGGAAGCAAATCAAAATATTTCTTAGCTATACTGCATTCCAAAATTACCCACTTCATGCCAAATCCTATTGCCCATTCTTACCTATCACACCCCCCCAAGGGAAGCACTTTAGTGAACATGACCATTTGTTTCTGGTTTGCTTCCAAATTAAAAAGGCATTTAGTTCCCCCTGTAAAGTAGCTATTGCCAAACAACCTGAATCTTTATTTATAGCTGGTTATTCATCTCTAAATAACCATGAAAAATAAAAGACATGGAAAATTGTAGAACCAAAGACTTTTGCTTGATATGAAATGGTTTCCAGCAAGTACATAATCTAAGCCTCTTTTTAAAAAATAAGATACTTGCAAGCTATTTAAGAATTGAAGTCACTAAAAAAAACAGGCATTTTTTGGACTAATTATTTTTACTAGAGATGTGCTAGTTTCACCAAGCACAGTCCTAGAATTGGGCTGCCAATCCTAGAAATGTCTTCTCAACCATCTTCCCGTTTCCATTCGTCAGGCATCTTATTTGAGTTTTAGGCGTAGGACTTTGGAGAAGTTTTTGAACTACCAGGACAAAGTAGAGTGGACTAAAGTGGTTCTCTTCCCTTCCTCCTGGTCTACTCCATGGTTGCCATGTTATGAGACGTATTTGGACATATACCCACAACCCAAAGGTAAGCCAGACACTCTTCCCAGCCATTCACAACAGTCAGAAAATCCAAGTATCATTTACTCCTTAGTAAATTCTCTTGAGCAAATCCCTTCTCAGGAGACAAGGGAATAACCCTATCCAGGCCCAAGGCTATACATTTATATGGAAAGACTGCTGGCCTGAGTTTTTACTCAAATCTATATACAGTGTATGTTATTATATTGTTATAGCAGGTTGCATGCAGAAAACCTCACTTTTCCATAGTTTTACTCAGTATATACTCCTATAGACTGTAATTCCACGGCCCTTTAAACAGTCTAAAACACACCTTTATGCTAGCGTCATTTTTTCTACTCTGTATGGTCTTTTAATGAGCCATGGATCTGAAGTCAATACCCTTTCCTAGCACAGACATTATACCCCTATCACACTGTAAAGAAGAAAAACATCCTGTTCAGAGAGACTGATTCCACTTAACCTGGGGACGCCAGAACCACGTGTTTCAGTTAACAAACATGGAAGAGCCCACTGAGCCAAATTAGACTTTATGAAATTCTAAATGCAATTCAATAGTGAGATAAAAGGCATTTCAAGCAGGTGCAAATCTCCCTCCTGCTCTGCTGTGAATGCTAATTAATGAGCTGCCCTCGACTACTGGGTAAAGATTTTTTTAAAAAGAGAAGTAGGCAGGAAAGGTCAGGTGTCTAAGGCTTAAAATTAAAGAGTAAATTTTAAAGTGTCATTAATTTTGGCATTAAAGCCAACATCTGGATAATAGATGGCCAAGAAAGAAAGAAAGGAGAGAGAATAAGAGACAAAAATGAAAGGCTTTTCAAGGAGGTGGATGTCTGCAAATGCCAAAGAAATGAAAGTGGTTAATGATGAGAGAGAAAAAAAAAATGAGATTTATAGCAGAAGGCAAAGACAGTCGATTTGTTCTGATGTCAATTTTTAATCTGCCTTGAAATTTCTTAAAATTCAACGTAACACATTGTATTGTATGGCATTTTAATGCTCCGTGTGCATTCAGTCTTAATAAATATGGCTGGCAAATACTCCTGTCTGTGCTTTACAATATTTCCTCATGTATAACTGTCCCAAATCCATGCAGAAACAACTCAAAAGTTCAGTCATAAAGAGTAGCATTCTTTCTGCTCAGTGAGCAATCTCATCTCGCTGTACACCTTGGGGAAGTTCTGTATCTTCCATTGTTCTAGTGCTCTGTGAGTTTGTCTCATCCTTGAAGCAATATCTGTAGTAAAATTATTTCATCTGCTTCTGACATTTGAAAACAAATACTCTAATGATGTGGAAAATTATTTTACAAGAAGTTAATTTAATCTTTCCATTTCCACCACTTCTCAAGTTTTTGGACATTTTTTTCCCCCAGAGAGAATATTTAATGTAATTACTTGACAAGAATCTGCCTCTCTCTTTCCCCCTCTCCCTCTCTTCCTTTCAGTTTTTAAAACGATACCTACCCAATGTAACTTGTGCAGGGAATGTAAAATAAAAATGACATCTTAAAAAATCTGAAGTGTTATCACATTATTTTTTGAAGACTTTGGCATTAATGTCAAAAAAAATGAACACTGGAAAAGGAGTCATATTTCTACAATATGTAGTGAATACAATAATGATCCTTAAAAGTCAATAAGTTATGTCACTGATAAAATAATTATAGTATCCTATTTTTCATTAAAATAGCATCACCAATTTCCCCATAATAATCTTTAACTAAAACAGACAGTGTCACTTTAATACAGACATATGACTGAGATGGTCTGCAGAGCAAGCCTCACAGGAAGAACTTGGGCACCTAGATAACTGGATTATTACCCTGACACCTTCATGTACCTCACTGCTATAGAATAACTTCCTTATCTAACTGACAAGGATTCGGTGATAGATGAAAATCATACTTAGCAATAATTTACAAGACAAAATCAGCAACTTATTTTACTGAAAAAGATGAAGTTAAAGTTATATTAACCAAGATAAATATTACAGTTAAATTACAAAAATGAACACTAATTTTACCTTATGTGAGAAGGTCACATCAGTATGACAGATTCAGTATTTTTAATTATCCTAATGAATAAATGTAGAAAAATTATTTTCATTTACTCTGTCACAACCTTATCCAGACAACCAACTAGCCTTAACATGGAGGAACTATTTTGATTACGTAGACAAAAACAACATTTGAGAGATGAAATGAATCCTTAACATTTAGAAGTATTATACCAATACGTACTAAAATACTGTTTTCATGCCATGCATGAAGTATGAGGAAGTACAGGTTGATGATAATTTTATACTTTTAGTTGGAGAGGAAATAATAAGACTGACAACATAAAAGATAACCTCAGAATTTTGCGTACATTTTAAATACATAAAATTTGTTTGGGAACAAAATGTATTGCCTTGCTTCTATATGAAGCTGAACATCTTTAGAGTCTACCCTGATAAGCACCAATCTTTTGTGTATATTTATCCAATACAATATTGATTTTTCCTCCCAGTAGCACCTATTATTTGCCGTGCACAGAAATGGAAATAGAGAGTTGTTGGATGACTTAAATTGTATGCAGAGGTAGCTTTGTTAGGAAAATGTCAATAACCTGCACTTCCTATGCCTGCTCCAATCTCACCGAGGTTCGTAATCAGTAAAGAGAGGTTAAACTCTAGCTATTCCCCAGCCCAAGGTAGAAGTTTCAAGATAAACTCAGGTTCATCAACATTGAATCAATAATTCATTACTCAGTATGTCTACCCTTCTCGGGGATAAAAAAGTAGTGTGACTATTAATATTTTTTCCTGCTTCTCCTCTCATTTTTCTTAAAATGACGTTGAAGTTGATTTAAGACAAAAAATGTTAATTTTCTACTTTTACCATTATTACTAAAGACATTTGCAAAGGTTTCTAATGAAAACACCAAACGATGAACAATGAATTTGTGAATTATGCAGAAAATAATTTTTCTATAAAATTAAATCCTGAGCATTAGGAGGTAAGGAGATCTTGAAGTTCAGCACAGCGTAATCCAAATGAATAACTTCTTACTAATTTATCAGCACTGCTCTACATCTGATTTGATAAAACATAGGCAACTTCTATAAAAAGAGAGATGGTTCATTCACTGACAATCTGACTTTTATATCAGGGCACTGGCCCATACTCATTGTGAAGACGGTCCTGCTGTTCTAACAGATACTGCACAGTTGAACATCTTTAGAGTAGCCATGCTGATGCGTCCCTCCAGTTTTAAGAAAGCTGGCAATGCCCCTTCCCATATGCAGAAGAGAGAGATTCTTTTTCTTTTCTTATTGAAGTGTAGTTGATTTACAATGTTTCAGGTGTACAGCAAAGTGATTCAGTTTTATATATGTGTGTGTGTGTGCAAGCGTGCATGTTCTTTTTTAGATTCTTTTCCATTACAGTTATTACAAGTATTGAATATAGTTCCCTGTGCTATACAGTAGGTCCTTGTTGTTTATCTATTTTATATACAATAGTGTTATATGTTAATCCCAAATTCCTAATTTGTCCCTCCCCCCTCTTCCCCTTTGGTAACCATACGTTTGTTTTCTATGTCTGTGAGTCTGTTTCTGTTTTGTGAATAAGTTCATTTGTATCATTTTTTTTTCAATTCCACATACAAGCGATATCATATGATAGTTGTCTTTCTCCATCTGACTTACTTCGCTTAGTATGCTAATCTCTAGGTCCATCCATGTTGCTGCAAATGGCATTATTTCATTCTTTCTTATGGCTTCTTTAAGAGAGAAGTTACATGCTGCTGTGTAAAACAAAATGTGTCCATCAATCAATGAGAAGAGCTTATCCCATTGACTTCCTGTATGCAGGCAAATCCTCCACAGGATGGGGGACAGAGTACAGAGTGGGGACGGGATGGGGACAGGTCACTTTCACTACAGCATGCTCTGGAGCACAAGGACAAAAAGAGGACTCTCCACATCCCCACTTTAAAACACAATTTGTTCCCTTACGTGCCATCTCCTTCGGTATCTTTTGTTTGATAGTGAAACCTGGAACTACAAGAGGACCAGGAGCTGACACGTATTTAAACATGCTGCGTGACGATGACTCTTGCAGCATTTCTATTTGTGATTGCTGAAAATAAATTCGTTACTTCATTTTTTTTAATCTTCACTTCTTCCTTATGTTGTGAGCCATTTCATGGAGATGAGAAATTTAAGATCATTTTAAGCTCATTAGAAGCGTTTTTAGCAGATGAGACTGGGACAGGTAGGAAATTTAAAAGCCAATGTAAGGGAGGAATCCAAAAAATCATACATGCTGCTTTAAACATCTTATTTTAACTGAAAATATAGATATATTGCCAATCTTCTGAGGTTGAAACAAGACCTTTTCTTTGAGTACACCTACTCTAATTGGCAGACCATGACTGTCTTTCTTAAACAAAATGCAACTGCATGCATCATTTCAACTTGGGTGTCTCCAAAGAGAAGTCTGCAATAAAGGGTTGACTTAGTAAGCTTGGGTGTGTGTTCAAAGAAACAATTGGCTCCTGGGAGATAATCTCTAAGCCCTTAGAATATTCTGCCTGGTAAGACTGTATACCTGGGGCCTTGGGCCATGGCAAATAGTTTATGCTAACAGTGCCATGTGATTCATGCCTGTACTTTTGTCACCTAGGGCCCGGACCGCCACTCAGTTTGACATCTGGGAGAGCTGGAGACTGAGTAGGTCAGTCTGCTGCCTACGTGACTGGCCCCAGTAGGAACCCTGGACACAGGGTCCAGTGAGCTTCCCTGGTTGGCAATACTTTCTATACATCCCATATCATTGCAGGGAGAATTAAGTGTTGTCCATACAGCTCCGCTGTGGGAAGCAAACTGAAACTCTTGCCTGGTCTCTCCCAGACACTATCGTACACACTTTTCACCTTTACTGATTTTAATCTGTATTCCTTTGCTGTAATAAACTATAACTATAACTATGAGTGTAACAGCTTTTCTGAGTTCTGTGAGTCGGTGGAGTGGATTATCAAACCTGAGGGTGGTCTTGGGAATCCCCTGTACCAAAGTGAGAATTTAAAAATACTTACAAAACAATTGATATAAAATAAATATAAATTCGTAAACTCTTCCTTTATCTATTAAAGTTGTCTTCCGACACCAACTTTGGCAGCTTTTGTGAACTCTTTTCAAACATGAAAATGAATTTAAATTAATTCGATTAATTTATAAAAAGACCAAGTCTCTTTCCTTTTGCATCCATATTTTACCAAGCTGCATAAGTCTTAATTTGGTTATTTAATGAGTGTAACAAACAATTTCTGAACAAAGAGTGTAACTCTTTGAAAAACTAAAACAAAGTGCTTTCCCTATTACAAGGGAATAGAAAATATTCCCACAGAGTATCGGTGTGTGAAGTTAAAAATATCCTCCTCCCGGGGACTCTGATCATGGGATTCCGAGAGACAGACAAGGAAATGGTACCTGGCATTTCATCATCAAAAGGAATAGATTTCCGTTTCAAAAGTTCAGTGTTATAAAAGTACTTAATAGAAAATAACTTTGGTACCTATAAGATATCAATCAGTAGCATTGGAAAGAAGCCAAAAACAAGAGTATTTTAGCAATTGGGGGTGGCAAGGAAGAATGTATTATACAATAAAAGCATTGCAATAATCATGTATTATGTATATATGTACACACACACATACATGATAAATGGAAAGCCTCTCAGAAGAATTTAATTCTTGGGTTTTGAGACAGATGACTCTTGTAGGTAAGTGAAGGTTAACTTAGCCAAAACGTTTACTCACTTTTTGATTCTCTAGCGATATGGCACTTGAGCTCCGAAGTTATTTTTAATAGAGTACATGCATATGACATATACAAACAGCTTCGCACCCTTAAATGTGTAGCCCTGGAAGAGAAGGACTTATTTTCCCAGTGTGTTTTGTTTGTGTATCTGTGGAAGAGGAGGGGCACTAGAAGAGTTATTTTATAAAAACTTCTGTAAGGCACTGAGAGCACAAAACTTCTGTAAGGCACTGAGAGCACAGGACTCATGGCGACAGTGGGATAGACCACAGGACTAGAGGGAGGGAACAGAATTTCCCCATCAGGGAGGCTTTTGCAGGACACTGGTGCACAGAACAAGCGTGGTGATTTAAACAGAACACCAGACCAGTCTCCACGTGGAAGAGAAACGGAAAAGCAAAGGGTATTGGGCTTTGGTGGCTTTCAAGGGGCATCAGTGAACAGGCTGTAGAAGAGAGAAGTGCTCTCTACCACTTGAAGGATAAAAGGACTCCCCATGCCTACCACCTTTTGGGAAAAAAGCCATACAAATGCCTTTTTGTCAAGTTATTGTGACCCTATGTTTTATACTCTGGGCTGGAACACCTGGAGATACAGGAATCACACATGTAAACAAGCCAGCAGATCTGAATACAACCTATCAAGTATTACAACAGGTGTAAGTATACAGTGATCTAAAAAAGGGAGTACCAGAGCCAATGTGTATTGGGGAAAGGGAGGGAAATTTGGGAAAGCTTCACAGAGGAACTGGTGCTTGAATTAAGTCAGGAAAAGCGAGTATACATTTATCAGGCAGCAACGGGCTTGATGACAATTCCAGGCAAACATCTAGAGGCAAAAGAGAACATGGTATGTTCCAGGACTAGTCATTATTTGAGTAGGCTAAAGCATAGGGTATACAGGCAGATGGAGTGACAGTAAGTAAATCTGGAAAGGTGTAACTTGGATTTGTCCATTGCAAAGCTCCTTCAATTTATATGCATCATAAAACTTTCTTTGGGGTCTTTGTGGTCAGCATGCTTGCAAGTGGGGGAGTTGCTACCAGTTGACAAGGCTGCCCAGTGGATACGTCTGCCAAGATTTTGTTGGATTTTGTGAAAAAAACACAAAACAGGAAATTGTTAGAAGGCCATCTGGACCTTCACAAATGGCTCTACCAACAAGGACTGCACATATATGATCCCTTGGAGGGAACTCAAGATATTACTACCAAAAAGTTTCATATAACTTGTCCAAGAGCATACGATTGGTTATTTACAGAGCTACGAGTATGACAATATTCTCAGACTAGAGATAAGTCTAAGTTAAACATTGGAGTCTACTATAAAAATTCCTCCCCTCCACTCCTACGTAGGCAAAAGAGCTCCACTGCCAGTAATTCCCAAATAGCTCAACAGTCACAAAACTTAGAAAGGGCTGAGAAATTAGAAGAGAGGCAGAAAGGGAGTCTGATAATTTAAAAATAAAAAAGCTGATCATTTAATATGATTTCATATATGCCATTAATATTTCATTGCATTTCCCCGAGTGTTCAGGGACATTATTTTGAAAAGGCATCCTTGATATTCAGCCACAGCCATTTCAGCTTGAAATGAAGAGCCAAAATGCATTTAACTAAATATACCTTGGTTGCATTATTCCCATACGAGAAAAAAGACACTTCACTATTACTAATTATTTGGCAAGATTATAACTGGACTAAATTAGCATAAGACTACAAAAAAATGACCCAGAGTGATAATCCAAACCTCAAAAGGTCAGTTTGAACACTGCATGCTGGTTATATATTAATAAAAGTGAATAAATCAAAGAACATGCCTGTGACTTCGAACAGTTCTAAAATTTAATATATTTTAAACTGCTGCCCAAAAAAGTGGATATTTATTTTCTCTAACATTATTCCCTGATTCAGACTTAAGTATGCCTTCCATAATTCTGAAAGGCGTAACAGTGAGTGATATATGAAAGGAACACTGCAGCTTCGGGTACACTTCTTCCCAATTTTACAAGCCATGGCAATATTACTTAAAAGCAGAAGCTGACTTCTGCCAACATAGACCTCTACTTGCTTGAGACAGGGAAATATATAGTAGTTTACAAGAAGAACATTTGAATAATTACCATTTTATAGATCCTCCTTGACTGCAGAGAAGAGAAAAAAAGCCAATTGCACTCTAGAACAATCCTTCATTGGGGAGATGTTTTTAGTGGGTAATATTTCAAAGACTGTTCAAGGATGAAAAAAATATTTTATAAACAATAAATATTTTAGTAACTCCATGGTGAAAATTTCATAGTATGGGTTTTTTATATGGTATATTTTCATTCCACTGAAATTCCACTAACTGCAATCATTTCTAAAATTACAAACGGTTAAGAGTTTCCCTACCAAGTTAAAGTCATCTGTATATTTCCATACCAATTACACTTTCTAGAGAATCAAATAGGTTTCTACATGTAAATGTGTCCATAGTATTTAAAAAATACTTGTCAAGACAACTCAAATAGGTAAGTTTATGAAAATTATCTACTGCTATATAATAACAAGAGATTAACTGCACATAATATATGAGCCATAAATAGATTTGATTTAAAAACTAGATTATTGAACTTAGTGAAACAAATGACAAGGTACAGATTTACAAATCTCAGAAGGCTTATTTTCAACGTTGGATGCAACTGAACCCCTAAGCTGTTGATCCGATTTTCCAAACTCTAGAATCAGGTGGGAACTGAGACCAGAAATGCTTCCAAGACACTAAGACTGTAGCTTGTACTCCCTAGATAGCCCATAAGGATTTATTAAATCCTCTAGAATGCTAGAGTTTAAATGCTTACATGGTATAAGTGAATATTCCAGTTCTCAACTAACGGAAAGTGGACGTCAAGACAAACTTAGGGAGGAAATGACAAAGCCACCAACTGTAGGTTAAGAACGCTTAGTAGGGGAAATGCTGATTCTGATACCTTGGCTGCCAACTTGAAAAACAATATATAGTTGTACCTTGGGTCAAAGCCAAGAAATGAAGTCCAAGTTGAGAACCAATCCGAGTCCAGTTGGCCCTCCAGTTGGGAGCTGCCCTGATAGTATAACATGCCCCACAAACAACTTCAATTATAAATGATCATCTTCATTTATTCCTGGGTTCCATATGCAATTTAAAATTTGGAAAAGAGAAAACCTTTGTTAAGAGAAAATAGCTCCAACAGAGAGAAGATTATGTGTCTCCTTTACTTCCACTCTGTAGAAATTAGAAAGCAGGCCATCCAACCCAAGAAAAACTGAAGAGCAGAAAAAATTCATTATATAGGAGATATGGGATGATGACTAAAACTCGTTATTAAGAATAAAGTAGGTTGGGAGAAGCAAATCTGTTGTATGGAATGGTTTTACTTCCTGATCACTCGAAACAGTGATGATTTCAGGAGGAAAAAAATCAGGATTCTTCAGAAAAGTGGAAAGAAACAAAGAGTTTTGCAACTAGTAAGATGGGGGATATTTTTTAATTGAAAGCTGTAAGTGTTGAGAGTTACTAAGAAAGAACATCAGAGAGAAGAAGATGTGAAATTGACCCAGTGACAGAGAACATGCTCCAAGGAAGAGGGGAACTGAGAGGATTATGCCAAAGGACGCATGAGATTAGAAGGAGTATTTGATTACTTTTTCTTATTAATTTTCAATTCATTTCAAATGGGCCTCAAAGGACTTTCTAAAACAGCTATAAATACCAAAGCATAAAATTAATCAGTGAATAACCACTGAAAATTCAATAAAGCTCTGATTGGGGTCTGGACACAGAAATACAGAGTATAAGGTCTTCTAGAGTTGCATGAGCTGGGAAACAAATTCAGCTTTAATTTTTCCAGGATTCAAAGCAAAAAGGGATGCGGGAAGAGTGAAGTTACTAATTCTTTCTCTTTCGCGGATCGTCCTTCCTCAGGAAAACCCTTGAAGGAAAAACGAAAGCCTTGGGCTGGTCCAGGTTGCCTGAGCTGTGAGGGTTCTGCAGGGCAAAGCCAGGCAGGGAGATGATAACCAGAAATAGCAAGAAAGTGGGAGGCATGGAGAACACCAGAGCCTCTTGGTCGCCATATTTAAATTTCAAGGAATAGATGACACAGTCCCGGTGACTGTGAATGATACGGATATTTACTAAGATGTTCCAAACAGTGTGGAATGTTGTAGGACTCTCCATATATATGACCCAGGTCCCACATTTCTCATCCCTGCCAGGCTCGGGGAACACCCACCCTGCCAGGATGACATTGTCCTTGTCCCCGTACCAATCTGTGCCCTGCCCTCCCCTTCTTTATTTGTTTTCCTCTCCACCCAGTTCTTCCTGCACCATCCTATGGAACCGCTGTCCCAGTGTGGCACACCTGACTAAGCTTCACTCTGTGCCTCTTTGCCTCACAGAAACACAACTCCAGCCTGACTGCACATCTGCCCTATTCATTCTCCCAGGACCCACAGTCCATGGATGGACACTTAAGCTGCACTCAGCCGTCTCTTACAGGCACCTGTCTTTTCCAGGCCACCATTTTTCCTTCTGTTACAGTATTATAGTTTAGATAATTTTGCCTTCAGTACATTTTCCTAATTCATTTTATCACCCAAATAAGCTGTGTAATCAATACTAAGTCATGCTCTTTAGTAAATAACTGAAGGTCATTTCTTTATCATGTATCTCACAACTGCTGTAGGCAATATACTTTATTTTCTTTATGAATATTGAAATAAGAGCAAGATTCTAACAGGAAACACTACAGGACTATATACACGGCCCTAAATATACCACGATGTTTCTTGACTCCATGACTTTGTATATGTTATTTTCTTTTTCTGGGATGTTCTCCCGTAACATTTTTATCTGGCCAATATTACTCCTCCAAGAGTCCCCTCTTTTCTGGTACATGTCCTGAGCCATCTCAGGAAGCCAACGGTCGTCTTTTGTGTCACTGCTGCACTCTGTATATACACTAATGGAAAAAAAAAATCTCTCACAGCAATTAATTTACATGTTTATTTGGTATATACTCTACTGAGAAGAAGAACTAGTACTTCAAGTGAAGGTCCCAGTACATTGGCAGACAATAAATATTTGTGAAGTAAGTGAAATTTTCTCAAATTGTAATCTCTTACTCAAAAAATATGTTGAATTGCTTTCAATAGGCACGGCCAAGCTGCCCATGATAATCTATTTGGTTAGGTTTAAACCAAGAAATTATGATTCCTTCGAAAGACTTACCCACACTCTGTTTCAAGGCCATTTTGGAAGAAAAAGGCCACAAAATATTTGAAGAGCTAGTGATATTTCTCTATTCAGTAGTATCAAGTCTCAAGATCTGTGATACTGAACTTCTTAAAGGAGTAGCCCTAGCTGATGGTATAGCGTGGGACACAATACAGTTCACATTAGAGCATTAAAAAACCTCAAGGTTGTTAGAGATAAACGTTTGTGAGTAAACAAATTCAGCTTCACATTAACACATATGTTCACATACGGCTGAGTAGTTCTTTAGAAAATAATATTTATCTGCCTCCTTTCCTGTAGAGTCATGTTCACAAGTAAGTACTAAGTTCTGATTTCACGCAATTTTAAAAGTCAAATAAACTTTCTTTATCTTGCAAAATAGAAAGGAAAGTAGGAGGGGAGGAAGGAAGGAGGGAGGGACAAAGAGAGAGAGAGAGAGAGAATGAGAAAGGGAAAGAAAGAAAGAAAGAGAGGGAGGAAGGGAGTGAGGGAGGGAGGGAGGAAGAAAGAAAGATGGGAACTACCATCTGCATGACAAAGTGAATTGACATTTATACATTTAATAATCTTTTCCACCATGCACTATCTTGTATATAGCTTTGGAGGTTTAGCAAGAAAGTGAGTGACATGTTTAGCTATATTTTGCTGGTAAGAGATCTGGTCACCATCAGCACCATGCCTTTTCAGGTCAGCATCCAGTTCTTAATATCCTTTTAAGACACAACAGGGCATCTTTTATTGATCCATTAATATATGACTCAGGTGTGCTGCGAAGCACAAAGACACTGCCTAAGAGCTTGAGCTAGCAAAGTGCCCTGCAAGCAGGGTAAAGGATGATCTCTGGAGGGTCTTGGCCTAAATGCAACACGGAGAAAAATGTTTCAAAGGTCATTTTTGTTCTTTTACACTAGAGAAAATATTCACCATATAAAACAAATAATATAAGAGGTGCGGTCAGGAAAAGACATACAAGGAGAGAAAGACATATTTTGAAAAAATCGCAAAGTCTTCTAATTTTGACTTCCCACTCCCCAACTTCTATAGTGGTTTTATCTGCTATCTCCTGCCTTCTGCAACAGCTCCCCACAGGGGACCTGGCTCCTTCAAAATTTCCTTCCCTTAAAAAGACTAGGTTGGGGCTTACTGCGCTCTTGATTTAGTGTAAATTTAACATTGAAACAATCTTGAAAGAAACTCGGCTCCCCTGCAGAGAACTGCTGGAAAATTAGCAAAAAGGACCAGAGAAGGCATTGTAAATCGTCACCTCCCACCCCTCCAACAGCCTCGCCTTCAACTTCATTAAAAAAGCCAATGTAGACCTTTAAAAGGGCTCCCAATACTGACTTTTCTATCTCAGTGAAGAGTGAAATTGACCTCTTTGTAAAGCACAGCAAGGGGGAGAAATTAGTTTGGAGGGCCCCCAGCACCTGCCCCCTCACCCACCTCCAGAGACCAAGAATCACAGGTCCAGGGCCTTTTCCCTGGCATCTGTTTTTAGAAAAGCATCCTCAGAAGCTGTTTACAGCCAACAACTGGTCTCTTATTTCCACCGCTGTTTCAAGTTCTGAATATAATTCTCAGTTATCATAAAGCCTACGATTCAGTCTGTGAGGACCAGCTGACCTGCGGGACTTGATGGGACGAAGAACTCGGCAGGAACCATCAGTTTAAATCCATCACCGCGAGACTATGATGCTCTAAGCGCATCTCAGCCCTCCAATGTGTCTCATTTCCTTCTCATCTTAACATTATCTTCAGCTGTAACTGTCACCACATTTTCTAGTAAACTCTAAACGCCCCATGAAAAAAACTCAGAGGGGAATGACAGCCCTTTTGACATCAAGACTTGCATGTGATTTAGAAGCATTTTGAAACAAAGAAAAAGAGGAGTGGGCCCAAAATGCTTACAAGGGCAGGCATTTTGCTGTTGTTTTTTGTTAATTTTACTTTCCAGGATCCATATCATAATACAACATATGTCACAAGATCCATGTTCGGAAAACAGATGCTACTAGAAAAATGTCTCCTGATTAATATTGTAATACTCAGGTTGAACATTTAATAAGGTCAAACCATGATATACATTTATTAGAATCAGGAAGAGGTAGGAAACCACTAAAGAAAATGTCAGAGCAGGTACCACATGTCTCAAAATCATTAATAAGATCATACCTACTTATCCATCAACAATCCAGACTTAGAAACACAATCTCAGCATCCTAGTTATCCTGACCCGGACAGCCTCAATTTATCTTCTGACTACTGAGTACTCTGCTTGCCTTCTCTCTTCTCTATACTTCCTCAGTCTAACTCAGGAGAGGGAGAAGGTGGGGTGGACACATCTCAATGACAAAAATCCCTAAACTACTTACCCTGGGTTTCAAAAACCCCTTTGTTTATGCCTTCCCTTTGAGAAACTAAGTGGAGCTCCAAGTTAAGAAATGTAGGGGAGAACCAGAAGGCTTGAGTTTCACATCTGACTCTGCCACTGAGTATCAGTAAATGAATAAATAATTTAGACTGCTGCATGGCCTTACACACAGGAAAGGGGTGCTCTGTTCATCACCTAGTCTGGTCAGGAGTACATGTTTATTGGTAAATCTCTCATGTGTTTTATTGACATGAATCAATCCCCAGAGCTCAGTCATCAGGGTTGGTAACCGGACCTTAAAAACCATTAATCCACTGAGGTGCAACCACCTTAGCCTGACTAGGCTGAGGTTAACTAAGTAAGCCTGCCTTTACTACTTTTTTCAAAAACAAATCCCATAGGTTTAAAGCAGGGATTCCACACTCATATGCCTATGGGGCCAGAGAAGCATCCTAAGTGAGCGGCATGGATAAATGCACATCGTGTAATAGTGGGGGGGGTGGGGGGGTGGGGGGATGGCAGAGACACTGAATGAAAGGAGAATGCGGGCCTTTAGGAAACGGAGTAGACATTGCTCAGCTCCAGTGAATTATCCCCAGATCTTCTAGCTGGTTTTTTTTTTTTTACACCTGAAAAACTAAAACTTGCAAGTGAAGCTACTCATTTAAAACTCTGACTTATTAAAATAATGGGGAACAAACAAATCTATGGGTCCTATCCAGCTTCTGTGAATTATCAATTCATGATCTTGGCTCTAAACCAATGGGAAAGAAGATACAGAGTTTGAGAGTGCAGACAGGTCTGCACTGATCCATCACATCCATCAATGTCCTGACCTTGGATCAGCTCCTTCTACCCAAGGACAACTCTAAAACCTCAATGTTATCCTCAAGCACCCTCCTAACACAGAGCCTCTCACTCTCAACAGAAGATCTTGATTCCTAATTCATAAAGAAAATCAGACATTAGGAAACAACTGCCTCATCTTCCCATTCTCAATCTACACACTTAACTAACATTGAAACCATCCAAACTCAGAGGAGAGGTGATCCTTCTCCTCTTTAAGTGGAATCCTCCCAGCATTGCCCCTAATACCTCACCTCCGTTAATTATCCTCTTCTCTCAAAGGTCTTCAACTTCATCCTTCTGCTCAACTTAGCAACAATTTCATCTTTGCGGGGGACAAAGCTCCTTTGACTGCCTACTGCCTTCTCCCCTTATTTCCTTTAAATTAAAGCTCATTTTTCATACTGTTCGATGACCTTTTCTATTAGCATAGATTTATAGAACCGGAAGCAACCATTATTTTTATTGACATATGCTAAGTTTTCTGACTCCCCAAAAATATATTACTTAATGCCATCTATTTATCTGATAAATATTTATTCTCCTAGTTAAATACAAAGCACTGCTCACAAATGGCTCATTCCAAATCCCAACTGAGTTCAAAGCTCCTCAACACAGTTGACTCACTCTGCCATGGGTCATGGATCTCCCGCTTACATGTCATAAAGACAGAATAAAATCAAAGTAGGGAAATGGGCCCAAATTGTTTAGTTGACAGGAAACACTTACCTATGAGCACAGCCAATGTCTTTACTATACGCTGAGTCTTAATGATATTAAAATAAGTTTGGATTAGCTATTCTATTGATATTCAGTTTGTGACTATAGATGGAAGTATAAAAATTCCATATGTATAAAAGAGATTGTGTTTCTGAAAGTTTCAACACAAAAGCCAAAATATGAGACAGACAGGCATGTAGGTAATGTGGGCAATGGTTCTAATGGGTAATCTTTTATCTTGATTATGATCATGTTTTCCAAATCATGAGTTAGACGCTAGAGTGGGCTATAAAATCAATTTAGTAGATTGCGGCAAGCATTTTTTAAAAGAAATTACATAGAAGAGGATAGAAAATGGAGTGCATGGCACATAAAAAAAGTAGTATTTATGCCATGAAAACTATGCAGATTGGCATGTGTGTACATGTGCAGTGGACCACAATATAAAATATATTTCTTACTGTGGATTGGGGAGATATATATACAAGCACTGGTCATAAATGAGTAACCTATATTCTCTGTCTACACCTTTCCACTTCCTGATCTCAATCTGTTGTTTCTGCTCTAGCAAATCCACTAAAATTGCTCTTGATAATGTCACTGACAACCTTCTACTTGTCAGATTTGAGGGACCACCTTCAGACACAGTCATAGTTGAATTCTCTGCAGTGCTGCACATTGCTCATACCTCCTTCTTACTTGTGTTGCCTTTGGTTCTGTGACATCACTTTCTAATGATTCTCCTGCTATCTCCCTGGTGTATCTCTCTAGATTTTGTTCCCTGGTTCCCCTCCCTCAGTCTTCTCCAGAAATCCTGGTATTTCTGAAGAACAGAGCATGGGCCTCAGAGATGCCACACACACTAAGATTGAACTTTACCTATGCCACTTATCACCTCCAATACTACCTCCCTAGCCCCATCCACCACCGTCTCTCGCCTGGATTATTGCAGTAGCCTAATGACTCATCTCCCCTTGTGTCTATTCTCAAAGGGTAGCCAGAGTGATCCTGGTAAGAAGAATGTCAGATCAACTCATTCCTTTGATCAGAACCACTCACTGGCTCCATGACCTCCTTCGGGTCTTTGCTCAAATAGCATCTTCCTCGTGAGAATTTCCAAGCCTCTCTCTTTAAATATGTCATTCTAATGCCATTACAAGATGCCCTGTCCCTCTCTCCTGCTTTATTTTTCTCCATAGCCCTTGTCTTAAATACAGTACAATTATTTATTTTGCTTACTGTCTGTCTCCTCTTACTGAGACATAAGATACAGCAGAGCAAGGATTTCTGGCTATTTTGTAGACTACTATATCCCCCGCATCAAGAGTTAGTGGTCCATAGTAGGAGGCCATTAAATTTTACTGAAAGAGGAATGACTATCATCAATCATGTATTCTTCTTTTGGTGGTGGTAGGCCTGAGTACACATGGCCTTGTAACTCTCCTACACTAGTCTATGCACTATTATATGTGTAATATGATTTTTAATAGGGCTTTTAGCTATTAAGCAAAACATAAGGGACACTTATAGGAAATTGTCTGAAATTCATAACCAGGGCTTAATCTTGTGTTAGCAGTGTTCCTGATGGCTGACCCTACAAGATGCAGGTATCTTCACATTGGCCTGGTTGTACAGATAATACAAGTGTCCTAGAGATGCTACTCGGGGGTCCCTCCTTTTTATCTACTTCATCATACAATCAATTCTGTTGGCCTAATGGGTGGTAAAGATCATTCGATTCCTTTCCTTTATTTTCCTGACAATAGCCCATAATTGTGTAATGAGAGGAGAAAAATATTAGTAACTTATTTTCCCCTGAATTCCAACCAAATCACAACCTTAGATTTTTTTGTTTATTTACTACTATAGCATTTTAAGAAACATTTGCTCCTGTAAAAACACTAACTAACCCATTAAGAACTTTCCCCTATTAATAAATAAGTACTTTTTCCCTCCATTAGGGAGACAAAAAAAAAGTCAATTTAATCAACTTATTCTTCTCTCTACTCCCCTAATTTATCTCCATTTAATTTTCACAAGCTCACAATAACTCACTTAGGCATTACTATTATCCCCGTCAATAAATGAGAAATTGAGGCATAAGAGACTAGAAGGCTTGTTCAGGATCACTCAGATGTCAGGTAGAAGTGCTATGATTTGACTCTGGAGCCTAAGGCATGGAAGGAGATGTGGATGACAAGATAGAGGAGATTATCTTGAGAAATGCGATTGATTGGGGTAAGGGTAAGAGCAACTCCTACATGGCTAGGGTGACCAGGTAAATAATGGTTCTTCCAATGATCTATAGGAAAAAGAGGTTTAGCGTACAAGTTTATAAGATCAATTTTGGATGTAAGTATGAGGTGCCTGTGGGAATGAATTCTGAAGCTCAGAATGGTGCCCTGGGCTGGAGATATAAATGTGGAGCCTAAAAGTAGTTAGGTAGAATCCAAAATCCTAGAGGGCAATACGTTCACCCACAAAGAGTTCCCTACATTTGGCAAATAGAAAAAAAGAAAAAAAAAAAAAACTGGTTATCTACGAAAGAGGAGTTTTAATGGAATGAGAGATTGAATGAAAGATTGTTACAGGTCAAAGAGTGAATGGTTAGTGAGAAAGCAGAAATGGTGATAGTGATCTACTCTTCTGAGAAATGGTTATTTGCACAGAAGAAGGAAGTGATTGAACACTATCTGGAAGTCACAGGAGCTATTAAAAGTTTCTTTGCTGGGCTTCCCTGGTGGCGCAGTGGTGGAGGGTCCGCCTGCCAATGCGGGGGACACGGGTTCGTGCCCCGGTCCGGGAAGATCCCACATGCCGCAGAGTGGCTGGGCCCGTGAGCCATGGCCGCTGGGCCTGCGCGTCCGGAGCCTGTGCTCCGCAACGGGAGAAGCCACAGCGGTGAGAGGCCCGCGTACCGCAAAAAAAAAAAAAAAAAGTTTCTTTGCTAATCATCTACTTGTGACGCCTTCTAAAATTGACCTTCCTAGAAACATAGCTCTGAAAGTCTCACGTCCCACGAAAGACCTTCCTGGAGATGGTTAGCCATCTTCTGACTTCCCAGGAACCCTCCTGAAACAGCCCTCCTTAGAAAACATTCCATGTTATGGCCTCTCCCACACCATCAGGGTCCTAAGGTCCTGCTCATTGAGGAAAGTTAATCTGTATTGGATGGATGCTAATGGCTACAGTGTTATTAGGTAACTTTTGTGTTATAAAGCAAGCCCCCTTGGGAATTCATGTTTTATTTTAAAGCAACATTTCACAAAGTTTGCTTTCTTGAAACCTAGCCTCTGGATGCAGTGAGTATTACATTAAAAAATACTAAAGTAGGAAAGGTTCCACGGTCAACGAATTTTAGGAAATGCTGGGTTAAACAGAGTTAAACAGGTTTCTTTACAGCAGGATTTTCAGAGACTAATATTCTAATGTGCGTCATAAAACTACAGGAGGGAGATATAAAATTCAGCATTTTCCAAAATTACCTGATTATAAGACTTTTTAAAAGTGTTATCACATGGGTCAGAAATTTAAGAAGATGCCTTCCCATAGGGCCAATGCTAGTGGAGGTTATTTCAGGCAATGTGACTGACTGATCACAGATCAAAATCAACACCGTTTTGTTTTGTTTTTTTTGCGGTACGCGGGCCTCTCACTGATGTGGCCTCTCCCGCCGCGGAGCACAGGCTCCGGACGCGCAGGCCCAGCGGCCGTGGCCCACGGGCCCAGCCGCTCCGCGGCATGTGGGATCCTCCCAGACCGGGGCAGGAACCCGCGTCCCCTGCATCGGCAGGCGGACTCCCAACCACTGCGCCACCAGGGAAGCCCTCAACACCATTTTAACTGTACCAAGTACCATCCCATGTTTGCTTCAGTTCACCCCACTTTTAGCACTCTCTTCACATGATGACATTAATTCGGGCACAGTCCCTTTTATAATGGGGATGGACCCTTGCTTGAAGGTTTAAATATTTGCTTTCCCTTTTGATGAACTAAATTCTATGGACTCCATAATAAAACTGGGATTAGGGCATATAGTACATTTCATTTCACAGCCCTGTGTGACTGACTACACGTGAAATAAATCTGGTGAATTAACTTGTTGATCGTTGATATTATTTCCCTGCCTTCGTTTTTTCTTTTCTTTTATAGCTTGTAAGCTCAGTTGTTACCAGGAAAATCAATAAACAAGCTTTCAAGAAAATTTACACCTAGGGAGAAGAAAGGCCCTTTTGCCTGGAAGTTATTCTTTTTCTTTTCTAAGGGAGTAATATCCACTCCACAGCCAGAGTTCACTTTCAAGTCAACAGAAGCCCAGTGTGCTCATGAGGACTCTCTGCTGGGAGAATGGGGCCCCCAAGTATTTTCAGAGGGACAGCATTTGTAACGGGGATAACGTCTGTGAATTGAATTTTTCTGAAAGTCAGGCAGGACTAAAGAAAGGGAACTAATGTAGCCAAGAAAATAAACCATTATCCACATGTCCAGGGCCTAGAAAAGAATGCAGGAAAGGCTACAAAAGACAGCCTTTTCATGTGAATGTAAATGAAACATAACCCTATTAACTAGAGCAGAGATTCTCATCTCTGTCCTCTCCTGGAGCTCATACCTAGGAGACAGAGACCACATCCTTTAGAGTTCTGCTCTGGGTCAAAAGATTTTTGTCACTGCATGCCAGTGTTTAAAGGAGCTAGCCTTGGACCACATGTGGCAAATTAGAGCAGCACCATTCAAAAGAACATCGTAAGATGGTGGAAATGTTCTACAACTTTGCACTGTTCAGTATGATGGCCAGTAGTTACATATAAATGCTGAGCACTTGAAATGTAGCTAGTGTCGTTAAAGAACTGAATTGCCAATTTTATTTAACTTTAATGAATTCAAATATAAATAAGCTCATATGCCTCGTGGCCACCATATTTAACAGCATAGGGCTAGAAAATGGAAGTGTGAATTCATCAAGTCAGGATTCCCAGCCTTTTAATAGGGGCATAGAGCAATATGCATATCCCAACCCATGTTCCCCAACCATTTCCATCCCTGCAAAGCTACATCACAAAGCCAGTGGGGGTCAGGGGAGGAGTGCGGAACAAGCGTTGAAAAAAAATGTCCACAACTACTTGGCAAATTGAAGTAAGTTTAAGTAAAGGCACGGGTCAAAGTGGAATGGCAGTCACTGGGTGGGAGCAGGGTCTGACATATGTTTAGTAAATAAAGGGAGTCCTGAAGAGGAGCTACAGGGTAAGAAGGTAATGACAGTGTTGCAGTTGTCTATGGCTGCGTAACAAATTACCCCAAAATTTAGTCACTTAAATCTATGACATTTGTTTTGCTCATGAATCTGCAACAACTTGGGCAGGACCCATGGAGGGAAGAGTGCATCTCTGTCCCACTCATCATCACCTGAGTTGTCCCAAGGCTGGGAGCTGGGATCATCTGGACTTGTTTACTTGGATGATGCTGGCCTTTGGCTCTTAGGCTATCAGCCAAAACACCTTACAAATGGCTATTCCATGAGGTGTGTCTCACAACATGGTGACTGGGCTCCGAGGGAAAGTGTCTAGAAAGAAAGAAAGTCAGGAGGATTCTGTAAACTCTTTATGACCTCACTTTGAAAGTCCCATAGCATCACTTTGGCAGTACTGCTCTGCTCATTAGAACAGACATGAATCCACTCAGGTTCAAAAGAAGGGAGAATAGTCTTCACTTCTTGGTGTGGAGTGCCAAGGAGGTTCAGGAGGAACACGTGGATTAGAAATATTGCTGTAGCCATTTGCAAAATAATCCATCACTGTTAGATAACATAGTTCAGGCTTCCCATGATAGAAACCTTAGTCAAACCAAACTAATAACAAAATAGAAATTGATTGTTTTAAGAAACCAGTAAGCTTAAAGTTTCAAGTATGGCTGGATCCAGTGGCTCAAATGATACAATTGCAACTTTCTCATACTTGTTCATTCATTCTATGTTTCTTGTCTCTTTCTTGTGTCTGTCTGTCTGTTGGTCTCTCTCTCTTTCCCCACCCCCAACTGTCCCATTATCCTCTCCAACTGGCAGAACAAAAGATTACTGGCAACTCTAAGTCAATATCCTGATAATTTTTGATCCTAAAGGAAGAATCTTTCTCTTGTATAACAAGTTCATGGAAGAAGAGTGACTAATTTTGTTCAGGTCAGAAACCCACCCCCTGTCCAGTCACTGGGTCCTGGGAAATAACGTTCCATAATAGGTCAGGTGAAGGTCCCCAGTCCACCCTAGCCATAAGTTATTTAACCTCAACGCATTTCAGTTTTCTCAAGTGTAGAATAAAGATTCTGGTAAATTGACTGTAAAAATGACCCTAAGTCTCTACTCTTCTGTATCCAACCAATTGCAGTGTGACTTTGTAACTCCTTTCATCCAATGGCAGTCTATTTTCCCATCCCTTTATTCGAAGCTAGACTTGAGATTTGCTTGGCCAACAGAATGTGGTCGAAATGGCCCTGGGCTAGTTCTGACTCTAGCATTTCTGCTCTTTTTCTTTCCGAGCTCTGATACCACCATGAGGACAAGCTCAGTTTAACTGTTGGGGGAACAGAGATTCCACAGAGCAAAGCCAACTCAGCCTAGTTGTCCCAGCCAAAATCACAGACACATGAGAGAATTCAGCCCAGATCAGCAAGACAAGCCCACAGCTGACTTTCCAGCTGCCTGCAGAGACATGAGCAAAGCCACTAAGACCAGGGTAAACCACCCATATAATCTGCACACCTGTGCCAATGAGTTTTGCTCACTGGGTGTTTGTTCCACAGTATTAATGACAAAACTGAAACAGATACAGTAGGCCCTAATGCTTGGTACTGTGTTTAGAACAGTGCCTGGCATCAAATAAGCAGTCAATAAATATTTGCTATTATTATTACCCATGACAGCACCACACAGAATGTGTTTCCCAGCTTCCTGAAGAAAATGAGATGTCTCCCACAAGTGTCGTGAGAGCCAATACAGAACACTGATCTATCAAGTTTTTTGCAATTTTAATAAATTAGTAAGAAAAGTATCAAAAGCTAAGCATATTCTAATAATGGAAAGTAAGATATTTATTGCCAATGTAGTAAAAGTACATGATCTCCAAAGCCCTTCACATGTCCTGTACAAACATCTAATATCTGACCTATGCACAGCTAACATATCACCAATATCACCAATTAGATCAAATATCAAACTTCTCCTAGGAAAAAACAGACAGTAACATTTTTATCACATGATTAACTGTCGTTAATGATATTTATATTGCGTCAAAAGTTGGGACAAGAGTAATTTTATCTGCCCTAGTATTTTCAGACATAATAGTTTTATGTCTGATGCTATTTTCAACTGCAGACTTTAAAGGAATACATGCATTGGTTCCAAGAAAACATGATTATCCACCTTACCTTTACAAAAACTGGAGAAGCACATGACTGAGGTTCAACTCCCTGATCACTGTATGCATATGGTGTGTGTGTGGGGAGCTGGGGTTTGCTTCACGGCTACTCTTCTCTGTCTACCCTCTCTCTCTCTCTCTCAGATAAGGCATTCACCCACTTAAACAGCTTCGGGAAAATTCCATTAGTTTCCAAACTCACGCTGTAACTTCTCTTTTGAACTCAACTCCACATTTCCATTTCTGTTTGACTTTTGTATTTGGATGTTCTGCCACCTCCTCATCCTCAAAAAATGTGAATTCATTGCCTCTCTGGTCATCACCCAGCAAACACGTGTATGGTGTTATGTGATCACACAAGGGAAAGAAATCTCCTAATTCAGTTCCTTACACATCACAAAAGCAGGCTGAGTGATAACTCTCACCAATCCTGTTATGACTCCTGTTCTCCAGTTGTGTCTTCATACCCTAGGTATGGCTGTGGCAAGTAGTATTAGCCTACTTTTTTTTTTTTTTTTTTTTTTTGCGGTACACGGGCCTCTCACTGTTGTGGCTTCTCCCGTTGCGGAGCACAGGCTCCGGACGCACAGGATCAGCAGCCATGGCTCACGGGCGCAGCCGCTCTGCGGCATGTGGGATCTTCCCGGACTGGGGCACGAATCCGTGTCCCCTGCATCGGCAGGTGGACTCTCCACCACTGCGCCACCAGGGAAGCCCTATCCTACTTTATTGAAGAGGAAAATAATACACCCAGTTGTATAGATAGTTGTATAGATAGTTCAAAAGAACATCATAAGATGGTGGAAATGTTCTACAACTTTGCACTGTTCAGTATGATGGCCAGTAGTTACATATAAATGCTGAGCACTTGAAATGTAGCTAGTGTCGTTAAAGAACTGAATTGCCAATTTTATTTAACTTTAATGAATTCAAATATAAATAAGCTCATATGCCTCGTGGCCACCATATTTAACAGCATAGGGCTAGAAAATGGAAGTGTGAATTCATCAAGTCAGGATTCCCAGCCTTTTAATAGGGGCATAGAGCAATATGCATATCCCAACCCATGTTCCCCAACCATTTCCATCCCTGCAAAGCTACATCACAAAGCCAGTGGGGGTCAGGGGAGGAGTGCGGAACAAGCGTTGAAAAAAAATGTCCACAACTACTTGGCAAATTGAAGTAAGTTTAAGTAAAGGCACGGGTCAAAGTGGAATGGCAGTCACTGGGTGGGAGCAGGGTCTGACATATGTTTAGTAAATAAAGGGAGTCCTGAAGAGGAGCTACAGGGTAAGAAGGTAATGACAGTGTTGCAGTTGTCTATGGCTGCGTAACAAATTACCCCAAAATTTAGTCACTTAAATCTATGACATTTGTTTTGCTCATGAATCAAACGCTAAGCATATTCTAATATGGCCCTGGGCTAGTTCTGACTCTTGGGGAAAATCCAGCAGATTATTCTGAATCTTCCTGGTAATGTGACACATATAAAAGTATTGGTGGGTGGGCAGGTAGAGCTGCAAATACACACCGAGGAGATTAATAATCACTGTATGAAGAAGGATAAGAGTTGAGGCTAAATTTTATGGAAGTCAATTTTGATACTGACTTGATAGAATTAATAGTAGCTAACATATATTAAGCACTTACTATGTGCCAGTAACTATTACAAGTTAATATTAATATGCTAAGTTAATATTAACATTAACTCAATTATTTATGTATTTTTCTTGAACAGTTTTGTACAATAAACCAATATGAGATCCCCTGGGTTAAACAGCCTGCATTAGGTCAGGAGCAATAAGCTAATAAATCAGCAATCTGGAATTTGAATGCAGACCATCTGGCTCCTGAGAAGTGTCCCTACCACACTCTGCTTTCTGAAATGAAGAATAAGAAGTTGGGGAGGGGAGAAAAAAGTAACAGCAAATGCAAAGTCAACAAGGTAGAAATAAGTCAGTCATACACAGGCGTGGGACTCAACCAGTTTGTACGGGCTACGAAGCCACAGCTGGGTGAGGAATTGGGTGGAAATGAGGTTGGGAGGATTTGAGATGCAGCAGCAGAGAAGTGGTCTTTGAACGTCAGGCTGAGCTGTTTGGACTTCTGGAACCACCCAAAGGGAACCTGACCCTCTGTCTGCTTTAACTTAATCCGTGTCAACACGCAGGCAAAAGAACAGGTTGAAGAGAAGGCATTGGTGCATATGGAAGTGGGAGTTAGTTTCTTGACGTGGAGCTAAAACACTTTGAAACTGGCAGCAACTCTCACTCAAAAGACTTCACAGGCTTCCCTGGTGGCGCAGTGGTTGAGAGTCCGCCTGCCGATGCAGGGGACATGGGTTCGTGCCCCGGTCCGGGAAGATCCCACATGCCGCGGAGCGGCTGGGCCCGTGAGCCATGGCCGCTGAGCCTGCGCGTCCGGAGCCTGTGCTCCGCAACGGGAGAGGCCACAGCAGTGAGAGGCCCGCGTACCGCAAAAAAAAAAAAAAAAAAAAAGACTTCACATACATCTGTGTCATTGAACTATCTGCAAATGATGAAGAGAGGGACAGACTGAAGACAGATGCCCTGGTCCCATCCCAGTCCTGACCCCCTTCTGGAGGGTTAAGTTCTGGAAGCACAGGAGGGACTGTTATACTCAAGCAAGCTGTGTGCTTCCGCACCAGGTTCAATGCTGAGAGTGCCTTAACTGAACATCTGGCTAATAATGTACCTTCCATGTATTAATGGCACTCACTGCACCTGCTCCATCTGAGGAAATTACATGGGTCAAGTAACGGCAGCATGATTTCAAATGTTTGCCTCATCACCTACAAACATAATCAAAGAATAACAACCACAGTCTTGGGGAAAATCTTGGTTAAGTCTTTTTCACTAGCAGTTCTAAAACAGAAAGGCAGAAAATAAGAAACTTGCTGATAATCTCGTAAACCAATAATTCTCAAATATAACAAGTTCAATGTGAAAGGAATTATTTCCTTAGCCCCCTCCCCGAACCAACTAACACAGTTTTTTGAAAATCTTAAAAGTGATAAGGGTGTAACATCTACAATTAGTATATTCCTTGGTAAAACTGGTTTCAGGAAAGGAAATGTTTCCACAATTCTCTTTTCCAACTTTTGCTAAGGTATTTTTTTAAATGCATTAAAAGCAAAATTTTTCCAGAAGAGTTGTTCCAAATGGGAACCTTTCTTCATACCTTTTTCATAACCATTTAAAAATCTGCTTGGTGCTTAGTCAACTCCTAACTAATCACCTAAGACTGAGTTTCAACTGATAACTAAAATCCAGCAGATCATTCTGAATCTTCCTGGTAATGTGAGTCAGATTTGACCAAATATTAACTGCATTATTTAAAATAACATTACTAGTATCTATTGAACATTGACCAATACTATGATTTTTTATTAATTTCTGGGAAAAAAAAGCATTTGCTATACTTTTACCTTCCATTTTAAGGACTCGACAATTACATGTATTATATGTCATGAAAAATCACATTCTTTTCGTATTTCTACACTGTTTTCTTTGTCAACTGGTGAGCAAACACCCATAATACTCTTTGGCATCTATCAAAATGTTCTGAGTATCTTGTGACAAGAGAGCACAGATCCAGGAAAGTTTAGACATTACTAAGGAAACAGTGCACAGATGTAGATGCTGAAAAATTAATACCACCCCATCTTCTGATAGGCTGTAGCTCCCAAAATGCTTCTACAGAAACAGAATGAAACAAGCCCAAAGCACAAATATTTGTGCCATCGCAGCATAAATGAATCATAAAGCATTAAAACAGAAATTTCAAGCTTTGGCATCAGGTCCAATTTCTGAGCAATTCCTCAGCCTAACACATATTCTTCATGTCATCTCATTGGTAGAGAGAATACTGGAAGTAAAAGTACCCTGTCACAAGTGAACAAAAACAAGTTGAAAAACTATTTAAATATCTTATGATGCTTGTAGTCTTCCTCCTCATATCTCAAAAAATATTTTTTTAACCTGCAAAACAGGTACTTACTATCCTCAGGTAAGATGTTCTAATGAAGTACCAATTTTATTACTAATTAAGGCCACAGGAACCCTAGGAGGCTGCTGCTGACATCTAGTGGCATAATTTTTTAAACGTTATACGCATTAAAAAGATAAATCTAGAGAGAGAAAGGGACAGACATGCATACATATGCGCCTTCAAAGTCTAGTGGACAGCCCATGTTACAAATTAGTTGCCTCTGCTCACACCACTCTGCCTCCAGTGACGTGCTTCCCCTTCCAAAGTAAGGCTACTACCGCAAAACTGAAGAAAGGAAAACCAACACATCTGCTAAAGCCTTAAAGGAACCGTTTACCCTCACAGTCCTGTGTCTTTTACTGGGAATTGCCAGTTCCCTGAAAGCTCCAATTCCCAAAAGCCCTGTCCCGACCCTAACAGTCCTAATTTTATCTCAACTTCCCAAATAACCATAGTCCGTCCCCAGTTTCCACACCTATTAGCATTTAGGTACTTTTAGGGTGCCAGCCTAAAGAGATTTGACTGTAGAGCTGAGCATATGTTATTTCAGACTGCATGTCCACAAACATACCTGCACATTCAAAATGGCCATAAAATCCCTATGCGTGAGATTCAATAATTATTGAAAACTTAAAAATAGCTCTCAGGGACTGCTTTAATGTTTCCAACTATCCACATGAATGATGAAATTGATATTGATGTGAAAAATGGTAAGGAGCATAGAGATCACTTCTACAAGCAAGTAAAAAGATTTTTTCTGTAGCCTCTATGTGTCTGTATGTATGTGTGTGTAAGGGGTGCATATGTGTGTGTGTAAAACAAGAGAAAGACTCAAGTTCTACACATACCCCACTCCCCCTAAAGCACTTGTGAGTACAGTAGGTAAACACTGAATTGATGAATGAGGTGGCAAATTACAATATAACTTTTTTCCCCTATTGATTCTAATGTAAGCTATGAAATAGGTAGTGTTTTACTCTTAGGCGTCTTAGTGTCTTTGTGGAGTAGCTCAGGTTAGATTTTCCTCCCATCACATATGCAAAGTGGTACAAAGCCAATGGGTGATCGAATTAGGCAATGTCCCTTTGGTGAAGGGAGTATACTTTTTTTAATTAATTAATTTTTTGGGGGGGCTGCATTGGGTCTTCGTTGCTGGGCACGGGCTTTCTCTAGTTGCGGTGAGTGGGGGCTATTCTTCGATGCGATGCATGGGCTTCTCATTGCGGTGGCTTCTCTTGCAGAGCACAGGCTCCAGGCACGCAGGCCTCAGGAGTCTCGGCACACGGGCTCCAGAGCACAGGCACAACAGCTGTGGCGAATGGGCCTAGCTGCTCCGCGACATGTGGGATCCTCCTGGACCAGGGATAGAACCGTGTCCCCTGCATTGACAGGTGGACTCCCAACCACTGCACCACCAGAGAAGTCCGGGAGTGTATCTCAAGAGTTGAAAATTATTTGCCTTATAAATTAGTATATTTGAATTTAGATTTTATTCACATTGAAAAGATATGATAACAGGAGAGAAGCTTCTCAAGTTAGTCCTAATTAATACAAAACATTGCTAAATTATAATTCTCATAGTACAAAGGAATCTTCTAGCCTTTTTAAATATTCCTTCGGTGGAAATCTTAGAGATGCAAGGACCTCATTCCTTCGAAGTCTATTTCACTCACAAGTGGGAGTAAAAGTAGAAGACAGAAGGATCTTCCTTACAGTCTCACTGAAGGAAAAAAAGTCCCATGTCTGTGTGTGTATCTTCACACATAATAAAGTTCTGTATGTACATATACATACATATTTAAACACACACACACAAAAGAGCTACTACAGAGCAATATACGCGAATCAGTGACAGTGTGACAGATAGTGTATCTAGGTTACTTTACGGACTGAATATGGGTTAAGGAAGAGAAATAGTTGTGGCATGATGAGGAACTCAGAAAGCCCCCTAAAGAACAGTTTTAAGGTATGTAGGCTTTGGAACAAGGGAAAAGAAGACTGGACATTCTGAGTGGAGTTATCAGCATAAGGAAAGACAAGAATGTTTAGGGTATACAGTGTAGTAAGAGAGAAACCAATACGGTAAGAAACATATGTGGGGAGTCGATGCAAGAACTTGAACATTAGCAGGAGACAATTCTAGACAATGCTATGGCTTCTGTAGGACTATTCCATCAAGACTATTCTTGGGAGTTTTCTTTAAAGTTTTAAAAAGATGGAGTATCCCACAGAATCTAATACTCAGAAGAGTAAAGTAAAGAGTACCAAGAACTTTGGCAAATGATGAAAATCATAAAAAAACAAAAAAGGCAAATTCATAAAAATGATCATAAGAACTCTTCCTCATATAAAGTCCTCTTTAAGAATTACGTTTTAATCATTTCTCAATGAAAGTGTTCAATTATTTGTTCTCTGACTTTCAGTTTAAATTCTCTTTTGGAGCATATATGCCTGATGTCATAGCCCTATTTCTGTAAAGCATTGTGTCTATCCTATGTGAATGAGTCCAAGCATCGTGACAATTACATCACCCCTTTCATCACATGTGTAGAGGTGTTTGTAACTCTCATTGTAATTCATGGTCATTAACTTATTAATCAACCTGAAAATCTGATGCTTTACTTTCCATTGTTACTTTATAGTAGTTTATAAAAAATAATATAGAATATAATTTGTAATAAGCTCTTAAAATATCAGAAGAATTTTATTCTTTAAAAAAATTTTCAATGTGTGCTACATCTACAAAATATTCTACAGCCAATAATAATAAACCACAATGAAACCAATCTCTAAACAATATATTTACACCTTATTTCTTAGTGCCCTAGAACATAAAGAACGCTGTATACTAGCCTTATAACAGTTTATTTTCAATTATCAAAAATGTATTTAGAGTACATCAAAAAACTGCCGAACCCTTAATATCCCATTTCACTTTCCTACAGGGAAGTTAAATATATATGAAAATAATACTTAATATTCCTACATAATACAAATAAATTACAAACATGAAAATTTCTTAATTGAAATTCAACTTATTTCCAGGACATATAAACCTGTGTAAAAATAGAACAGAATAATGGTCTCTATTTTTGTGCATAATCTTACTAGGTACAGAGAAGGATATTTTAACCCAACTAGGTTAAGCTGCCTCTATTTTGGGGCAACAAAATTAAGAATATTGTGACCAACAGACTTCAATAACTTTACACAGCGAAGCACTACATGAAAACTTATTTTAGACCCTTTTTGAAAAAGTCAAATGTAGAACTTCCAGGTATCTGCACACACAAAAGTTCCTGTTAACCCAAAAGATTGCTCTCCGAGCCCCATTGCCAGAGTTAATGGTACACAAAATGAGTGTGTTAGTCATCGCGTGCAACTGAGAAAGGCTGAATGGTCCCATTTGTCCAAAACTAGCACCTTCACTAATATGCCTTGAACTTCTACTATTTAAACACTGAAATTTAAATGCATATATCCCATTTAGGATAATAGAGCATCTTTGCCTTATTAACAGGAATATTTTATAAAGTTGCAAACACCCCTATTTTAATGAGTCCAAAGGACCAACCTAAAGAGGTGATGACATGAACACCATTTCTCCCACCCCAGTTACTCTTTCACACCTCACTCCCAACCTCCACACAAAAGCCAGCATCCTAGAGTATAATCTCTTTGGGAGTGTTATCAGACCAGAGCGCTTGGACTGTCAGTATACAGAACTGGTTCTTTATTGGCACATCGGGGAGAAGCAAACTTTGTTACTCCGGGTACATGATGCTGGATATTCTGCCACATTAATGGGAATTTCCCTCCTACACCACAACTCCTTCTTTGCTACATTCAGTTCGAAGTAAGTTTATCCCTATCTTAAATAAATGAAATCAAAGCCTAACAAAATTGAATGTATTAGTATATACATACCTCTGAAAAAAGAAAAATTTCACATGAATGCATCCTGTGTGGTCTGTGCTCTCTTCATTAGCTCCATCTCACTCAGTGTGTTTCCTTCTCTGTCTTTACTGTGTCATCTTCTACTGATTCCGCCTCAGCCAGCGTTTTTCTACCATACATCTCCCTATGCTTGTATCACAGCACTCAGCTTCAACCCCTTCCACATACTGTCTAGGTATTAGTTTTCATTATAATGCCTCTCTTTAGGGAGTCACCGTTAATAGTTCTAAGCTAAAGGAGACCCTCCATTGATTTCATTAACCATTTAAAAATGCCTTATAGTTTGACTTAACATTTTAGTATAGTGGACCTACAATTGAAAATCAACATTACAGGAGAGAAGCTACTTCCTTAAGGGGTTTACGCCTCCCTTGAAGCATTAACTAAAAGCCAAAAATAAGTAGAAACACCCCAGTTTGTAATTCAACCTAACTATTTTTGCTCCACTGCAAATTAAAGTTCATAAACCAGTTTTCTGCTGATGTCCATTAAATTCAAATGCTTCCTTTGTTTCAGCACTCATTTGTTTTACAGGAATTCGACAATTTGTCAAAAATAGAACCCAGTTAGTTCCAATTAGTATGTGACCTGGTACACATTTCAACAAATCCAGTATGTGCGTTGCTATATACAAAGCGACATCATATCTTCATAGCTATATAAGCAGATAGTATTGATAGATGGGTTTAGTTCCCAACACAATTCTAACTTTTCAGAAACTTTTCTATTAAAAACTCTTTTGAGACATCACCTTTATTCATAAATCATACACACATTTTATATCTGCATCTACGCCCCACTTTGCTTACACGTATATGTCATTAGAATATTTGCATGATTGTTCATATTCTTAGGCTAACATATATAAACAAATCACATAGCAATTGGAAAATTTAGCAACTAAATATGCAATCATTGAGTATAATCAGGCATGCTATTCAACAACTGTATGATATAATTCAATCTTTCCAAAGAAAATATATGTTTTGTGTAAGAGTGTCTTCGTCAAACTCGATGAAGTTTTTCTAGGAATTTGTACTGAACTTTTTTGTCTATTAAAAAAATAATATGTAAAGCCATCTGACTGATGCTTAAATAAGAGGAAAATTTTAATTAAAAGAATCTCATTCTCTTATTGTCTACCATTTGTAAATGTAATACACTAATTGGACCTATTTCCAAACAGAGTACAATCTTCTAGTCAAGATCCTATCCACACATTAACATAAATGCAAGAGTAGTGTTGGAAAATTCATCATTAACCACAGTGCTTCAAGCTAACATATATTTTAAAATTTACTGGTCACTTCCTAAATATGATGGTCATCAAAAATCATTCCTTTTACTTTTCAGATGATTTACTTTTTTGATGGATTATTCCATAGTTAAAACCAGTAATCAAGAAAAACCAACCAGTTGAATGTATCAGAGTTAAACAGACTAATATACATATTAAAATAAGCATTACCTTGGTCTGATTTTTCATAAAGGATAGCAGATCTCTTGCCAGGTGACACCATTTCTTTGGGTTCTGTGGGTAAAAAGAAAAGAGATTAATAAAAACAACCTTTCTTTTCACCCTTTAAATGCTTCTTAAAAACATTTATTAGTAATAAAGGTCAGAGAAGAAAATCATTTAACAAAATATTCAGCTCCATTCAGCAGCTGCCTTGGGAACCACTTGCTTTAAATGACAAATAACTTCCCCAAAGGCCCCCTCTCCCCTGCAGCTGAAAACAAGGGTGACTGCCACAGATCCTCAGCCCTGTTTTCTTTGCTTCTCTCTCTTTTCTCACATGGCAACAAGACTAGCACTCGAGCAAGGAAAAGAATTAGCTTCAATCATTTCAAAAGATAAGATGTAATTCATGTTGGGACAGAACATTTACTTGGAATGCAACAGACTGAAATGGAATTTGCAATTATCTAAATTAGTTTCCTCCCTCCCCCAGCGAGTATGGCTTTTAAAATGTTCGTGCAAGTCTGGGTATTTTTCTATTCTGTCTTTCCACAAAAATGATAAAATGAGATATTGTGGATTGACTTAGTAAATAATTGCAGATTACCCTCCTTAGGAGCTGCAATTTTAGAGCTTTTCTATGCTGCACTGAGGAGAAAAGTACTTTATAGGAGTCAAAAGTTATGAAAATATATCTTTTTCCTTCCCTTAGCATATAACCATCTTGAGGAGTGTCCCATAAAAGATTTTATTGCATCATTATCAGAATGTTCACACTGCAAGATAAGAAATTCAAGTCTAAGCCATAGCTCTCCAGGAAGGACTATCACATAGATAGGTAAGAATTTTAAATTCACCCCTTAAGAAAGTTATTTGACTGAAGAAATGTTAACAGTTAAAAGCAACGTTGATTATTTGACTGTAACAGTCATTATAGGAACAGTCATATAACTGCAATCACCAAAACATCTTACTAGCTGTGTGAAATTAGGCAAGGAAATTAGACTCTGTAAACATTCCTTTCTCATCTGTAATATCAGAATGCTAATTCTTTCTACTTCATAGAACTGACAGGATAAATAGGTGAGATAAATACACAGAAAGGACACAGAATTCATGAATGTTAGCCAAGATAATCATGAACATTACTATTACTATTATTATCATTGTTCTCCTTTTTTAAAAAAAATCTTGCAACCCCTTTGAAAATCACTGCCCTGATGAGCCACATGGTGGAATGATTAAAATCTTACCATACTGGTTGTTACTTGATTTGCTGATTTATTAGTCACACTCTGTGATGGCAAAGGAAATAAAGAGTTGTTTTAGGTCTTTGGGCAGGTAAGAGAAAAAGATTAAACAGCATTTCAGGAGAATGAGTAACCTCTCACCCCACTGCAGTAGCTTCCTTTGACTTTGCTGGGGGTTTTAATTTAAATATGTCCTCCAAGAAATTGGGATACTTCAAGATTCACTTAAAGCAACTGACCCCTGTCTGCTCTTGTAAATATTCAATCCAATTCAGAAAACACCTACTGAGCTCCGATTGCAAGGAAGGGTACACCAGAGACTTTAGAGAAATCATTATAAATAGAAAGGATTCAAGAAAAACAGTTTAGTGGAAGAAAGGTTTGTAAGTAATTCATGAAAAAACCATCATTAAACAACATACAACAAGACCCGTATATATGCTATCTATAAGAAACCCACTTCACACCTAGGGACACATAACACACTGAAAGTGAGTGGATGGAAAAAGATATTCCATTCAAATGGAAATTAAAAGAAAGCTGGAGTAGTGATTCTCATATCAGAAAAAAAGACTTTAAAACAAAGACTATTACAAGAGACAAAGAAGGACACTACATAATGATCAAGGAATCAATCCAAGAAGAAGATATAACAATTGTAAATATTTATGCACCCAACATAGAAGCACTTCAATACATAAGGCAAATACTAACAGCCATAAAAGGGGAAATCAACAGTAACACAATCATAATAGGGGACATTAATACCCCACTTTCACCAATGGACAGATCATCCAAAATGAAAATAAATAAGGAAAGACAAGATTTAAATGATACATTAAACAAGATGGACTTAATTGATAATTATAGGACATTCCATCCAAAACAACAGAATACACATTCTTCTCAAGTGCCCATGGAACATTCTCTAGGATAGATCATATCCTGGGTCACAAATCAAGCCTTGATAAATTTAAGAAAATTGAAAACGTATCAAGTATCTTTTCTGACCACGACGCTATGAGACTAGATATCAATAACAGGAAAAACTCTGTAAGAAATACAAACACATGGAGGCTAAACAACACACTACTTAATAACCAAGAGATCACTGAAGAAATCAAAGAGGAAATCAAAAAATACCTAGAAACAAATGACAATGAAAAGACAACGGCCCAAAACCTATGGCATGCAGCAAAGGCAGTTCTAAGAGGGAAGTTTATAGCAATACAATCCTACCTTAAGAAACAAGAAACATCTCAAATAAACAACCTATCCTTACACCTAAAGCAATTAGAGAAAGAAGAACAAAAAAACCCCAAAGTTAGCAGAAGGAAAGAAATCATAAAGATCAGATCAGAAATAAATGAAAAAGAAATGAAGGAAACAATAGCAAAGATCAATAAAACTAAAAGCTGGTTCTCTGAGAAGATAAACAAAATTGATAAACCATTAGCCAGACTTACCAAGAAAAAAAGGGAGAAGACTCAAATCAATAGAATTAGAAATGAAAAAGGAGAAGTAACAACTAACACTGCAGAAATACAAAAGATCATGAGAGATTACTACAAGCAACTATATGCCAATAAAATGAACAACCTGGAAGAAATGGACAAATTCTTAGAAATGCACAACCTTCCAAGACTGAACCAGTAAGAAATAGAAAATATAAACAGACAAATCACAAGCACTGAAATTGAAACTGTGATTAAAAATCTTCCAACAGGGCTTCCCTGGTGGCGCAGTGGTTGAGAGTCCACCTGCCGATGCAGGGGATGCGGATTCGTGCCCTGGTCCGGGAAGATCCCGTGTGCCGCGGAGTGGCTGGGCCCTTGAGCCATGGCCGCTGAGCCTGCATGTCCGGAGGCTGTTCTCCACGGCAGGAGAGGCCGCAGCAGTGACAGGCCCGCGTACCGCAAAAAAAAAAAAAAAAAAAAAAAAATCTTCCAACAAACAAAAGCCCAGGACCAGATGGCTTCACAGGCGAATTCTATCAAACATTTAGAGAAGAGCTAAACACCTATCCTTCTCAAACTCTTCCAAAATATAGCAGAGGGAGGAACACCCCCAAACTCATTCTATGAGGCCACCATCACTCTGATACCAAAATCAGACAAAGGTGTCACAAAGAAAGAAAAGTAAAGGCCAGTATCACTGATGAACATAGATGCAAAGATCCTCAACAAACTACTAGTAAACAGAATCCAACAGCACATTAAAAGGATCATACACTATGATCAAGTGGGGTTTATCCCAGGAATGCAAGGATTCTTCAATGTATGCCAATCAATCAACGTGATACACCATATTAACAAATTGAAGGAGAAAAACCATATGATCAACTCAACAGATGCAGAGAAAGCTTTCAACAAAATTCAACACCCATTTATGATAAAAACCCTCCAGAAGGTAGGCATAGAGGTTACTTTCTTCCACATAATAAAGGCCATATATGACAAACTCACAGCCAACATCATCCTCAACGGTGAAAAACTGAAACCATTTCCACTGAGATCAGGAAGAAGACAAGGTTGCCCACTCTCACCACTATTATTCAACATAGTTTTGGAAATTTTAGCCACAGCAATCAGAGAAGAAAAAGAAATAAAAGAAATCCAAATCCGAAGAGAAGAATTAAAGCTGTCACTGTTTGCAGATGACATGATACACTACACAGAGGATCCTAAAGAGGCTACCAGAAAACTACTAGAGCTAATCAATGAGTTTGGTAAAGTAGCAGGATACAAAATTAATGCACAGAAATGTCTTGCATTCCCATACACTAATGATGAAAAATCTGAAAGGGAAATTAAGAAAACACTCCCATTTACCATTGCAACAAAAAGAATAAAATAGCTAGGAATAAACCTACGTAAGGAGACAGAAGACCTGTATGCGTAAAATTATAAGACACTGATGAAAGAAATTAAAGATGATACAAATAGATGGAGAGATATACCATGTTCTTGGATTAGAAGAATCAACATTGTGAAAATGATTCTACTACCGAAAGCAATCTACAGATTCAATGCAATCCCTATCAAACTACCAACAGCATTTTTCACAGAACTAGAACAAAAAATTTCACTATTTGTATGGAAACAGAAAAGACCCCGAATAGCCAAAGCAATCTTCAGAAAGAAAAACGGAGCTGGTGGAATCAGGCTCCCTGACTTCAGTCTATACTACAAAGCTACAGTAATCAAGACAATATGGTACTGGCACAAAAACAGAAATATAGGTCAATGGAACAGGATAGAAAGCCCAGAGATAAACCTACACACATATGGTCACCTTATCTTTGATAAAGGAGGCAAGAATATACAGTGGAGAAAAGAAAGCCTCTTCAATAAGTGGTGATGGGAAAACTGGAGCTACATGTAAAATAATGAAATTAGAACACTCCCTAATACCATACACAAAAATAAACTCAATATGGATTAAAGACCTAAATGTAAGGCCAGACACCATCAAACTCATAGAGGAAAACATAGGCAGAACACTCTATGACATAAATCACAGCAAGATCCTTTTTGACCCACCTCCTAGACACATGGAAATAAAAACAAAAATAAACAAATGGGACCTAATGAAACTTAAAAGCTTTTGCACAGCAAAGGAAACCACAAACAAGATGAAAAGACAACCCTCAGAATGGGGGAAAATATTTGCAAATGAAGGAACTGACAAAGGATTAATCTCCAAAACATACAAGCAACTCATGCAGCTCAATAACAAAAAAACAAACAACCCAATCCAAAGATGGGCAGAAGACATAAATAGACATTTCTCCAAAGAAGATACATAGATTGCCAACAAACACATGAAAGAATGCACAACGTCATTAATCATTAGAGAAATGCAAATCAAAACTACAACGAGATATCATCTCACACCAGTCAGAATGGCCATCATCAAAATATGTACAAACAATAAATGCTGGAGAGGGTGTGGAGAAAAGGGAACCCTCTTGCACTGTTGGTGGGAATGTAAATTGATACAGCCACTATGGAGAACAGTATGGAGCTTCCTTAAAAATCTAAAAATAGAACTACCATACGACCCAGCAATCCCACTACTGGGCATATACTCTGAGAAAACCATAATTCAAAAAGAGTTATGTACCCAAATGTTCATTGCAGCTCTATTTACAATAGTCAGGACATGGAAGCAACCTAAGTGTCCATCAACAGATGGATGGATAAAGAAGATGTGGCACATATATATATAATGGAATATTACTCAGCCATAAAAAGGAATGAAACTGAGTTATTTGTAGTGAGGTGGATGGACATAGAGACTGTCATACAGAGTGAAGTAAGTCAGAAAGAGAAAAACAAATACCATATGCTAACACATATATATGGAATCTAAAAAAAAAAGGAAAAAAAATGGTCAGAAGAACCTAGGGGCAAGACGGAAATAAAGATGCAGACCTACTAGAGAATGGACTTGAGGATACGGGAAGGGGGAAGGGTAAGCTGGGACAAAGTGAGAGAGTGGCATGGACATATATACACTACCAAATGTAAAATAGATAGCTAGTGGGAAGCAGCCGCATAGCACAGGGAGATCAGCTCGGTGCTTTGTGTCCACCTAGAGGGGTGGGATAGGGAAGGTGGGAGGGAGGGAGATGCAAGAGGGAAAAGATATGGGGATATATGTATAACTGATTCACTTTGTTATAAAGCAGAAACTAACACACCATTGTAAAGCAATTATACTCCAATAAAGATGTTAAAAAACCAACAACAACATACAATGTGTTGAAGCAACAGAACAAATTGAAAGAATATTCTGCAGTTAGGAAAGGGTCATTTTAAAAATAATCATATGATATCTCTTATATGTGGAATCTAAAAAATGATACAAATGAACTTATTTACAAAACATAAACGGACTCACAGACATAGAAAACTTACGGTTACCAAAGGGGAAAGGGGAGCGGGGGGAGGGGTAAATTAGGAGTTTGGGATTAACATACACACACTACTGTATATAAAATAGATAACCAACAAGGACCTACTGTATAGCACAGGGAACTCTACTCACTGCTCTGTAATAAGCTATATGGGAAAAGAATCTGAAAAAGAACAGACATATGTATATGCATAACTGAATCACTTTGGTGCTGTACACCTGAAACTAACACAACATTGTAAATCAATTATGCTCCAATATAAAATAAATTTAAAATAAATAAATAAATAATCTTTAAAAAAAATTCTATCAGAATAACTGAACTGATGTACACTCAGTCCTGACCATCAGTCCTGTTTGGTCTAAGAAAATTTCACAGGAGGGAAGAACTTGGAAAGACTAAGTCTGTCAGGTAGGTAAGTAGGGATGGCAGTTAAGGTGACATTACATGGAGTAAGGGTAGACCCTTAATCTAATACAACTGGTGTCCTCATAAGATGAGACACAAATACAAACATATACGCAGACGGGAGAATACCACGTGAAGAAAAAGACACAGAGGGAGATGTCCATGTAACTAGGGAGGCAGAGATGTGCTTACAAGGCAAGGAATGCAAGGATTGCCGGCAACACCGGAAGCTGAGAAAGTCATGATCCCCTAGCGCTTTCAGAGAGAACATGGCCCTGCTGACATCTTGACTTTGGACATCTTGCCTCCAGAACTGTGAGAGAATAAATGTCTCCTGTTCTAAGCTACCCAGGTTGTGGTAGTTTGTTACAGCAGCCCGAGGAAACTAATGCAACATCTTTTGAGCCAATAAGAATTAGGCCTTTACCCATACCCTGAACACTTGAGGCTTAAAAACAAACAAACAAACAAACAAACAAAAAAACTTATAGTTACGTTGATTCACCATAGTCTCAATTTAGAAATTAGAATACCCAGCTACATATAAAAAGCTGACTTGAACTTCAAATTGTCTACCCTCCATAGCTAGGATCTGCTGCAGTGGAAACCGGCAGCCAGTGAAGAAGGTCCCCTTTTGTTTCTCCAGGTCCTTCCTCCCCAGCCAGTTAACCTTGGTTCCAATGCCTCTGGAATATGGGAGTGGAGTGAAAGAGGGGAGGTGGGGACAGAAGTGGTCAATGGAGAAGGAAAGGTGACGTTCTGGTTACTGATCTAAGTGGGCTGCTATATATTTAACGCTGATTCTTAACCAATGGATTCTTTTCCAGGTTCTTCAGTGATTGCTCCCTCTTCTCCAATCACTGGGGACCTTTCATCTGTACAGCCCTTGATGGGAGTCATACATCTCACTTTATCACTTACTATATCCTCAGCTCCAAGTGACACCTTCAGTTTCTATCTGCTGAGACCAGCTCGGCTTCAGGGTAGCCTTTGGGGACAGGACCTAGACAGCCTCATGATGACGTTCACGTTCACTGCACACATCTGCTCCACAGGGAACTCTCCAGCAAACCCTGGGAAAATGGGCTAATCCCAATTCAGCCTCTTTCCTTTGTTCTACCATGAGCCGCTCACTAGCTCATCTCCTGGCCTTTACATTCATTAGAAACCAGCACTGTCCCTACTGCCACCTCCAAGACTTCAAGGAATACATATTAAACTCTCACTGAGTCTCCTTGATGCACCTCTTTCTAGCACTGAGAGGGGAAGAGTGGAAGTGGTACACAACCTACCTCCTTGTGGACATGGCTAGTGAAGCCTCAGTTCACTAAAAAGAAATCAGCCTTTAATTTCCAGATCCCACACCCCTTTTGTATTGGGAATGTAGGGATCGTCCAACTAGCTCTCATGCTCCTACTAGGGAATTTCTACAAGGTAATGTGTCTCATATATCACTTTGCTGTCTGATAGCTATTGCCTTAAGAGGTCAAAATTTTCCAATTTTACAGCCTGTGATATTAGTTTTCATAATTTGCGCTTTAAAAGACCCATGGGGGAAGCAGCTACAAATTGTAAAATACGTCTACTGGATTTTTTTTTTAAGTTTCCTGAACATTCCATGAATTTTACATTGTTCTTCAATATAACTTCTCCTTTTCAGTCAGGAAGGTGCTCAACGGCTCCCATGTTCTTCTATCCCAGTTCCTTTTCTCCATGTCTATTCCTTCTGCTTGTGGTTCAATTCTTACTTTTCAACACCTTCAAATTTACTGCCTTATTAAAGTTTTAATGCCAACTTCTCCAGAAAGTGATCCCCAGGTACTTTGGACTCTGTTGATTTTATCATTCTCTGACCTTGTACACCAATTATAATCAATGCCTATAATTTATATTGCCTTTTTGGGTTGTCTTGTGCTGTCACGTCTTCCCAACTATATTTTAAGTTCCTAAAAGACCGTTATTGTGTCTTGTGCTTCTCACCTATCCCCGTCAGTGCTTAATTCAATACTCAGCACATGGGAAGGAGAGTCCTAATAAGAACATAGCCACTTGCTCTGTATTAAATATCTATTAACCAATATAAGACAGAGCTAACATGCAGCATAAATATCTCACCATGTTCTGTGACAGAAATTGCATAACAAATCCCTATTGTTGTGCAAAATTTAAAGAACATTTGAACAAATATGTCAGATAGGAAGGAGGCAGAGGGAAGTGATAAATGAGAGAGAAGATAGGCCATCATATAACAAGGATGCTATTATTTGGAAATATATCTACATTTAATACTTTTGCATTTTTCTACGTCTGACCTCACCTGTCTGCCAGGGGTAGCACTTGCCTCAAGAAGGATTAGGATCGTTACAAGATAAATAAAAAAAGAAAGGTGTTTTAGAGTTTGACATCTAACAAGAATTCTTGGTCCAGAACAAGACTATAGTCTTGTAGATCAAGCTTTCCTTAGAGAAAACAGGATTTTAAAGAACACAATCTTTGCTGTCATTAACATATTGGAAGTCGGACCTAGAGACCCAGATCACAGAGTTCTGCAATGTCAAGAGCACAGAAAATGTAGGGTATGATGTAAAGGATATGGAAAACTACCCTGGGTTCAAGAGTTGTATGGAGAAGATAGAAGAGGAAAGGGTTAAACATCGAGTCATTATTTCCTTCTCTAAGTTTAAACCCCACATGAACATGGTAATAGGAGCATTAGGACTAACAGACTACCTTCCAGGGAACAGACTGGAGAGAACTCTGAGAAAACCAGCATTCAGCATTTAACATGACATAGAAGCAATTAGGGGGCATTAGAGGAGGGAGGGAAGTTTCTACAGACATGAACCTGAGACAGAATCCCAATATCCCATAGCCAATGTGTGGCATCTCAAGGAGACATAAGTTCCCAAGGGCCCTGAGTAGGGGACACAAGAGTCCTGGGTGGGCATGGCCCCCCTACTCCCCTCCCCCAAAATGAGATCATAAGAGGCCCATTGCCCCCACTCCAAGTCACAGTGCCACAGAGTAGAAGAAAGGAAAAAAATCTGAAAGCACAACCATTCACCCAAAAGTTGCCTGAGTCATCCACCCCTAAAAGGAACTAAAAAGGTAAAAAGGAACTAAAACGTATCTAGTCCAGTGTCATCATTTTTCAGATGAGAAAACTAAAGGCCAGACTCATTTACTCAAGAGTGTGATGCCAAGTGAGGACAGAGCAGAGGCAATAATTCCAATTTTACTAGCACCTACTGAAATGCTAACGTGCCTTCCTACTCTCTCACCTAGAGTCCAGCTTTTCTTTTTATTATGAAAATCAGTTAATGCTACCATTCAGTTAATATTTTAAAACAAAAATTCCAATAATATTTTTAAATAAAAATAACAATGGAGACAATAATTTTAAATCCCTCTCTTTTAATGAGTAATGAAATAGATTTAAAATTAAACTAACAAATATTGAGTCTGCAGAAAAATTATTAGTTTTATCTAATTAGTAAATTTAGCAAGGTTACTGAATTAGGGTCATTGTACAAAAATCAATTGTGCTACCATATAACAACAAACAAACAAAACATAGAAATTATACATTATTAAAATAGAATTAAAAACCTCAAATACCCTGGAATAAACCTAACAAAAGATGTTTATGACTTCTACACCAAAAAACCATAAAACATTACTTAGAGAAAATAAAGCAGACAAAAAGAGATACATCATGCTCATAGATTGAAAGACTCAGTATAATAAGGTTATCAATTCTCCCCAAATTAATCCATGTATTCAGTGTACTCACAATCAAAATCACAGTAGTTTTTTTTGTTTTAATGTTACAAGCTAAAATTTATACAGAAATGCAAAGGGCCAAGATTAGTCAAGGTGATATTAAAGAAAAATAAAACTGGAGGTCTTCAATTACCAGATATCAAACTTATTGGAAAGCTCTTGTCATTAACAAGTGTGTAATTGGTACAAAAGCAGACAAACAGATATATGGAATGAAGGAGAGTCCAGAAACAAACCTACACGAATTATGACAACTAATTATACAAGTAAATTATGGCAAGTGTGACAATGTCGAGCAGTGGGAAGAGGGCAACCACTCTACTAAATCATACCGACTGAATTATACACCCATGTGTGGTAAAAAGTGAATCTTAACTCCTACACATACAAAAATATGTTTCAGAAGGTTGTATATCTAAATGTGGATGATAAAACAATAAAGCTTTTAGACGAGTGTATCTTTCCCTTTGGCGTAGACAATGATTTCTTAAAGAGAACGGAAGTGGTAACCATAAATGGAAAACACAGTAAGTTTGACTACATTTAAATTAAGAACTTTTGTACAGAAATATCGAATCACTATGTTATGTAACAGAAACTAACTTAGTGCTACAGGTCAACTATACTTCAAAAACAAAGAAACAAACAAATTCATAGAAAAAGAGATCAGATTTGTGGTTACCAGAGGTGGAGCATGGGAGGGGGGATTGGATGTAGCTGGTCAAAAGGTACAAATGTCCAAGTATGCGATAAATAGATGCTAGAATGTGATGTACATGATAGATATAATTAACACTGCTGTATGTTATGTGTGAGAGTTGTTAAGAGAGTAAAACCTAAGAGTTCTCATTACAAGAAAAAAATATACTTTTTAAATTTTGTATCTATGTGAGAGGATGGATGTTCACTAAACTTACTGTGGTCGTCATTTCATAATGTATGTAAGCCAGATAAACTTATACAGTGCTGTGTGTCAATTATATCTCAGTAAAACTAGGAGAAAAATAAAGTTTCATTCTCACCCAGAAAACAGGTTTCAAAAAAAAAACAACACTAATGCTCATCAAATGATGCCAAGTAGACAATGAAATGGTAAGCCACAGAGTGCAAGAAGAAACTTTGAAATGCATATATCAGGTAATGACTCATATTCACAATATTTAAATAAACTCCTATAAATCAATAAGAACAAGGCAGACAACTCAATAGAAAAGTGGACAAAAGACATAAACAGAAATTTCACAAAAGAGGACATTCAAATTTTCAATAAACATATTAAAATTTCCTCAACTCTAGTCCTTTGTAAATGCAAATTAAAAATCACAATGAGATACCGCTACACACAGACAAATGTGACTAAAATTAAAAGGACAGAAAATATCAAGAGTGGACAAGAATATGGAACAATGATACTGTCACATCCGCTTGATGTGGGCAGAGAGTAGAAACTGGAGTAATTTTAGAAAACAGTTTGGTAGTATCTACTAAAGGTGGACATATACAATACGTTATGGCTGGGCAAATTCCACTACTGGGTTTATAACCACTCTAAAGGCATACTATGGTTGCCAAAAATTATGTACAAGAATGTTCATAGTAGGACTCTTTACAGTAGGAAAAAACTGGAAACAGCCCAAATCTCCATTAACAATAGAACAGGTAAACAAATTAAGATCTATTCATACAATGAAATGCTATATACTAATGAGAATGAACAAACCACAGTTACATGAACAACATGGATGAATATCACAAACAACATTTAGGATAAGAAGTCATATGCAAAAAAGTACATACAACATGACAGCACTTATAAAAATGTGGGAGGGACATCTTGTAGGTTATATAGTGAGTGGGAAGAGGACATAAGGGGAGCCTTTGAGGTACTGATATTAGTGTCCTTCTTGACCTGCCTTTTGGATCTTCAGCTGTGTTCACTGTGCAAAAATTTATCACGTTGTACACTTAAGGTTTTCCCACTTTTCCATACGCATGTTATACTTCAATAAGTTTTTTTAAGTGGCATTGGAATCTCCACCCATCTGTCTGAACCACTTGAAAAAAAGGCACAAATAAATTTTAAGATGATCCCTGATTTTAAAGATGATTGGGAAGAAATAAAAGAGCAGATTTCAATCTGTAAATGTTTTTCCTCAGCATCTACAAGTTCAATGACTCAGGACAGCAGCTGGAGACAGAACATTAGTGTTTTCCCTGGAACACAGGCCATTTTTCATATTTTTAACATATAACGTTCCTCCCAAATTGAACAACTCGTTGATTTTGTTTAATAAAAGGGAAGCTAGCATAAAATGTTATGGATATGCCATTTTAAAGCATATTTGCATATTTAACAGTACATATGTTTGAGAAATTTTTTTAATTTGGGCTACAATGGAAAATACCTAGAGACAGATTTTAAGTACTATACCTGACCTTTGATATTATTTCCTTTTGCAAATACTAAAATTGCTGCCAACTGGATACTTTTCCCCTTGCTTATTATTTTATGAAACAATTATTTCAGGGAAGAAAAACACAAGCAAAACAAAGGTTTAGAATTGTAGGTTTTTAGAAGTGTCTGCATTTAAACTTTGGAAAGAAAATATACATATAAAAGAAGAAATACAATTAACACTTATTTATCTCTGTCTGCAAGCAATAAGGTACAAAAAAGTTTTTCATCTCTTTATTATAATTATACCTAGATTAAGCATCAATAATGGATAAACCACAAAGGTGATAATCAGGCCCAGGCATTTCCTGCCAGAGGAAAAGGCAGAAATAAATAGCAACAAAAAAGCCACATTCCACGTTTAAAACATACAAAAAACTGAATACTGGGAATAATTAAAATCTATCCTTTTGTTTTTTAATATTTAGACCTTTTCTCAGTTGATGAAAACAGTCTTCTCTAAATGATATAGTCTAATTTCACGGATAATTTTATTTACTTAAATTTTTCACTTTCTATTGTTTATTCAAATAAATAATGAAAATATTTTCCCACAGGCAATTTAGCAAGAAAATGGACCCAAGAAAACTTCTACTTTTTGAACACTATTTTTAAAATTCTAGGTCTGAATTAGAAGTACCTTATTATTATTATTGTGATAATAAAAAATAAACATTTAGTGCTGTCAAATATAAACCAGATATTGTTCTGAGTTGTTGTCTTATACATTTAATACTCATAACAATCTTAACTGCTGTGTACACTATTATCTCATTTTATAGATGAGGAGAGTGAAGGACAGGTTGATTACTGGAAGTTACCTGAGCCACAAAGCTAGTGAGCAAAGGCAGGAGGATCTGAAGGCAGGTAGCTATCACCAATCCCATTCCCTTAACTCTTCCACTGATACTGTACCTCTGCTATTTCCATGTGAGTTCCCATTACTATGGTACATATTCTGTCCTGTGGTCTTATTATTTAAATATATTAATATTAATCCTTACTGCAAAGCTTCCCATTGTACTCTAAATGTACGTTGTATAAAAATTTTCTATTCTATGTATATCTTTGCTATTTTTTACATTTTTCATGTATTCATTAGAATTGCAAACACACTATACTTTGAATTTAGAGGGGGTACTATCTCCTAAGATTTTAAAGCAATTTACATATATCATGCCACTTACATTTAAACACCCATATACATTCAGTACTTGTCTCTGAATTGTTTTTTATACATTTTATTGTATATTTTTCTCACCTTTTATCTCATGCTATTGCCAAAGTCAAATTCTCAGACTCCAGGCCCTTTATTCTCAAAGGGTGGTTCATAAACAAGCAGCCTCACCATGTCCTCAGAGCTTGTTAGAAATACAGAATTCTGGGCACCACCCTAGACCAATGGTAGACCAACAAGTGATCTCTAGGAATATTAAAGTTTAAGAAACTTGCTTTAGATAATATATTCCTCTAAACTAAAGGTTTTCTTAATCCTTCCTTCAGCTAATTTATCTCTGTAGGTTTTGTGAAAGGTATTCTTATCAATTTTACCACTAAGTGTTTTGGTCTGTTAAAATTATTATTGAGGGCTTCACTGTCTCTATCAGCTTTACTGCCTGCAGTATTAGTGAATTTTACTGAATTAACTCTTGAGGACGTAAAACAGAAGCTTCCTTTCTAGGGCTGTCTGTAAAGCTATTTGTTTGCGACGTGCTATATCCCCTCCCCAAGTGACTACAAATGCCATCAATTGGAAACAGACAGGCAGAGCTGACATGCTTTAGCTCTGGTGTATAGCCTTGTAAATGTCTAAGAGAGCTCCTAAATTAAACGATCAATAGCAGAGTAGCTACTGTTTTCTCTAAATCCTGGAAGATTTTATGCTATATTATAGCACAATGTTGATCTCAGTTCCTTTGTGAATTCTTCTCAGATTTCCTTAGTTTTCAGGTATTCACTTATAAACTGCCCTAGGGTTTCCTGTTTTTGTAAATAAGTTGTCCTGAAAAGGTTCCAGAAAAATATCTTAGTAGCAATACAGGATTCTGCTTCTGGCTGAAACAACCACCATCAACACAACCAAAATCAAAAGTAATAATAAAACCCTCAAAGAGAAATATCCATACGGAAAACCATCAAAATAAGTTTCAAAAACAGTAAATTAATGCAAAAAACATAAACCTTAAAATAAGACAAATTTTGTAATATAAAATTCTGGGCTAGTAAGTGCATTTTTACTATGTTAATGAAGCACCAGTACCCATATCGTGAAAAAAATTATCAAATTTCTTTACCACCTTATCTCTTGCTGTTGGTTCTTGAACGGATTTCCAGCATACGAGCTAGCTGAGGCAAGAAGGTTAATTTGCTTGACTATATAGCATCAAGGAAGATCATTCTTTAAAATTCTGCCAATAGGAAAACAAAGAATGAGTATGACCTGCTTATTAGATAGTAAAAAGGAAATAATTTTAATTGCATCAGCTGTGATAAACATAAATTGGTTACATAAAATAAATATCCTTATCTTTCAGAAATGTACACTGAAGTAAATTGGGTTGAAATGTCAAAAAAATTGCCCATCAGGACATACTAGTACACACCACCACCAGTAAAAATGAAATAAAAGTACCACTAACAAAAAGAGAGCAAAAGCGGGAAATTAGGAATCCAGAAGACATCAAAAATAAATTTTAATATCAATGCAGGAGGCTTAAATAAGCTATTATTAGTCCATTGGATTAAAACTGATGAAAGAAAAGATAATATTTTAAAAATCATTCATAATATCACTGTACTAACACCTTATATTTGAAAAATGCTATGAGCACATTTTATTGGCCTCTTTCTCAAGCTAATTACTATGATAAGTTTTTAATATATATTACTCTTAATATTTAAAATAACAATTTAGGAAAGACCTGAAGAACACTTTGCCCACTTTCATACTGACTTGGCCCAAAGAGAGGTTTTGCACCTCTTTACAGTCTTTCTATTTGACATTATCTACCCCCATAGGATAATGAAAGATAATTTGCCATATTAGTCAGATAGCCATAGTTTATTTATAGGTGGGTTCTGTGCCTAAATGCATTAAAGCAAGTATAAAACTTTGTCCAAAAATTTGGAAATTAACTAACCCATTAAAAATTTTTTAAATTAAATTAACTCTTACTTTCACCCTTGTTCTAGGAGTCAACAAATTTGGTGGAGTATATAAATGACAAAACTAACACAGCAAAAGACAATTTTATGATGCTGAAAGTATTCGTGCACAGAAAACCCAAACAATATCTAAATTCAAGAAAAAGAAGTAATCTATAAAAAGGAAATTACAGTTGAATGTCTCCATATTCCACTACCAAAGTATTACAGAAAAAAAGGGGGGCAAAAATAAAAACTGTATGGTGCTCAATCAGGAGATTTCTGCTTCTCGTAACACAGACACTAGTAATTTTTAAAAGGCCCCTGCTTCAAAACATCTAGAATGCTTACTAGAATACAACAAACATATTTTAAAATGCATTGTTCAGCTCATAATGAAATAAGAATGACCTTACCGTGCCAAAATGAAGACAGAGCTGAAACAATAGTAGCATCCACATGCAAAAATCATGAGTGCCCTGCTAGTGTTTCACTAATAGTAGGATCTTGAAGCCTTGGATTTTAATAGTCTGACAGGAAATAGTGGACAAGACTTTAGGTTTGAAAATGATCGGGGAGGCACTTCCCTGGTGGCGCAGTTGTTAAGAATCTGCCTGCCAACACAATGCAGGGGACACAGGTTGGATCCCTGGCCTGGGAAGATCCCACATGCCACACAGAAACTAGGGCATGTGGGATCTTCTAAGCCTGTGCTCTAGAGCCTGGGAGCCACAGCTACTGAAGCCCGTGCACCTAGAGCCTGTGCTCCACAACAAGAGAAGCCACCGCAATGAGAAGCCCACGTACCACAACAAAGAGTAGTCCCCACTCACCGCAACTGGAGAAAGCCCTCACGCAGCAACAAAGATCCAATGCAGGCAAAAATAAATAAATAAATATTTTTTTTAAAAAAAGAAAGAAAGAAAATGATGGGGGAGTTGGAATTAAGAATATCAAAAAGCCCAAAAGGGTATGAAAATTTTTAAATGCCTTCTACTAAGGGGAAGTGACAAGGGGAAAATGATCTGTGACATCCCTAGCTTGGAGTAGAGAAGAAAATCATTCTTCTAAAAATGCATAACTCATAGTTCTTCCCCTATGGCTTTTGGGCTTGGATTACACTGATTACAAAACCTGACAAACTTCAAGCAGAGAAATTAACTTAAAGAAGCAAATTAAATCCCCTCCAAAGTAATATAACCTCATTTCAGACCTCTTAGGATTCCCAGAATTTTTAAAAAGCCAAAAATGAGCTCCAAAGTAACATAACCAACAAGAAAACGGGTCTTCATAAAGGAGAGTCCAAAGAAGCATCAAACAGCAGAATTAGACTGCCAAGGACTTCAGACTTTGTAATTGTCACATATATAACATAGAATGAATATACTACTAAATATATAAAACAGGGAACAAAAACATGAGAAAGGAAAAACAGAGTATAAAAACCAATTGGAGGGCTTCCCTGGTAGTGCAGTGGTTGAGAGTCTGCCTGCCGACGCAGGGGACACGGGTTCATGTCCCGGTCCGGGAGGATCCCACATGCCGCGGAGTGGCCGGGCCCGTGAGCCATGGCCGCTGAGCCTGCGCGTCCGGAGCCTGTGCTCCGCAACGGGTGAGGCCACAACAGTGAGAGTCCTATATACCGCAAAAACAAAAACAAAACCCAATTGGAATTTTAAAAGAAAACTTCAGGAAAAAATAAGTAAAATTACAATCTCAATAGATGCTTTGAATAGAAAATTGGGCACAACTTTAGAGAGAGTTAATAAACTGAAAGATACACTTGCACAAATATATAAAATACAACAAAGAAAGGAAAGGTGATGAAACATACATAAGATGAAGGAGAGAATATGTGACCAATCAGATTCCCTGAAAGGAAAATAAGAGAGAATGGAAGAGAGGCCAGGGCCAGACCTAGGGTGAGGCAAGTGAGGCAGCTAGGGCAAAAATTTTAAGGAGGCATTTACTCTTCTTAAATTTTGCAGCCTGGAACAGGCAATACCCAGAAAGACAACTGGCTAAAGGTCTTCAGAATTGAAACTTGGTATCCAGGAAACAATGTTTTCCAAGAAGGTTAAATAAAAAGCAATTCATACCTATAGACAATAGTGAAACTGCTGAATACCATCAAAGACAAAGAGGACCTAAAAACAGCCAGAAATAAAAGATTGACTATTTTAGTAGACTCTGTTGGTTCGCTGGCCATATCAGCCAGTGGACTCACACCTACACTTTTCTGATAATTGTCTTCAGCTTACTAGAAATATCTCAGTTTCCATACTCCTTCTGGGGACAGGCCACTGCCAAAGAATGACTAATCAAGGGATAACAAAGACCCAAACGTGGGACATTTCTCTGTACCCTTAGGATGCAGAGCTTCATGTGGAATCAGGCTGATCTTCCACTAAATCCACTTCTTTGGTTAGCTGCTTTTTCTGTCTTGTACGGCTTTCTTAATTTTCTTTTTCTTATTTCAACAAACAAAATCAAGAATCCCCAACTGACTCTAGGAAGTACAATTACCAACAAGCAAGTGATAAATAGATCAACAGCAGATTCTCGAAACAACAATGTATGCCAGAAGACTAGAAAATAATACATTCTAATACACACAAAAAAATAGCTGTCAGTTAAGACATCTATTCCCAAACTATAATTTGAGGCAGAATTGAAATAAATATTCAGATGTATCAAAACAGAGTTTACTGCCAATAGATCCATACCAAAAAATTTTTAAAGAAAGGATTTGGGGCAGAAAGAAAATAATCATAGATGGGAAGTCTGAGACACAAAAGGAACTAGAAAAAAAGTAATTAGTGAATATGTGGGTAAACCTAATCAACAGTGACTTATTTAAAATAATATTAATAATAATGCTTAATTCAGTGAATAACAAAAAAATGTTGAACTAATTATTTTACAAAAAAAGAAGAGAGGTAATTGAATTTAAGTTGTAATATCTTGCATTGCTGAGGAGTAGACAATAGAGATTAAATTTAGACTTTAAGTGTGCAAGCAAAGATTTTATGGTCATTCTCTAAAAAACAGAAATCAAATATATTAACTTCAAACCAGCAAAGAGGGAATAAAAGAACAGAAAAACCTCAATCAGAAAGGAAGCTTGAGAAACTTCTATTTCTGGCAACAATAGTGTAACCATCCCTGGATTAGTCCACTCACTAAAAACAGCCATAAAGCTGGGCAAAATATATAAGGTAAATCTTTCTGGGCATTATACATGCAGCACAAAACTGCACTTTATGAGTTAAGGGAAAGCTCCATCATTTCCCCAACACTCTCCTTAGGAACAATTTTCCAACCTCAGTAAAGCAAGCTGAGATCCAAGCAAAGCACATGACCCTACTGCACTTAGAAGGCAATAATTAGAATTCAAGGAAGCTGAAGTAGATGGAATATGCAAGGCAAGGAGTCAGAAAGGAAGAAGCTGTGTAGAAGAGAGGTCTCAGATGTCTGAGTAGTATTCCCTGTAAGTTCTCAGGCAAGGACTGAGCTATACAAGTGCAGGACAAAAATACATGAGACTTTTTAGGGACTCACTTCTACTGGTTGAGAATGAAACAGATGTTAAGAGGTCAAGCAGTGATGGTGGATATTGGCATCCATGCCAACCACAGTGGAGGGAGCTCATTAACACCTCCTAATATTGTAACGTTTTAATAATGTCAGTATATATTAACTACTAGATGTACAAATAAACAGAAAAATATGACATATAGTAGAGAAAATACATCAAAATAAACTAACCCAGAGAAGAAACAGTTCTTACATATAGTAGATAATGACCTTAAAGCAGCTAATAAACAGATATTCAATGAACCAAAGAAAAATATGTTCAGAGAATTAAAGGAAAACATGACCTTAATGAGAGAACAGATAGTCACAGATGAGAAATGAAAGCTATTTTAAAAGCCAAATAGAAACTCTAGAACTAAAGAGAATAATAAATGAACTTTAAAAATTACTGGATGGGGACCTCCCTGATGGTGCAGTGGTTAAGAATCCACCTGTCAATGCAGGGGACACAGGTTTGAACCCTGGTCCAGCAAGACCCCACATGCCACAGAGCAACTAAGCCCACGCGCCACAACTACTGAGCCTGTACTCTAGAACCTGTGAGTCACAACTACAGAGCCCGGGCACCACAATTACTGAAGCCTGCATGCCTAGGGCCCGTGCTCCGCAACAAAAGAAGCCACTGAAATGAGAACCCCGTGCATTGCAATGAGGAGTAACCCTGCTCGCCACATCTAGAGAAAGCACATAGGCAGCAATGAAGACCCACTGCAGCCAAAAAAGAAATGAATAAATAAATTTTAAAAAAATTACTGGATGGGATTAACAGCAAGTTGGAGATGACAGAAGAGTCAGTGAAGAGAAATCTATAGAAATTATGCAATCTGAGGAAAAGGGAGAAAAAAGTGTTTGAAGAAAAATGAACCTACAGTGCAATGTCAAATAATCAAACATATGTATACTAGAAGTCTCAGGCAGAAAAGAATAGGACATATAGATAGATATTTAAAGAAATAATGACTAAAAGTAAGCTCAATCTGATGGGGAAAAAAAATTAACTTACAAAGTCAAGAATTTGAGTAAACTTCCAAAATGATAAAATCAAAGACAATTACACCAAAGTAAATCATACTCAAATTGCTGAAAACAAAAGATAAAGCAGTCAGAGAAAAAGACATATAACTGTAAGAAAAGTGGTAAAGATAACTGCTGACTACTCATTTAAACAAGGTAGTCTTGACAACAATGGAACACCATCTTTAACATTCTGAAACAAATTGCTATTTAAAAATTTTATATCTAATAAAAAATATACTTAAAAATAAGGTAAAATAAATGCATCTTATTATAAAGAAAAGTGAAAAACTATTTGCAGCAAACATAAACTACAAGAAATTTTAAAGGAAGAAGGGAAATTATGCCACATGAAAAGGCAGATCTACAGGAAAGAAAGGTGAGCACTGGAAAAAATAAATAGTGGGTTATATAAGAGACTATAAAATTCTCCTTACTTCTTTAAAAGATAACTGTTTTTTGCAAAAGCAAGAATAATAAAATTATAGGGTAGATTTTATAACATATGAAAGAAATCGAGGATATGCAAACAATGGCACAATACATAAGGGACAAATTAATGGAATTCTACAGTTGAACGGTATAATATTTTGAAAATGGGAAGTAGGAACTGGGAAGTAAGAAGCATCAAATGTGAAATAATAAGGTGGAATTGTGAAGAATCAGGTGTTAAACAATAATATTGACTCAAAATAGAATTTAAGGATAGTTAAATAGAATTTGGGAGGGATAGAATATTGTTAATACTAGAGCAAATAATACATAAATTTTAAAAACGAAATAAGAAGCAAGAAAGGACATAAACAGAGTATTAAAAAATATTCAATCATCCCAAAGGAGTCAGGAAAGAAGCAACAAAAAACAAACCAAAAAAAATAAAGAAAAAATGGAAAAACTATGAAGACAAAATTAGACAGTATAAATAATTATATGAAACGTAAACAGAGAGAAAGAAAGAAAAGCAAACAGACTAAATGATGGGTTGAGAAACTATGACCTGCAGGCCAAATCTTACTCACTTATTTTGTAAATATTTTTTGAAAAATAGCCTTGTTTATCCATTTACTTTTTTTTATTAGCTATTTATTTTATACATATTAATGTATATATGTCAATCCCAATCTCCCAATTCATCCCACCACCACCACACCTCCCAGCGTACCCGCCTTGGTGTTGATACACTTGTTCTCTACATCTGTGTCTCTATTTCTGCCTTGCAAACCAGTACCATCTTCTAGATTGCATATATATGCGTTAATATACAATATTTGTTTTTCTCTTTCTGACTTACTTCACTCTGTATGGCAATCTCGAGGTCCTTCCACGTCTCTGCAAATGGCACTATTTTGTTCCTTTTTATGGCTGAGCAATAATCCATTGTATATACGTACCACATCTTTATCCATTCGTCTATCGATGGGCATTTAGGCTGCTTCCATGACCTGGCTATTGTAAATAGTGCTGCAATGAACATTGGGGTGCATATGTCTTTTTTTTTTTTTTTTTGCGGTATGCAGGCCTTTCACTGTTGTGGTCTCTCCCGTTGCAGAGCACAGGCTCCGGACACACAGGCTCAGCGGCCATGGCTCATGGGCCCAGCCGCTCTGCGGCATGTGGGATCCCCCCGGACCGGGGCACGAACCCATGTCCCCTGCATCGGCAGGTGGACTCTCAACCACTGTGCCACAAGGGAAGCCCCATGTGTCTTTTTTAATTATGGGTTCCTCTGGGTAAATGCCCAGTAGTGGGATTGCTGGGTCACATGGTAATTCTATTTTTAGTTTTGTAAGGAACCTCCATACTGTTCTCCATAGTAACTGTATCAATTTACATTCCCACCAACCCTACAAGAGGGTTCCCTTTTCTCCACAAAATCTCAACATTTGTAGTTTGTAGATTTTCTGATGTTGGCCACTCTGACTGGTGTGAGAGGATACCTCATTGTAGTTTTGATTCACATTTCTCTAATAATTCGTGACGTTGAACAGCTTTTCATGTGCCTCTTGGCCATCTGTATCTCTTCTTTGGAGAAATATCTATTTAGGTCTTCTGCCCATTTTTCGATTGGATTCTTTGTTTTTATAATATTGACCTGAATGAGCTGTTCACATATCTCGGAGATTAATCCTATGTCCATTGATTCATTTCCAAATATTTTCTCCCATTCTGAGGGTTGTCTTTTCGTCTTGTTTACAGTTTCCTATGCTGTGCAAAACTTTCAAGTTTCATTAAGTTCTATTTGTTTATTTTTGTTTTTATTTCCATAACTCTAGGAGGTGCGTCAAAAAAAATCTTGCTGTGATTTATGTCAAAAGTGTTCTTCCTATGTTTTCTTCTAAGAGTTTTATACTGTCTGGTCTTTAATCCATTTTGAGTTTATTTTTGTGTATGATATTAGGAAGGGTTCTAATTTCATTATTTTACATGTAGCAGTCCAGTTTTCCCAGCACCACTTATTGAAGAGACTATCTTTTCTCCATTGTATATCCTTGCCTCCTTTGTCATAGATTAGTGGACCATAGGTGCATGGGTTTATCTCTGAGCTTTCTATCCTGTTCCATTGATCTATATTTCTGTTTCTGTGCCAGTACCATATTGTCTTGATTACTGTAGCTTTCTAGTATAGTCTGAAGTCAGGGAGTCTGATTCCTCCAGCTCTGTTTTTTCCCCTCAAGATTGCTTTGGCTATTTGGGGTCTTTTGTGTCTCCATACAAATTTTAAGATTTTTTGTTCTACTTCTGTAAAATGTGCCATTGGTAATTTGATAGGGATTGCACTGAATCTGTGGATTGCTTTGGGTAGTATAGTCATTTTCACAATATTGATTCTTCCAATCCAAGAACATGGTATATCTCTCCATCTGTCTGTGTTATCTTTTATTTCTTTCATCAGTGTCTTATAGTTTTCTGAGTACAGGTCTTTTACCTCCTTAGGTAGGTTTATTCCTAGGTATTTTATTATTTTTGTTGCAATGGTGAATGGGATTGTTTCCTTAATTTCTCCTTCTGATCTTTCGTTGTTAATGTTTATGAATGCAAGAGATTTCTGTGCATTTTGTATCCTGTAACTTTACCAAATTCATTAATTAGCTCTAGCAGTTTTCTGGTTGCATATTTAGGATTCTTTATGTATAGTATCATGTCATCTGCAAACAGTGATAGTTTTACTTCTTCTTTTCCAATTTGTATTCCTTTTATTTCTTTTTCTTCTCTGGTTGCCATGGCTAGGACTTCCAAAGCTATGTTGAATAATAGTGGCGAGAGTGGACATCCATGTCTTGTTAATGACTTAGAGGAAGTGCTTTCATTGTTCACCATTGAGAATGATGTTTTCTGTGGGTTTGTTGTATATTGCCTTTATGATGTTGAGATAAGTTCCCTCTATGCCCTCTATGTTGAGGTAAGTTCCCTCTATGCCACCTCATCAATGGGTGTTGAGTTTTGTCAAAAGCTTTCTCTGCATCTACTGAGATGATCATATGGTTTTTATTCTTCAGTTGTTAATACAGTGTATCACATTGATTGATTTGCATATATTGAAGAATCCTTGCAACCCTGAGATAAATCCCAACTGACCATGGTGTATGATCCTTTTAATGTGTTGTTGGATTCTGTTTGCTAGTATTTTGTTGAGGAATTTTGCATCTATATTCATCACTGACATTGGTCTGTAATTTTCTTTTTTTGTAGTATCTTTGTCTGATTTTGGTATCAGGGTGATGGTGGCCTCGTAGAATGAGTTTGGGAGTGTTCCTTAGTCTGCAATTTTTTGGAAGAGCTTGAGAAGAATGGGTGTTAGCTCTTCTCTAAATGTTTGATAGAACTCACCTGTGAAGCCATCTGGTCTTGAACTATTGTTTGTTGGAAGATTTTTAATCACAGTTTCAATTTCATTACTTGTGATTGGTCTGTTCATATTTTCTATTCTTCCTGGTTCAGTCTTGGAAGGTTATACCTTTTTAAGAATTTGTCCATTTCTTCCAGGTTGTCCATTTTATTGGCATAGAGTTGTTTGTAGTAGTATCGCATGATGCTTTGTATTTCTGTGGTGTCCATTATAACTTCTTTTTCATTTGTAATTTCATTGATTTGAGGCCTCTCTCTCTTATTCTTCATGAGTCTGGCTAAAGGTTTACCAATTTTGTTTATCTTCTCAAAGAACCAGCTTTTAGTTTTATTGACCTTTGCTATTGTTTTGTTTCTATTTCATTTATTTTTGTCTAATCTTTATGATTTCTTTCCTTCTACTAACTTTGGATATTGTTTGTTCTTCTTTCTCTAGTTCCCTTACACGTAAGGTTAGATTGTTTATTTGAGATTTTTCTTGTTTCCTGAGGTAGGCTTGTATTGCTATAAACTTCCCTCTTAGAACTCCTTTTGCTGCATCCCATAGGTGTTTGATTGTCATATTTTCATTTACATTTATCTCTAGTTATTTTTTGATTTCCTCTTTGATTTCTTCAGTGATCTTTTGGTTACGTAGTAACATACTGTTTAGCCTCCATGTGTTTGTGTTTTTTACATTTTTTCCCTGTAATTTATTTCTAATCTCATAGTGTGTGTTTGGAAAACATGCTTGATATGATTACAATTTTCTTAACTTTGCCAAGGCTTCATCTGTGGCCCAAGATGTGATCTATCCTGGAGAATGTTCCATGTTCCCCTGAGAAGAAAGTGTAATCTACTGTTTGGGGATGGAATGTTCTATAAATATCAATTAAATCTCTCTGGTCTGTTGTGTCATGTAAAGCTTGTGTTTCCTTATCAATTTTCTGTCTGGATGATCTGCCCATTGGTGTAAGTGAGGTGTTAAAGTCCCCCACTCTTATTGTGCTACTGTCGATTTCCTCTTTTATAGCTGTTAGCATTTGCCTTATGTATCGAGGTGCTCCTATGTTGGGAGCATATACATTTATAATTGTTATATCTTCTTCTTGGATTGATCCCTTGATCATTATGTAGTGTCCTTCCTTGTCTCTTGTAACATTCTTTATTTTAAAGTCTATCTTATCTGCTATGAGTTTTGCTACTCAGGCTTTCTTTTGATTTCCATTTGCATGGAATATCTTTTCCCATCCCCTCACCTTCAGTCTGTATGTGTCCCTAGGTCTGAAGTGGGTCTCTTATAGACAGCATATATATGTATGCTGGTCTTGTTTTTGTATCCATTCAGCAAGCCTGTGTCTTATGGTCCGAGCATTTAATCCATTCACATTTAAGGTAATTATCGATATGTATGTTCCTATTACCATTTTCTTAATTGTTCTGGGTTTGGTTTTGTAGGTCCTTTTCCTCTCTTGTGTTTCCCACTTGGCGCAGTTCCTTTAGCATTTGTTGTTGATCCGGTTCGGTGGTGCTGAATTGTCTCAACTTTTGCTTGTCTGTAAAGCTTTTGATTTCTCTGTTGAATCTGAATGAGATCCTTGCCAGGTAGAGTAATCTTGGTGTCTTAGGGTCTTCCCTTTCATCACTTTAAATATATCATGCCACTCCCATCTGGCTTGTAAAGTTTCTGCTGAGAAATCAGCTGTTAACCTTATGGGAGTTCTCTTGTGTGTTATTTGTCATTTTTCCCTCGTTGCCTGTAAGAATTTTTCTTTCTCTTTAATTTTTGTCAGTTTGATTACTATATGTCTTCGCATGTTTCTCTAGGGTTTATCCTCCCTGGGACTCTGTGCTTCCTGGACTTGGGTGGCTATTTCTTTTCCCATGTTAGGGAAGTGTTCGACTATAATCTTTTCAAATATTCTCTCGAGTCCTTTCTCTCTCTCTTCTCCTTCTGGGACCCTTATAATGCGAATGTTGGTGCAGTTAATGTTGTCCCAGAGGTCTCTTAGGCTGTCTTCATTTATTTTCATTCCTTTTTCCTTATTCTGTTCCAAGGCAGTGAATTCCACCATTCTGTCTTCCAGGTCACTTATCCATTCTTCTGCCTCAGTTATTCTGCTATTGATTCCTTTAATGTATTTTTTCATTTCAGTTATTGCATTTTTCATCTCTGTTTGTTTGTTCTTTAATTCTTCTAGGTGTTTGTTAAACATTTCTTGCATCTTCTTGATCTTTGCCTCCATTCTTTTTCCGAGGTCCTGGATCATTTTCAGTATCATTATACTGAATTCTTTTTCTGGAAGGTTGCCTATCTTCTCTTCATTTAGTTGTTTTTCTGGGGTTTTCTCTTATTCCTTCATCTGGTACCTAGCCCTCACCTTTTTCATTTTGTCTATCTTTCTGTGAGTGTGGTTTTCGTTCCACAGGCTGCAGGAATGTAGTTCTTCTTGCTTCTGTCATCAGCCCTTTGGTGGATGAGGCTATCAGAGGCTTGTGTAAGCTTCCTGATGGGAGGGACTGGTGGTAGGTAGAGCTGAGTGTTGCCCTGGTGGGAAGAGCTCAGTAAAACTTAATCTGCTTGCCTGCTGATGAGTTGGGCTGAGTTCCCTCCCTGTTGGTTGTTTGGCCTGAGGCAACCAAGCACTGGAGGCTACAGGCTCTTTGGTGGGGCTAATGCAGATTCTAGGAGGGCTCACACCAAGGAGTACTTACCAGAACTTCTGCTGCTGCTGTTCTTGTCCCCACAGTGAGCCACAGCCGCTCCATGCCTCTGCAGGAGACTCTCCCACACTAGCAGGTAGGTCTGGTTCAGTCTCCTATGGGGTCATTGTTCCTTCCCCCTGGGTCCTGTTGTGCACACTACTTTTTGTGTGCCCTCCAAGTGGAGTCTCTGTTTCCCCTAGCCCTGTCAAAGTCCTGCAATCAAATCCTGATAGCCTTCCAAGTCTGATTCTCTGGGAAGTCCCCCTCCCATTGCTGATCCCCAGGTTGGGAAGCCTGATGTTGGGCTCAGAACCTTCATTCCAGTGGCGGGATTTCTGTGGTATAATTGTTCTCCAGTCTGTGAGTCACCCACCCATCTGTTATGGGATTAGATTTTACTGTGATTGGGTCCCTCCTACCATCTCCTTTGTCTCCTTTGTCTCTGGATGTGGTGTATCTTTTTTGCAGCTTCTCCTTTGTCTCTGGATGTGGTGTATCTTTTTTGTTGAGTTCCAGTGTCCTCCTGTAGATGATTGTTCAGCAGTTACTTGTGATTCCAGTGGTCTCACAATACAGAGTGAGCACACGTCCTTCTACGCCACCGTCTTACACCAATCTCTAGCCATTTACATATTGTCTGCCATTGCTTTTGTGCTACAATGGCAGGGTTCAGTAGCTGCAACAGAGACTATACGACTTGCAAAGCCTAAAATATTTACTGTCTGGCCCTTAAAAGAAAATGTTTGCCAACCCTTGGACTAAACACTTCAGTTATACAGCAGATTTTACAAGACTGAATTAAAAAGCCAGATCCAACTATATGCTGCCAACAAAAAACTCAGTTTAAATTTAAAGAAGACAAATAAATTGAGAGTGAAAGAATGGGGAAAGATCTACAATGTAAACAGGAAGCATAAGAAAGCTGGTGTCATTATATTAGTACGAGACAAAGTAGATTTCAAGACAAAAATATATTCCAGTACATAAGGATGGATATTTCACAATGATAAAAGTGTCAGTCCATCAGGAAGATAGATTATCTTAAATATGTATCCTCCTTATAATAAAGGTTCAAAGTTCATGAAGCAAAAACTGATAGAACTAGAGGGAGAAATAAGCAAATCCATAATCATTGTTGATTTTTAATATCCTTCTCTCAATAACTGATATATATAATAAGAAGACAAGCAAGTCAATAAAGAAAAAGATAATCTTAACACGGCCTAACCATCTTGACCTAGTTGACAATTATAGAATCCTGTATCCAACAGCTGCAGTACAGACATTCTTTTAAACAATATATGGAACATTCACCATGATAGAATCTACGCCAGCCAGAAAATAAACCTCAATATACTTTAAAAGATGGAAATCTCACAGTGTACATTCTCTTTTCAAAGTGGAATTAAATTAAAAATATATAACAGCTATTTAGTAGAGAAAAACAATTAAAAATTAAATAACCCATGTCTAAATAATACATGGGCAAAAGAAAAAAATTGTAAAGAAAATTAGAAAATGTCCATACTGTATAACGAGAATACAACATAGCAATATTTATGGGACATAACTAAAAGAAGTAATTAGAAAGAGATTTATAGCTTTAAGTGCCCATATTAGAAAATAAGATCTAAATTTCTGACTTAAGAACCAGAAAATGGAGGAACAAAACTAAACTCAAAGGAAGGAGAAGGAAAGAAATATTAAAAATCAAAGATTAAACCAAAGAAATATTAAATAGACAAACAACAGAGAACATTAAAGAGACAAAACTAAAGAAACAAAGAAACCAAAGACACATTAAATAGACAAATAGAGAAAAATTTTTAAAAACACAAGTTGATTTTTTGAAAACTTTAATGAATCTAATAAACCCCTAGCAAAGTAATCAGGAATAAAAGAGGGGAAACAAATTAAGAAAATTAGTAACAAAATAATAGATATTGCTAGAGGTACTACAGACATTGAAGGAAAAAAGGAAATATGAACAACTTTATGCCTATTAAATAAATAACTTAGAGGAAATTCACATATTCTCTGAACAACTCAACTTACCAAAACTGAATCAAGGAGAAATAGAAAACTGAATGGTATTCCTCCTTCTATTAAATAATTTGAATTCATAATCAGAAACTTTCCCACAAAGAGAGAAGACATAAAAATAGAAAAAAAACAGTAGAAGTGTAAGAGGAAAAATACGACAAATAAGAAGCACAAAATAATAGCAGTAAGAATTTCAAATATGTTAGGAAAGACAATACATAAAAATAGACTAAATGGGTAAAAAGAATAAAAGTGGTATAGCTATATTACTACACAATATCAGACAAAATACACTGTAAGCCAAAAGAAAGTATTGGGGATAATGCGATCTGTACTTAATGATAAAATATACAATTCACCTGAAAATATAACAATGAACAATTCTAAAATTGTGTTCACCTTGCTATATAAAATAAAAATTGATAGAATTACAAGGACAAAATGAAATATTTATCATCGTACCATGATAATGGGAGACTTGAACACCCTTAACATATTTTAAAATGTTTTTGAGTACTTACTATAACAAGGAAAGAATAATTAATAAATATGCCAAATATCTGAACACAAATGATAGAAATATATTTTATACATTTAATAATACATGAATGATGGAAATAATAAAATTCTGTGCCTATCAAAAGATAAAACATATTCTCAAGTATACATGGAATATTTATTACCCAAACTGACTAAATATTAAGTTCTTTTTAGACTCTTGCTCTAATCACAATAAAAAAATTAGAGATCAATCACAAAAACATCCAAGCAATTCAGAAAAGTCTCCAAAACAGTTTCTGATTTTTGTACCATCATTTTAAAATGCATCCTTTGATCATGTGGTTTAATACTGATCTCTTCTAGGCATCATACTAAAATGTTTTGCATGTACTAAAAAAATTAATAATAAAAGGATGATATAGTAATAAAGAATGAGAAGATAGGAAGAAGGCCGAAAAGACAGGAACATTAAGCCTAGAATGTGATTCTGAACTTGATCTTGCTTCACAAAAGGAAAAAATGTTTTAAATAACATTATTGGGACAATTACTGGAATTGGAAATAAGGGCTGCAGATTAAAGAAAAATACTGTATCGATACTAAATTTCCTGGATTTGAAAACTAAACTATAGATTTGTAACAGAATATTCTTGTTCTTAGGAAATACTAATGGAAGCACTGTGAAGGGACGGGTCATGATGTAGGCAACCTACTTTCAAACAGTTCAGAAAATAAGACATGTTGTGTGTGTGCACATACATGCACAGCACAACTCTGTGTGTGTGTAATAATCAAGCAATGTGGCAAAATGTTTAAAAAATTAAATTAAAAATGAAATGTTTAGAAAAATGATTCTAAGTAAAAGAGCATAGTTGTATGCATATTTTTTTACTTTTGGGGGCAACTCTTCTATAAACATGAAATTATTTCAAAATAAAACATTTTTAAACACAGAACCAGATAAATTAGCTTTCTTCACCACCACTTCAACTTAACACATTACATGAAAGTGAGTGACATTAATTCAATAAAAAAGGATTTTGTCATTTAAAAACATAGAGGAAATTTAAATTCATAAATTTTACACACAGAAAACATAGATATTATCCACTAATTGTAACTGAGTTCAGAAGAGTTGTAATATATGAGATAAAGCAGAACTATCAACAGGACTTCTAAGAGAGACAGTGTAAGGAATTTAGCTTTAGAGGCACACAGACATGGACTTGAATACCGGATCTGGTGTTGACCACTCATGTGTCCTTAAGTAATTTTCTTAATCTCTGAGCTTTAGTGGCTTCATTTATATCTTGGTGACAATGGGCCTACCCTGCAGCATTGTTGTGAGGATTACAGATAATGTAAAGCACTTAACATAAACACTTCAGATATGGCAGCTGCCATTATCATAAAGTAGTGACACACCTAGAAATGTACAAAAAAAGAATGATTCCACTTACAACACCAATATATTCAAGCTATGGCTGTTAATTCTGTTCATAATACAAAAGTTATTGAAATAGAAGGAAAAATCATAACAAGAAAATATAGGAAGACAGAAATAAATGTAACGACTACCATTGTCCTCGTTAAGATTATTAACTGAAAATGTACATTAATCCCTAAGCAAACATTTAATGTCATACCTCAGACAATCCCACAAAGACAGTGGTGATACAACTCATTTGGAAGAATAAAGAAGATGAAATTATATAAGGATAGTATTAAAGCCCTGATACACTTAACTGATGAAATGCTAACCTATGCTACAAAGTGAAAATTATTGAAACCACAAAGTATCTAACACAGAAAAATAAATTAATAGAATAGAAAAGATAATCAAAAAAGGAATCAAATCATTATCAGACCTTAATAAAGGCCAAATTAAAGTAACAAAATAATGAACAAAAGAATCATTATTAATAACTATTAATGAAGATAGTGTGGAAAAGAGTTGCATAAATCCATAATTTAAACCTTCATGGCCATACATTTCAAAACGGTCAAATAATATAAAACCATTTTAATATATAGTTTTTTTCCCATCTGAGAATGAGATTAAAACTTTTTAGTATTAAGAGATGAACAGAGATAGCCTCATCCACCAGAGGGCAGACAGCATAAGCAAGAAGAACTACAGTCCTACAGCCAGTGCAACAAAAACCACATTCACAGAAGATAGACAAGATGAAAAGGCAAAGGGCTATGCATTAGATGAAGGAAAGAGATAAAACCCCAGAAAAACAACTAAATGAGGTGGAGAGAGGCAACCTTTGAGGAAAATAATTCAGAATAATGATAGTGAAGATAATTCATGACCTCGGAAAAAGAATGGAGGCAAAGATCGAGAAGAGGCAAGAAATGTTTAACAAACACCTAGAAGAATTAAAGAACAAACAAACAGAGATGAACAATACAATAACTGAAATGAAAAATACACTAGAAGGAATCAATAGCAGAATAACTGAGGCAGAAAAACAGATAAGCAACCTAGAAGACAGAGTGCTGGAATTCACTGCTGTGGAACAGAATAAAGAAAAAACAATGAAAATAAATGAAGACAGCCTAAGAGACCTCTGGGACAACATTAAATGCAACAATATTCACACATTAAAAGGATCCCAGAAGGAGAAGAGACAGAGAAAGGACCCAAGAAAATATTTGAAGAGATTATAGTCAGAAACTTCCCTAACATGGGAAAGGAAATAGCCACCCAGGTCCAGGAAGTGCAGAGAGTCCCAGGGAGGATAAACCCTAGGAGAAACATGCCAAGACATATGGTAAGCAAGTTGATAAAAATTAAAGAGAAAGAAAAATTATTACAAGGAACGAGGGAAAAATGACAAAAACATACAAGGGAACTCCCATAAGGTTAACAGCTGATTTCTCAAGAGAAACTTTACAAGCCAGATGGGAGTGGAATGATATATTTAAAGTGATGAAAGGGAAGACCCTACACCAGGATTACTCTACCTGGCAAGGATCGCATTCAGATTTGACAGAGAAATCAAAAGCTTTACAGACAAGCAAAAGTTGAGACAATTCAGCACCACCGAACCGGATCAACAACAAGTGCTAAAGGAACTTCGCCAAGTGGGAAACACAAGAGAAGAAAAGGGCCTACAAAAACAAACCCAAAACAATTAAGAAAATGGTAATAGGAACATACATATCGATAATTACCTAAATGTGAATGGATTAAATGCTCGGACCATAAGACACAGGCTCGCTGAATGGATACAAAAACAAGACCAGAATGAATATATATGCTGTCTATAAGAGACCCACTTCAGACCTAGGGACACATACAGACTGAAAGTGAGGGGATGGAAAAACATATTCCATGCAAATGGAAATCAAAAGAAAGCCTGAGTAGCAAAACTCATAGAAGATAAGATAGACTTTAAAATAAAGAATGTTACAAGAGACAAGGAAGGACACTACATAATGATCACGGGATCAATCCAAGAGGAAGATATAACAATTATAAATATATATGCACACAACGTAGGAGCACCTCAATACATAAAGCAACTGTTAACAACTATAAAAGGAGAAATAGATAGTAGTGGGGGACTTTAACACCTCACTTAACACCAATGGACAGATCACCCAAACAGAAAATTAATAAGGAAACACAAGCTTTAAATGACACAATAGACCAGACAGATTTACTTGATATTTATAGGACATTCCATCCCAAAACAGCAGATTGCACTTTCTCTCAAGTGCACGTGGAACATTCTCCAGGATAGATCACATCTTGGGTCACAAATCAAGCCTCAGTAAATTTAAGAAAATTGAAATCATATCAAGCATCTTTTCTGACTCCAACGCTGTGAGATAAAAATCAATTACAGGGAAAAAAATGGACACAAACACATGGAGGTTAAACAATACGTTACTAAATAAGCAAGAGATCACTGAGAAATCAAAGGCGAAATCAAAAAATACCCAGAGACAAATGACAATGAAAATACGACGATCCAAAGCCTATGGGATGCAGCAAAAGCAGTTCTAAGATGGAAGTTTATAGCAATACAAGCCTACCTCAAGACACAAGAAAAGTCTCAAATATACAATCTAACCTTACACCTAAAGGAACTAGAGAAAGAAGAACAAACAAAACCAAAGTTAGCACAAGGAAAGAAATCATAAAGATCAGAGCAGAAAAAAATGAAATAGAAACAAAGAAAACAATAGCAGAGATCAAAAAAACTAAAAGCTGGTTCCTTGAGAAGATTAAAAAAATTGATAAACCATTAGCCAGACTCATCAAGAAAAAGAGGGAGAGGTCTCAAGTCAATAAAATTAGAAATGAAAAAGGAGAAATTACAACAGACACCACAGAAACACAAAGCATCCTAGGAGAGTACTACAAGCAACTCTATGCCATTAAAATGGACAACCATGAAGAAATGGACAAATTCTTAGAAAGGTATGACCTTCCAAGACTGAACCACGAAGAAACAGAAAATATGAACAGACCAATCACAAGTAATGAAATTGAAACTGTGATTAAAAATCTTCCAACAAACAGAAGTCCAGGACCAGATGGTTTCACAGGCAAATTCTATCAAACATTTAGAGAGGAGCTAAAACCATCCTTCTCAAACTCTTCCAAAAAATTGCAGAGGAAGGAACACTCCCAAACTCATTCTATGAGGCCACCATCACCCTGATACCAAAACCAGACAAAGATACTACAAAAAAGAAAATTACAGACCAATGTCAGTGATGAATATAGATGCAAAATTCCTCAACAAAATACTAGCAAACAGAATCCAACAACACATTAAAAGGATCATACAACATGATCAAGTGGGATTTATCCCAGGGATACAAGGATTCTTCAATACACGCAAATCAATCAACGTGAAACACCATATTAACAAATTGAAGAAGAAAAACCATATGATCATCTCAGTAGATGCAGAAAAAGCTTTTGACAAAATTCAATACCCATTTATGATAAAAACTCTCCAAAAGTGGGCACAGAGGGAACTTACCTCAACCTGATAAAGACCATATATGACAAACCCACAGCATACATCATTCTCAATGGTGAAAAACTGAAAGCACTTCCTCTAAGATCAGGAACAAGATAAAGATGTCCACTCTCACCACTATTATTCAACATAGTTTTGGAACTCCTAGCCACAGCAATCAGAGAAGAAAAAGAAATAAAAGGAATACAAATTGGAAAAGAAGAAGTAAAACTGTCACTGTTTGCAGATGACATGATACTATACATGGAGAATCCTAAAGATGCCACCAGAAAACTACTAGAGCTAATCAATGAATTTGGTAAAGTTGCAGGATACAAAATTAATGCACAGAAATCTCTTGCATTCCTATACATGATGAAAAATCTGAAAGAGAAATTAAGGAAACACTCCCATTTACATTGCAATAAAAAGAATAAAACACCTAGGAATAATCCTACCTAGGGAGACAAAAGACCTGTATGCAGATAACTATAAGACACTGATGAGAGAAATTAAAGGTGATAACAACAGATGGAGAGATATACCATGTTCTTGGATTGGAAGAAGCAATATTGTGAAAATGAATATACTACACAAAGCAATCTACAGATTTAATGCAATCTCTATCAAATTACCAATGGCATGTTTTACAGAATTAGAAAAAAAAAATCTTAAAATGTGTATGGAGACACAAAAGACCCCAAAGAGCCAAAGCGATCTTGAGGGGAAAAAATGGAGCTGGAGAAATCAGACTCCCTGGCTTCAGCCTATACTACAAAGCTACAGTAATCAAGACAATATGGTACTGGCACAAAAATAGAAATATAGATCAATGGAACAGGATAGAAAGCCCAGAGAAAAATCCATGCACCTATGGTTCACTTACCTATGAGAAAGGAGGCAAGGATATACAATGCACAAAAGACAGTCTCTTCTATAAGTGGTGCTGGGAAAACTGGACTGCTACATGTAAAAGAATGAAATTAGAACAGTCTCTAACACCATACACAAAAATAAACTCAAAATGGATTCGAGAACTAAATGTGAGACTGGACACTATAAAACTCTTAGAGGAAAACTAGGAAGAACACTCTGACATAAATCACAGGAAGGTCTTTTTTTGATCCACCTCCTAGAGTAATGGAAATAAAAACAAAAATAAATGAGACCTAATGAAACTTAAAAGCTTTTGCAAAGCAAAGGAAACTACAAACAAGACGAAAAGACAATGCTCAGAATGGGAGAAAATATTTGCAAGTGAATCAACAGACAAAGGATTAATCTCCAAAATATATAAATAGCTCAAGCAGCCCAATATTATAAAAACAAACAACCCAATCAAAAAAATGGGCAGAAGACCTAAATAGACATTTCTCTAAAGAAGATATACAGATGGCCAAGAAGCACATGAAAAGCTGCACAACATCACTAATTATTAGAGAAATGCAAATAAAAACTACAATGAGGTATCACCTCACACCAGTTAGAATGGGCATCATCAGAAAATCTACAAACAACAAATGCTGTAGAGGTGTGGAGAAAAGGGAAGCCCCTTGCACTGTTGGTGGGAATGTAAATTGATACAGCCACTCTGGAGAACAGTATGGAGGTTCCTTAAAAAACTAAAAATAGAAGTACCATATGACCCAGCAATCCTACTACTGGGCATATACCCAGAGAAAACTGTAATTCAAAAAGGCACATTCACCCCAATGTTTATTGCAGCAGTATTTACAATAGCCATGTCATGGAAGCAACGTAAATGCCCTTAAAGACGAATGGATAAAGAAGATGTGGTACATATACATAATGGAATATTACTCAGCCATAAAAAGGAAGGAAATTGGGTCATTTGTAGAGACATGGATGGACCTAGAGACTGTCATACGAGTGAAGTAAGTCAGAAAGAGAAAAACAAATATTGTATATTAACGCATATATGTGGAACCTAGAAAAATGGTACACATGAACTGATTTGCAGGGCCGAAATAGAGACACAGATGTAGAGAACAAACGTATGGACACCAAGGGGGGGAAGGTGGCGGGGGGTGGGGGTGTGGGGGGGGATGAACTGGGAGGTTGGGATTGACATATATACACTAATAGGTATAAAATAGATAACTAATAAGAACCTGCTGTATAAAAAAATAAATTAAATAAAATTCAAAAACAAGAAGAAAAATTATTAGACACAGATTAATTAAATACACGTTAAAAGTGCATACTAGAATGTAATAAAGCTATAACAAATAGAATGCCAAGACACAAGTGGAAAAAATCATTCTGCAAAATATTTAGGGAATTTGTAAGTGACTAATGGCCAGATTTCTCCAGAAAAGTGACAAAGCAGATGAACTAGTAGTAAACAGACTGAAAAATACAAAAAAGATATCACCTCACAGGCTGTAAATCCTGCATGTAACCCCATTAAAATTGAAAGTATTCAGAAACAACCCTGCTGCCCAATGAATGGGGAATGATTAAGGAAGTGGTCATTTGTCTAGTTGATGGAATAGAGTTAATGCTCTGTTTCCGTTGGTTCTGAGTCCTGGTGGTGAGTCGGCAGGTGTGGAACCCACGGATACTGAGCTGATTGTACTCCTCTGTTTTATATACAGGACTTGAGCATCCGCGATTTTCATATCCCCCGGGCGTCCTGGAACCAATCTCCCCGAGGGTCAACTATATTGTTTTTGAAAATGACGAGTGTCAGGAACAATGCATCTGTCTTCTTAGCACTTATACCCATCATTAATACTCACTCTCATTTGCCAATGAAGTTACAACCAAAGTGTATTTGTGTGCTGCCTAAGTAAACATGTCTTAAAGAGTACCCTCTATCTTTTCTTGCTTCAGCTTTTTCCCATGCCTACTTCTTGAACATTTTCTTTCCCTTTGTTTCCTCAAAATAAATGTCGTTTCTTTACATGAAATTATACAATCTACTTCTTTCTTAAAATCTTTTCTGCTCTGACTCCCAGAATGAATCAGCTTCCTGTTTATTAAATACTAGTGTTTATCCATCTCACAGCATTGTGACAGGGCTGAGAGAGAGAGAGGAAATCAGGCAGAAGTCCTATGCTTTTTGTGACCCAGCTTCAGAAGGCACAGAGTATCACTTCAGTCACAGTCTATTAGTTGGAACAGTCATAAGCCCCTACTCACAGATTCAAGGGAAATGACAGATCCCATATTCAGTGGGAGGCTTGTTAGTCATACGAGAAAGACATGTGTGATGAGGTATCTATATATTGATGTGGTCAAAATACAATCTGACATGAACCCTGAACAAAGGAATGGCAAATGCCTAATCTTGTAGTTGATATTAAATTAAGAGGGATTACTAATGCCCTCAAAAATGAAAAAAGAAAAAGGTTAAAGTTCTCTTTTTCATGATTATTGAAAGGAGTATAACGGTTAAGAGCTTCAACTTTGGAGTCAGACAGACCTGGGTAAGTTTCAAATAAATTACTCGTCATGCAAAATGGGGACAGTAATACCTACTCTATATGGTCGTTGCCACATAGTAAGGTTCTGTTGTTATTGCTATAAATACTAACTGCAATATTTTTTAGTAAAGAATATCTGGAAAATACAGAAGTGTACAGAGAAGAAAATTAGTCACTCAGTTGCACCCCACAGGAAAAGTGAAACTCATTTTAAAATGACCTTGACAAAACAACATGAGTCCTATTTTTTAAAAAAGAATACACTTCAGTAGGAAAATGACGAAAAGAGGCAAAAATCTTGCTCTGCATCACTTTATGATACCTACCAAATGGCTATGGCAATGTAGGGCAGATGCAGGGCTGGGAGAGGCAGGAGTCTCCTACACTAGGCGACAGGGTTAGGATGAAGCCCCTGAGGGGAGTCACATGAGATAAGCTGGGCCAAAGTCAGGGTGGGCTTCAGGTCACTGGGAAGCAATGGGAAGGGGTCTGAGAGCAGTGGTGAGAGCGGCACAGACACAGAGGACAGGCAGAGGGATCGTTTATGAGGGGCCCTGGGCAGATGGGTCTGATCATATTGTCGGGTTCCTTAGAGGAACGAGTTGAATGAGGGAGGAGTCTCTTAGGTCATCTGATGAGCATGGATGCCACAATAGGGAATTTAAACGTTATCCTAGTGACTTCCCTGGTGGTCCAGTGGTTAAGACTTGGCCTTCCAATGCAGGGGATGCAGGTTCAATCCCTGGTTGGGGAGCTAAGATCCCATATGCCTCACGGCCAAAAAACCAAAACATAAAACAGAAGCAATATTGTAACAAATTCAATAAAGACTTTAAGACTGCTCCACATTAAAAAAAAACCTTAAAAAGAAAAAAACAAAACACATGATCCTTATGGGTAGTGGGAAGCTTTGGAGGTTCCTGCGGAGGGAAGGGTTATGACCTATGCTATTGCCTTTTAGAAATTTAGTTTGTGAAACCCATGGGAGAGTCTAGAAACAGGGAGATAAAATGCAAAATATCAGAGCAGAGAACTTAATGAGGAAAAGTGTTTAAAAAATAGAAGAGTCAGGAATGAATACAGTATGCAAAAGACTAGTTGCTAATACTGTAGAAAAATCTAGATACCCTGTAGACACATGCTGTATTTGGAGTACAACTGTAAAAATAACATGATGTTGAGAAATATCGAAAAGGAATGTGATAAAAAAAAAAGAGCCAGTAAATGCTACATAATCAGAACTTTGTGGGGTAGTTTCATTCACCAAGTGTTAAAAAGGAGATACAGGAATAGCATAAAAACAGGGTAAAAATAGAAGTTTTGTTGTTGTTGTTTTGTAATCTTTACAGTACTGGGGGCTAACAGACTCAAAAAATAAGCCCAGTAATGACAATGGCCTTCAAGTACATAGAGGGAGCTAAGGAGCAAGATGCTGATTAGTTGATCTCTGCAATAAATCTGTAGAGCACAGTGCAATTTTCAAAAATTGGCTCAAATATGAAAACAATATGTATCTCCCCTGGAAGTAATAAAGCATGTCTCAACACATACCTTCTGTTCCTTGTCTCTCTTTCACCCCAATTCCATGAACACCTTTAAGAATCAGTATCACCCTAAGTCCTTTATAAAGTCACATTCTTCAAACGCTTTCTCAAGATGCTTCTAATCCCACGATTCTGTGACTCTCTATCCTGCCCCATCCAGTAAGTTTCTAAGCACATGGCTTCTGCCTGTGGTACATGAATCTGGGAGGAGAGAGAACTCCTTGAAGCCAGCTTAAACATAATGAACCAGTGATCAGCAGTTAAAGGTGTGATAGATATTATGGGCTCATCACTTATTCCATATTTGACTCCAATTTTTTTTTTTTTTTTTTTTTTGTGGTATGCGGGCCTCTCACTGTTGTGGCCTCTCCCGTTGCGGAGCACAGGCTCCGGACGCACAGGCCCAGCCGCTCCACGGCATGTGGGATCTTCCCGGACCGGGGCACAAACCTGCATCCCCTGCATCGGCAGGCGGACTCTCAACCACAGCGCCACCAGGGAAGACCTGGCTCCAATTTTTAAAGATCATTAAACAGTTGACCTCATTTTTACAGAAGTGTCCTAAGGCCTGGAGGGTTAGGTACACGAAAAAGACAACTAGAACCTGGAGTTGTCTCATTCCTTTACTAGGCACTGCTTCACTGAGCATGTTTTCTATTTTCTATTGTTTTCGCTTTAATATTTTTCCATGTACTTCAGGAGTTATTTATTTCGCTCTCCCCAAACCATGTCATATCCTGTATACATCCTGTTTTGGGCTGAGTGTTTGTTTCTTTCCAAAATTCAGTGTTGAAATCTAATCCCCAACGTGATGGTATCAGGAGGTGGGGCTTTTGGGAGGTGATTATGTCATAATGGTGGAGCCCTCATGAATGGGATTAGTGCCCTTGTAAGAAGAGACCAGAGAGCTAGCTCACTCTCTTTCTCCCACATGAAGATGCAATGAGAAGTCAGTGGTAGGTGACCTGGAACCCAGAACCCAACCATGCTGGCACCCTGATCTCAGACTTCTAGCCTCCAGAAGTGTGAGAAATAGATTTCTGTTGTTTATAAACCACCCAGTCCATGGTTACTTTGTTATAGCAACCCAAACTAAGGCACAGCTAAGATACATCTTAAGAAAGAAAATTTCCATTTTAAGCAACTTAAAGTTTTTAGGATATGGAATTCCATTCTATTCCTATCTAGCGGCCTGCCTTGTAACATATAAGGCTAAGACACAAACACCGCAAGCCTTGAGACATCCAAGTTGAGGTTTCTTATAAGACCTGCTTAAGGAAATAGACATTTTTCAGAGCTGTAGAATGGAAGCCAGCCACCTAAGGTAAAGATCAGTGAATCGCATCACATGCGGCTGAAAAAGAACATTAAATTGCTCCATGTGGAGAGCTGAGATTTAGGAGGCCAAAGTTGCCTTGTAGTCAGAGGGATGCAGGCCTGGGAAAAGAAATTCTGATCCAGGAGCAGGCTGTCCTGGTAGTCTTCTCCTGAAGATCAGCATTAAATCTCACATGTAGAGAGAGTCCAGGGGCCAGATGTGTCCTCAGTTTCCCCATCTATAGATCTTTCCCAGCTGTAGCTTGTCTAGGGTCAAGAATCACAGCTTGAATTTCTTCCCAAGCCCCTATCCCTAAGGCTTGGAACTCTCTGTCTTTTAATGTGTCAGAGTGAAACTCCCTGCTGGTTGCTCGAGGAGAAAGAGGCTTTGTCCTTCCCCAGCTTCACTGTTTGATTTTAAGCAAGTAGATGGGGAAAGACTGGACTTAATGAGCCCTTCTTCTGTCCTTGGAAGAGTCACAGAATGCAGCTGTCAGGCAGCAAGAGTTGTACAGGAATCTTACAGATCCTCTGTAATTCTTCAGATAACACCACATTTTACATTATCATTTCCCGATGGCCAGACAGCTAAGATTCTACCCCCCGTAAATTCCCCGACAAAGGAGGCCCAGGTGTGTCTTCTTTATTGGCCACATTCTCCTGCGTATTCTGAGAGTCTTTGAAGAAAAGCAAATTTTCTTTTTTCTTCTATGAAAAAGGGAAGGAACAACATGTCATAACGTTAAGTTACTAGAATTCAGTGATCCAGGAAGCGTTTCCTAAGTATCTCCTTTGGGCCAGGCACTGAGTTAGGATTCCTATATCTGGTTCCGAATAATGTAAATAATTCCTGGCATGCCCTGCCCAGGTGGAAACAGCTCTGTGCAGAGGAGAGCCCTAAGCCTCAAGACATGCGATAAAGCCTTTATTCTGACAGACCTATAACTGTCTACATCAGGAATTTATTAGTCAGAATAAACATTCTACTAAGAGGTAATAGTTCCAAAATACTCTCAGCACTAGTCTTATAAGGTCATGCTTACAACAATCAGAGTTGGCCTGACATCTGGTTATAAAATCGGTCATCCCTTGTGCTAATAGTGACGTAAATTTTCTTTTAAATCTACTTTTCTCAAGATTAAACTTTTAACTGTACATGGGAGGGCAACAGTGATGATGTGGTATATCTTTGTTGTTCTTGTTGTTATAAAATATTTAAGCGTATCCAGCACTACTTGGTAGCCACCTTGAGGTTGTCAGATTATTGTGAAGCTTCACTTTATAGTGAAGCCAAATCGATTTGTTGCCAACTTGCTGGTTATCATCTTGCTGGTTACATCAGCAGTCGAGCTGGCATGATGCAGACCGGGTCAGCCCAGGAGAACCTCTCAAAATAAATTTAATATTGATTCTTCTCTCTCCCTAACCCTTTCTGACTCTTTGAGGCTTGCTGTGATCTAGGGACACTTGGGAGTAGATATCTTTTCAAAGAGAGAAAAGCTCAAATCTTTCACAAATTTGTTTTCCCAGTGAATTTTACTGTTGAAAGCTCTTCTAGGGTAGAATATGCTTGCTTCTCAGGGAGGAAATCAAACATTTTTCAATAGATTGTTTCCCCCAGGGAAAAAAAGAGATGAGCTTTATTTTAGGTCAGTATATTTATGACCAAGAAAATATTTAAGAACTATATCAGTATTATTTTCTGTTTGTGCAAATTGCTCCAAAAAAAAAAAAAATCTAGGCTGCTTTTTATGTGTAATGTTACTGAAAAACTGCCCAGTCCAGGTCTTACTGATTCCTAAGAAAACCCTAGAAGGCACTACCTTGGTGACTGATTTCCACCTTCGGCAACTGAAAAATAAGAATAGCAATGGTACAAGTCCAAGTAAGGTCATAGTTAATGGCTTATGTGGAAATTGTGCTTATTTCCAAAATAGCTGATCTGGAATGAAGACTAGTGTGAATATTTCATTGGGAATTTCCCTTCATACCTCTAATCATTCCCCTATATCTCTTCTTTTCTCAAAAATAACTCCAAAATATTATTAGCTAGGGGTTTCTTTTGCATGCGAGTTCTCAAGTAAATGAGTCATGCTGTTCTCTGGGACCTCTTTTACTAATGAGCTTCTTTATTTGGGCTGAAGCAGTGGTGACCCTGAGTGCTGACAAGCAGCGAAAATAATTTCTTGGAGCCCAAATACCACGTTTGTTTGTGAACAGGACAAGTGCACTTTGAAATATATAACTGCTTTTTCTCTCTTTCTTTATCCATTCCCCCAATCCACACCAATATTTACCATGAGTTGTGTCTTTTTTCACAGTTACGCCACATCCAGGCTTAAGTACACTTGGGGCAGTATTTTAAATGCTGCTCTATGCTAATCAGCAAGAGGTATCCTTTCCCAAAACCAAAAGAGAATTTTTAAATACTTCAAAAATATTGAAGTTATCTAAGGGGGCTCATCTACTATTTGCCAATTTAAAAATATATGTCTGTCTGCAATACGAAAGGATTCAGTCTCAAGGTGTGGTGTGGCTTGTGAATTTGATTTTGTAACTCATTCCTGCCATACTGGATTCATTCAGTACAATGACATTTTGAGGCTATGTATTGGGTAAAATTGCATAATGATTCTCATATAGCTAAACTCTGACCCATGCATGGGCTTTTGTGCATTCACCTTAGAATGGAGGAGAGTCAGTTAGCCCAACAGTAGACTGACACGGGTGCAGGAAAACATGGACTAAAAATATCTTGCATTTGTATGGCGTATTACAATTTAAAATTACATAATTCTTCATAATTGTACCTGTCTCATATTGCACCTGCCTCAAAAGGTTGCGAAGATTCAATGTAACGATGTTAGTAAGTTCTTGACAGGTACTAGGTCACAGTCAATGGAAACTCTTGTTCCTGTTACTTATTTCATTTTCTTCTGTGGATGACACATGTTTCTATTCTATCTCTCCTCATAAATCTATGAGTCTTTCCTTCAAGTTAGCATTGAAATCAAGTAATAGCCCCAGACTTTCACTCACCTAGGGTTTTCTTTCCGAATGGCATGGAGTAATTCATAGTACATGAATTCTTCAGACTATAAGTCTACACCAATTTCTCCGTTTCCTGACTCTAGATTTCACTAGGATCAATTAGAAGTAATATTACATTGGCTTTTTGTAAACTTTTTGAAATAAATTTTTAATTTGCATTTAATTATCCAGCTCTTTGACGATTATATTTTTCTCTTCCAGATTCTTTTCCTCTGTCAGGGATCTGAATTAGTCCTTTTTTTTCCATTACTTCCCAATTGGAAAGCTACAATTTTTAACTCCTCTTAAAAGAGTTGTTCTAAGGCTGTCAGACTGAAGGAAAAAATAAAAAATAGAGGAGCTGTTGCTTCTAAGAGCTGAGGTCCTCACTTCTCAGCAAGGATGGAGCACATGTACATAGGACTGACAATCACAAATAGAGCATTAATCTGGAGTCGTGCACAAATTATTTTTTAAATGAGGCTTAATCAATTTGCTTTAGGGAAAAAGAAAATGTGTTACCATGTGGTCAGCAGAATGATTTGTCCTGTTACCTTTGCCCTGTAAAATGGTCTCTCGATCTTTAGCAACAAGCCAATGCTCACAGCATCTCAGTATTTTAATAACATTTTCAGTGGCACAATAACAATATCTACTCTATGAAGAAAGAAAATGCTGTTGAACTTGGGGAGTATAACAGACACTAGTACTTGCTCACCCAGAAATCATTTTCCACACCCACCTTCTTCCTCACTCACAGAATACCAATTTTGTTCAGGTCCTGCTTATTAAATCTCAATTTTTACCCCGTCTCAAACCCTCCATCAGCTTCAGGGGAGGTGACCCCCTTTCTGGATCCAGTCCCAGCCCTAGACCTGGGGGTGAATCACAATTCATCCAGTTCCCTTTGCCAATGTCTGTTTTACACTGGGACACGTGATAGAGTTCAGGAATGTGAGACAGGAGAGGATATATGATGAGAGGATTCCAAAACGACATGATGGCGAAGAAAGGGCTCCTCTCTGCTCCTGGATACTGTCATGTCTCCATATTGTTATCAGACTGAAGCCCCCATCTTGGGACCATGAAGAAAGTTAGCCTGAAAGGAAATGCTGAGGATGGCAGAGTACAAAGATTAAAGTTGACTTTTGATGACATTAGAAAACTGCTGAATTAACTAACCTTGGGACTGTCCTGCCTCTGGAGTTCTTGCTATGTAAGATAATGAATGCCCTCATTATTTTAGACATTTTAAGTTGGGGTTCCTGATACTTGCAGCCAAAATCAGCCTAACGAAGTTAAAGCAATAATATTTTATGAGATGCCTGCCAAGGGCTAAAAGATGTCCATCACTTTAGTGCTAGGCTGGGGGTTGTGCCCTGAATTTATAGCATTCCAAGACCTATTCTCCATCAGCTTTCGACTCTATAGGCATGTGTTATCATTACTTAGAAAGGAAAGGTGACTCAAAGCGTTAGGCAAAATAATAAATACGTCGAATATGAAAAAGTGAGAGCAATACATAACACTCACCAGAGAAGAGTGGTGATATATAAGGACAGACCCAAATCTGCAGCTTTTGTTATATTTATCATTCTGCAGTGCCTACCCAGAGCAAATGAATCCTTCAAGGTTATCTGAATAAGGCATGTGAGACTGAAAACAATATGGATAAACAGAATGATGGGTAGAAATGCCCAAGATGAGGTGTAGCAGGAATAAATGTAAAGTCTTAGATCTAGGTCCTAGAAAAGGCAGTGTACACATCTTGGAAAGAGCTAAAAAGAAGCCCTCCTGGTTTTAGCTGTTCCCAAGCTCGGCACGCACAAATAATGCTATGTGGCCACCATAACCATCATGCAATCTTCCTCCTAGACACCATTGAGTATGGTGTCTACATAGGTGATTTGCAGCCCCAGCTAGATATCAAAATTATCTGTGTCTTTTTAAAAATGCAACTATCTGGGCCCAACTCCAGACCTAGTGAATCAGAATATTTTGGAGCTGGCTGTGGCTTTGTGCATTTTGTAAAATTCCACAAGCAACAGTCGATGAACTGGTCTAGACTCCCGATCAAGCAAGATCCACTGAACTGATCTCTATACAGGTCTCATCAGTGGGACTTTATATAGTTCTGGAACCACAGTTTCAAAGAGACATTTAAAAGTTGGAATGCACACAGAGAAAGCCAACCAAGAGGGTAAGGAGTCTTGTCACGATGTCATACGATGAGTAGATGAAAGACCCAAGGATATTTAATCTAGAAGTGGAAGTACTCAGAAGAAACCCACGAAAGGAAACTACATACACATGTTGGATATTTCAGATTTGACCTATGGAAGAGGTTCACTGTTTGGTAGCTCTGAAATAAAGGATTAGAGAACTAATACATGAAGTTAGAAAATGACAGATTCCAGATCAATATAAAGAAAACATTTCAAGCCATTAGACGGTCAACAATGGAAAGGACTGCTTTAAAAAATAACAATTTTCTCATAATTGTAAATTCCCTCAAGAGGTCAGATGACTGACATTGTGGAACACAATTAGGAAACCTACAGTGGAGACACCTGCCTTCAATAGGAAGTGGACTAGAACACCTTTGAGGTTACCTTTTTTTTTTTTTTTTTTTTTTTTGCAGTTCACGGGCCTCTCACTGTTGTGGCCTCTCCTGCTGCGGAGCACAGGCTCTGGACGCGCAGGCTCAGCAGCCATGGCTCACGGGCCCAGCCGCTCCGTGGCAATGTGGGATCTTCCCGGACCGGGGCACGAACCCACGTCCCCTGCATCGGCAGGCGGACTCTCAACCACTGAGCCACCAGGGGAGCCCTGGGGTTACCTTTGACTCCAAGATTCTATGATACTCAGAGCAAATATATCACATAAAGATCACAGAAACACAGCACATAAAGCAAACTTGGAATTCACCTGCTAAAGGTCCTTCATTCTATGGATAACAATTGCTAACAACTACTATATACACATTATCCCCAATTCTTACAGCAAACCAGAAAGATCATCTTGTTAGTCTCACTGATATTTTACAGGTAAGGAAGCCAACTTTCTGAGAAATTATGTAACTTAAATATTTAAATAGGAAATGCAAGAGTTAGAACTTAAAACCAAGTCTTGACAAAGTCTCTCCTTTTCTCTTTACAACCCCCAATGATGTCTCAAGATCTATAAAATGAAAACTAAACTCCCTGTTTTGTATTCAAGAAGTTCTATGATCTTTTGCCAACCTATATTTTCAACACTGTTTTTCCTCATTACCCTTAATTCACCTTACGATCCAGTTAAATTGAACTACTTGTTTTCTTCTAAGCACAAGGTCTCCAGACTCTCAGCCTTACATTAGAGCTGTTCCTTTATTTCCAACACCATTTCTAATACCATTTCTTCTATTCTCCACATCTCTAAACTCAAATTCAAGGACCTCAAATACGGCCTCTTTGAGTCTCCTTCCTCCTCGGTTTGAAGTAAGTTTTCCATCCCTAGAAGCCCCACTGCATTCTACACTAGCTCTCTTACAGTATTAACACTTTCTGCTTGGCATTTATTGAGCATGTATGTGTGCATGTGTGTATGGTTTACATTATAACAATTTTTGTATTTGTCTATATTTTCCTACTAATTTCTAAAATTCCCCCAGAATTGAATGTACCGCCATGCACACGGTAAACGGTCAATACCTTTCCATTAAATAAATGAATGGAAAGAAAAAAAAACTCCAGCCACAAAGAATTTAAGTGATTTGCCCAGGATCCCAAAAGTAATTTCTACCAAAACCTGAGCCAACACGTTCTATAGGGTTTTATTATTATTATTAGTTTAAGTATTATTTATTTTTTATTAATTATTGGTAATAATTACTTATTATTATAATTTAATTATACCATGAAGCAATTCTGCTACAAACTTAGTTAACTAACAACTAGAAAAGAACACGTGCACTCTTGATCCAGATTTCCAAGGGGCAGAAAAAAAAAATACAGGCAAAAATTTTTAGGAAAAGTCCTCTGTTTTCTTTTCTAGAAAAAAAAAAACAAAATCTGTTTGTTTTCATGTTTTTGAATGATATTTCAACTTAAATAATGAAAGCCAAGCTCAAGTACCTCGAATGGAGATCTGTCACTGCAGTCACTAAATATTCAACTGCCCAAATTCACAAATATCCAGAAACCTATATTTCTAATTAAGTAGATAGTATTGTGCATTTGAGAACACAGTCCCTGAGCAAATAAATCTTGAAAATGCTCTTCTTATGCCATCATATTAAGAAACGGCAATAAATCATTTTAACAGCTTCTCTGCCATGTCACACATGGAAAAGACAAAATGTCTTTCAACTCACAAAAGAGTTACACAGAAAAGAATGTAAAATCAGAGAACTTGGTAGAGAAACGTAGCAAAATATGTAAATTATTGTGAAAGGTTACTGTTTTAAACAAATTGGCAATTTACATGAATGACTAGCAGTATACTCGAAGTTAGTGTCAACATTTATAAAGGCCCTCACAGCCGATTCCAGACAGGAAACCAATTATGGTTGAAGAGCCAAGATACTCTTAAGAAGCAGTAAATTATGCTGAAAATATTGTCAACGATTGACTTAAAAAAATGAAATAGTCATGTTATAAAGAAGCCCGATATATAAAAACAGCCAACTGTAAAAAATAAAAGTTTGTGATTTTAATTATTCCAACTGTTCTTATAATAAATTTGGTGTAAAAACCACTGAAAATACGTGTTTTGAAGGAAAGTGTTTCTTGAACAAACCGTGCTCACACTTTTGCCTTTGGCCCAGCAATGGTGTTACCACAGCTTAGAACATCATTGTCAATTACCACTCTCCACTCCCACTTCTTCTCCTCTGCCTGAATTGCACTCATTCTTTAAGTTTCAGATGACAAGTTCTTCAAGATTCTTCCCTGAACATCCTCCCCAAAGCCGGGTTGTGTGTCCCTTCTAAAATAATCACTAACCCTAGCACTCTGTACTGTGCCCTAACATAGCACAAAGCACACTGTCTTGACATTCCTTATTTCTTATTTTATTTTGTACTGCCCCCCATCTTATGCACATGCGTGCGTGCACACACACACACACGTGCACGTGCGCACAAACACACAGACTAAAAGAGCCTTCTAAGCCAGGACATAGCATCTAGTTATCTTTTCAAGAACACAGTATGAACCTAACATATTTTTCATGAATAAAGACACTGTCGTAAAAAATTCTTTTTTGCTGTGAGCTACAAAGCATACACATCTTCTCAAACATTTTTAACTGCATTCTGCAACATTCTCCATTTCATCTCAGGGCCATGGTAGCGGGAGACCTCAGTCCTTCGACAAGCTGGAAAACTGGTTGAAGCTCGGTGCATGGATCCTTTTTGATATTTTTGCATATTGATTTCTGACTTTGAAAACAGAGAAAATGTATAACATCATATAATTTATTTAAAATCATTACCATGAATGTCTTTTTACACAAATATACCACAATGGCATGTGGTCAAGATTGAGAAATGTGTCCATCTGAGCATCCATAACAGTATTTTCAGATGCCTCGGTTCTATATTTTCAATTAATTTTGTATTTTTTTTAATGTTCACAGTGTATCTCATCGTGGTCATTGCTGTGAGTGATTTTTAAAGTTCATTCTATATTAGGAAAATTCACTTGAAAGTCACTGTCGGGGCTTCCCTGGTGGCGCAGTGGTTGGGAGTCCACCTGCCGATGCAGGGGACGCGGGTTCGTGCCCCAGTCCAGGAGGATCCCACATGCTGCGGAGCAGCTGGGCCCGTGAGCCATGGCCGCTGAGCCTGCGCGTCCGGAGCCTGTGCTCCGCAACGGGAGAGGCCACAACAGTGAGAGGCCCGCGTACAGCCAAAAAAAAAAAAAAAAAGAAAGTCACTGTCAAGCTGACCCCACATGTGTGATATTTGATTGTTTCTGTTTTCTACACATTGACAGAGGTAGGCGGATTGCACAGTCCTCTTTGTCAGATATTATATTAAGTGAATTTTGTTATGGGTGCCCTGCTAAAATGGAACACTGGGGAAGCTCTGACTTTGTGTCCAATCAAATATGAATCAGTCACACATAGGGACAGTTAAGACAAGGTAACACAGTCTTAGCCAATGGTGGAACATAAACCATTTCAAAATTTTTCAGAACACATGGCCAACTGTGTAGACATGGAAGCTAGCCAGATTCATCTTGCTCACCAAAAATGATCATTTCTGATTTCTACTTCCAGTGAGAAATGCTGACACAACTGAATTTAAAACACAAATGTGTTACATAACTTGAGCCCTTGACTTGGGGTCAATGCCCGTAATTGTCTCCAGCATAGAGAGTTCACTGTAACTCACACAAAGCGCACACAGACATGCCCGCCTTTTTTTCATTTGTTCATTCTGATGCACTCTATATTTCTGTGCTGGTCCTCATTCTGCAGCCCCCTGGCATTCTGGAATTATGTTAGAGCCTGTGGGGCTCTTGGAAACACTCTGGCTGATATGAGACTGGAGTGAGAGAAATCCACGCCCACACTCACATCAGTTCTCCAGCTGCATTCCCCCAAATACCCAGGCACAAACACAGATGCATGGGGTTTGCTAAAGTTCGGAAGAAAAATCTTGGGAAGATAGATCACCTTAGTGATTTAAATTCTCAGAGTAACTCTGGGATCCACAATAATCCTGTGAGGTGAGTTTATTCAAGAGTTAAAAATAGCTACCCTGAGCTAACTCTCCTCTGGTTAAAGCTGGTTTCTGGCGCATCACCAGTAGTAAAGCAATCCTGCAGAAGCTCTTTGCAGCAAGCCAGCCCAAACTTTTCCATGAATTTCCCTGCCTGGTTAGAGTAGGTCCAATCCACTGTGGCATACTGTTAAGACGCAGGGAGAACAACGATGTTATCTTTAATCATTGCAGTAGAATGCAATTTATATGGGGGGCAGGTGAGGGTGGATGTCATACATTTCAAGAGATTGTGTAGAAAGAGGAAAGAACATCTGACCTTGAATGAAATCATAGCCTCTCACTGTGTCATCTTGGAGAAGTCATTTAAATTCACTAATTTTTACCAGCTTGCAAATACATTCTTACTTGAAACCTACATAAATACTGTGAACACTGGTTAAAAGTTGATCATTAAATATACTCAAGGTCGTTTCCCTAAGTACACTAACTGGTCAGCACTAATGGAAGCCTTACAGAGAGACTGGTTCAAGACGGTGGAGTAGAAGGATATACTCTCAATCCCTCTAGCAAGAGCACGAGAATCACAACGAACTGCTGAACAATCATCGACAAGAAGACACTGGAACTCACCAAAAAAGATAACCCACATCCAAAGACAAAGGAGAAGCCACAATGAGACGGTAGGAGGGGTGCAATCACAATAAAATCAAATCCCATAACTGCTGGGTGGGTGACTCACAAACTGGAGAACACTTATACCACAGAAGTCCACCCACTGGAGTGAAGGTTCTGAGCCACATGTCAGGCTTCCCAACCTGGGGGTCTGGCAATGGGAGGAGGAATTCCTAGAGAATCAGACTTCGAAGGTTAGCGGGATTTGATTGTAGGACTTCAACAGGACGGGGGAAACAGAGACTCCACTCTTAGAGGGCACACACAAAGTAGTGTGCGTATTCGGATGCAGGGAAAGGAGCAGTGACCCCATAGGAGACTGAATCAGACCTACCTACTAGTGTTGGAGGGTCTCCTGCGGAGGTGGGGGGTGGCTGTGTCTCACCGTGAGGACAAGGACACTGGCAGCAGAAGTTCTCGGAAGTGCTCCTTGGCGTGAGCCCTCCCAGAGTCTGCCATTAGCCACAACAAAGACCCCGGAGAGGCTCCAATGTTGGGTCACCTCAGGTCAAAAAACGAACAGGGAGGGAACCCAGTCCCACCCATCAGCAGACAAGTGGATTAAAGGTTTACTAAGCTCCTCTTCCCACCAATCAACAGCCAGCTCTACCCACCACCAGTCCCTCTCATCAGGAAGCTTGCACAAGCGTCTTAGATAGCCTCATCCACCAGAGGGCAGACAGCAGAAGCAAGAAGAACTACAGTCCTGCAGCCTGAGGAACAAAACCCACATTCACAGAAAGATAGACAAGATGAAAAGGCAGAGGGCTATGTACCAGATGAAAGAACAAGATAAAACCCCAGAAAAAAAAACTAAATGAAGTGCAGATACGCAACCTTCCAGAAAAAGAATTCAGAAGAATCATAGTGAAGATGATCCAGGACCTCAGAAACAGAATGGAGGCAAAGATTGAGAAGATGCAAGAAATGTTTAAAAAAGACCTAGAAGAATTAAAGAACAAGCAAACAGAGATGAACAACACAATAATTGAAAAGAAAAGAAAAAATGGAAGCCTTACATAATTTTGTTATACTCATTAACACATTTTACTTACAAAATAAAATGGATAGATTTAAGAGAAATACTATTTCAATATATATTAATTAATTTTTTCCTTGTTTGGATTTAACGCTCAGTAACAAGGTGTAACACCAAAAAATAAACAACAGAACACACTGTAAAGAACCCAGATATTCCCCTTGTAGACACAGAATGAAAGCTTCCCCAGACAAACTGACACAGGATTGAGAAGGGAAACTGAGCTTGAGAATTACAATATAATATTATATATTAAGGAATGATTCAGAGACCATAAACATATTCTACTTGGACTTATTGCTCTTCTAAAGGAGAAATAAAGACTATCATGATGAAATAGGAAACTTGTAATGATAAATCTGCATACTGGTTATGTCCCCAGAGTAAAAATCATGCCAAAACCAATTTTAACTAAGGTTCAATTGTTATGCTTATACCTCTCTGCAGATAGGACAATTTCCAAATACAATACCATGAATTTTGCTTAGTAAAAAGGAATTTTAAATGAAAAAAATCAACAAAAAAGCAATATACATCGTCCACAGATGAATTTATTCCAACTCTTATAGAAAAGAAACAAAAAGAAAGTTCTGTACGAAATTAATGATTAAACATATTCATTGACAGCTTCCTAAAAGCTCTAATCTGCTGTTTAAAATTCTTTGAGCTATTCAGTTTTAAAATGCTTTATTTCAAGTTCAAAAAGTTATGACAAAATGCAAATTTTATTACTTAATTTCTGAGATCATAAATTTTTCTTTCCTATAAAAAAGTTTTATCACATTCTTGATATTTCCCATCTCCCTTTTTCATGTGTCAGACAAAATTACTTGTGTCTACAATAAAAAATAAAGAATTTACATCCAAAATAGAAACTGCATTTAATTTACTTGTAAGTAAAAACTTACAAATAAACCAAAGACCACAATAAAACTCTTTTCTGACTAAAATCGTTGTGTTCATTTCTTGACCCTTTTAAAACAGTTGCTGAAAAAGTATATGAATGAACACATACATCAAACAGATGCTGAAAACCCTCAAAGGTCATTTCTTGCTTTATATAGTCATGAAAAATTCAAGGCAACTGTCGAAAAATAGCTGGCACAGCACCATACTGTGCTGACATCAAAGAAGCTGTTGATATTATAGTTACTTTCAAACAAAAAAAAATAACTTAGTTGGGGCTCTGATGATCCTGGGATCCCACCCTCTGAACATAACCATCTTATTTTGACAAGAATAAACAGGAACCAGCTGTTCTCCCCAGACCATATTAGAATTCAGAGAGCCATTATTCCTCAAGAGATGTTCTTGAGAGATACCCTAGATCTCCAAAGGTTTCTTTATTATGCAACACCCAAAGAGTCAATACCCATCCTCTGCTATTCCCCTCCTTTTATCAATGATCATCAGAATCTGCCCTGAGAACAAGAGATCCTTCAGGAAACTTAAGAAACTGGAGAGCCTCAGATAAACACACAAGAGCATGGAGGTTGGGGCCAGAGTATGCAGGGTCTTGAATATGTGGCCAAGAAGTTGGACTTGGTGAGAAAGGCCACAGGCAACTGCTAGCTCATTAAAACAGGGGACATACGTGATCTCAAAGTAGACTAAGTCATCTGTGCTGGGAGCGGTGAGTAATCAAGTGTTTGAAAAATAGTGAAAAAGATTTGGTGCAATTGCTCTCAGAAATATTCTAGAAAGTCTGTAAGAAATAAATAGGAAGTTAAGACACACTGAGGACATAGCTAAGAGGAGAGACTGTGAATTGCCATGGCTTTCTGTAACAAAGCTTGGTTACCTGGCCGTGGAAAAAACAGATAATGGGGTGATCCAACATTAGAGATTAGCAAGGCAACGGAAATGTTGAAATGACGAACCATGGATCCTGGGGGACAAGCAAGGCCAGTGAAATCTACAAGGTGCTTATGAGCCAAAATGATATAGGAGGGAGGGGGCTGAAGGACTAGATCACAAGAGTCATGGTCACCTAAGTATGTCCTGAGTCCTAAGCCACACTGAGTGGTGGATTGCACAAAAACAATCTCTCCAAATACAATGCAGAAAACCACTGGACCAATACCATTGATTGTATTTGGAGGAAGAGTTGTAATGGGACATCCATAGACAGATGAAAGGTGATCCCTGTGGTTGGAATAGATGCGTCTCCCCACCCTCCTCCAATCAATCACCTGAAAGCCAGTTTGGTGCAAAACAAAACTAACAAAATAGAATTACTTTTGGTTAGATTCAGAAAAGGGTACAGGATTTTCACTGCTAACATAATCATAATTCCTATCACTCTGAAGAGAAACATTAACTAAACCAGTACAGTAGCGTACTATGCCATCTTTCTTTTATTTATGCAACCCGAAATAAAATTGAGCATTGTTTTACTGATCATCGTTATCTCTCTTTTAAAAGCTAAGATTTCAGCTCATAAAAAGGGTATAGGAAACTGTCAGCAAAAGTTACTACTTTTATGAAAACACAGGACGAATACAATGTAAATCACAGCTATCATTCATTTCCAGCTAATGAGATGCTCTATTTTTTTTCAATAAATATATTATTTCATCAAGCTTGGTCTGTTAGTTTTTTCCAGCTCATTAGATTCTCACTTAATGAGATTTTTCTCCCTAAAGAAAATAGAGATATTGAATCAATATAGTCTCCTATAGAAAAGTACAGATTTAATATTGCATGAACATCCTAATTTTAGACACTAGATGAGTGATAGAACTATATGGAAATACCATTTTGTTTATTCAATAATCTTCTTAATACTTTTTAAATTCATTTATATTGTACAGCAAATATTACTTGTAGGGTATAGCCCACCAGTCAATCATTTACATATTCCATTGCCATGGTTTAAAAAGATATCCAAACATAGAATAAGATATAAGTAAAATATAAATGTTTGCTTCTTCTCACTGATGTCTATTTAAAAATCACCTGGACTTTTATTAATAAGTGATCCATTCATGGTGAGTCTGGTAGTTAGCAAAAGGCATAAATTCTTTTCTCATAGAAAAATCTTAAGCAGGATGAATTCAGAGTGCTTCCTTACCTAAGACCATAGGAGGCTACAGTTGAAACGGAACTTAGAGGTCATGTCTATGGGTCCTTAAACCCCGAAGGTCCACAGATGATGCCAGCTCCTGAAATTACATGGGGGTATCATGCTTGCACTTGTGCACATGCATTTGGGGTCGAGGAAGAGACAGTGGGGAAGAGACAGAGACTGAAGCAGGTTCTTAAGTGACTCCATGGCTCCAAAAGAATATAAGAAAAGCCACTTTCTCTTTATTCTGCACATGAGGTTTATTCTCTACCGTCTACACATGTAGAATAAACTCTTTATTCTTACTCTACACGTTAGGAAATCGAGACCCGGGTTAGGGAACAGAGTCACCCAAGGTCATGGAACTACTTAGTGGTTCAGAGGAGCTGGCCTCCCAGAGGATGATCTAAATGCCCGCTCTCTTTTGCCGCCACTATGCAGAGGCCTCCAAAAGGAAATATTAAAAAGGGAGCTTTTAACTCCCCTGCTGATCCTAATGTCAGTCAGGGTTAACAACACTGCTCTAAAGGGGTAAAGGAATCAAGAGAAAGTGAAAATAATAATACGAAAGAGTCAAAAATTAATGAACAGTATAAAGAGTCATTTTACCTGTATTGTCCAGAAATCTCATACATACAAAATATGTTTCTATAAACCCATTTATGCTTGTTTTCAGTGGGATTACTGACAATACTGTTGAGAGAGAATGTGACAAGACGATAGCTATGTCTGGGTAACTGCATATAGACCAAATGTTTCTCTGTTCCTTTATATTTTTCACTCCTCTCAAGAACAGATTTGTAATTGCTAATTTTGTAATCAGGAGAAATAAATTTCAAAGACACAAGGAAAAAATGGAGTTTTTAAGAATGGTAAGTTATAATACTTTAATGTCTCCTCTGTCACTCTTCTGTACGCTTCTTCCTCTGGAACTTAACGAGCTCTGCAGAGAGACTGAGTTCAAACCCAGTCTCTCTCACTTTCCAGCTGTAAGGCCTTAGGCAAGATATTTAGCCTTCCTGTGCCTCTGTTTCTAATACAATGAGGATAATAGTAGTACTTGTCTAAATTTGAGTTTCCCCCAAATAGAACCTGATGAGATCTTGTGTGTAAGTAGTTTACTTGAGAGATGCTTCCAGAAGGAGTGAAGAATACCAAGAGTGAGACAGAGCTATGTAAGAGCAAATTATGAAAGATGCTTCCATAAGCAATGGAAGCTTGATTCAGCTGAGACCTCTGAGAGCATACAAAATGCCTCTTAGAATTGTTGACCCAAAGGAGGGGAAGCTGGAGCATTTACCCACCAGCTCTTTAGCACCTTTGGTTGAGGGTTGCCCCGAGGATGTTAAACCCCCTTCACTTTTGCCTGAGACTCACAAACAGATCAAGTGGCTTCCTGCAGCTTTGGAGAAGGCCTGAGACAGAAAGCAGATGGGCACACACAGTGCTTGAGGTGAGACCTCAGCACGAATCTGAGCCCACACAAAACTACCTGCCACGGTGACGACTGAGATCAGAGTTGAGTCAAAAAACACTGACACAAGGCACTGAAAGCACTGGCTATATTATTTACCTCAAAGCACTGTCATAAGGATTTAATACATAATTCATGTTAAAGTGGTTAGAACCACATAACAAGAAATCAGGTCATGTTAGCTGTGGTGATTAGTCTTTTAATATTTGTGAAGTGCCTACCAGATGCCAGGTACACTGTACAGACGATACAAAAACAACTATAATAAATAAACAAATATCACAGACTCTGCTCTTGTTACTGAAGCAAACTTGGGTCCACTCATCCAGGCACAGTAAAGCCAATCTACTGACACCTACCGGGTTCTTGTGAAGGGAAGTGCAGTGTTTACTGAAGGTGCCAAACAAGGAGTGTGAGCAGCTGATGTTCAAAAAACCCAAACTCTCCCATGGGTTTCAGGGAAGAGTTTTTAAGGGCAAGGTGAGGGAGGGGAGTCACAGGCTGTGTGATCAACTCATGCAAAATTCTCTGCCTGGTTGATGGTGAGGTACCAGGTTGGTGTCACAGGGGTTAACATTATCAATTCTCAGGCTCCAGTGGCCTGGGGGCTACATGCTCATGGTCATCATGCAGTCAGCTTCTTCCATTTGACGGCGGTTTTAGTATCTGTAAAACAACTCAGGAAAGTCCATCAGGTACTATTATCTATGTACCTCAGGGAGGAAAAAACAGATTCTGTGACTGCTATATGGCAGATTTACTGTTTAAATCGTTACCAGTTCTCCTGGTCCCTCCGCTACTTTTGTCACTACATGTTCACATCCTTTCAATCATTAATTTTTGAGCCAGGTTTTTGTGACTCAGGGAAGGCCTGGCAGACTACAGTTTTTCTACAAACAAGAGGCAGGCAGAGGACTAGAGGCAGCAAAGGATCAAGCATTTGTCACCCAAAGCAGTACCTTTTATGATAAAGGCATACATTGAGTCTAGTTGCTACACAATATAGGGAGAAAAACACTCTGCCCAGAAATCAGAGCAACCAGAAAGGTTTCACAGAGGATGTTGTGCCTGCACAGACTCTAGACAGATAAGTAGAAATGGCCCCAAGAATTTCACAGAGTGAAGCATGTCACGGGGCAGGGAAGAACATGGAGCTTTTAAAGAACAGCAAGGGCTCAAGGGTCTGGAACATACACTTCCATGGACAAATGTCAGGAAACAAAGCTATGGCGTGAAGAGGCAAAGCATGATCATGAAGGATCAAGGATAGCTTTTGCCTTAGTTTGGTGTTAATTCCATAGGCAATAGGGAACAAGGGGAAGATTCATGTTTCAGGGACATGTTAGTAGTGTGGAGGATGGACTGGTGGACAACAATACTGAATGCAGAAAGAATCAGATAAATGGCTATTGCAATAGCCCAAGGTCAATGGGAGGAAGGGCAACACTCATCTAGAAGAGTGACGATGAGGATAAGAGGTAGAATTCACAAGTTTTAGTGACTAGATACATATGGAAGTTGAGAAAGAATAATTTTTCTAAGGTGACCTGCAGGTTTCTGGCTTAAGTAGTTGATTGTTTAGTGATGTTTTCAACAAACACGGGAAATAAAGAAAGACTATGTCTCAGAGAAAGGAAGAAAGAAACAATGAGTTCATTTTGCGTATGCAGACTTTGAGGGCTCTACCAAGCTCACGCGGCCCACAGCTGCTGTGCTTGTTTCCACAGTTAACTCAGCCAGAGGGACCACGCTGATGTGAGAAGGGCACAGAGAGTTTCCCATGATGCACTGCAGGGCACGTTTGAGTACTTTTCTGGGCACCAAACTGAAACTAGACCTTAATAAGTCTAGTGATAAACCTGTGATATTTTAATAAACTATAGCTAAGCTACATACAACCATTTTTTTTAACTCTACTAATTTACTCTATCCTCATTAGAGCAGATGTGAGGTGCATGATGGGCATTTTAAAACACGATACGGATTAATGTAGTGTCTAAAATTCTACCACTGATAATTTATTAATCTTAAAATATTGTTCTCCCCAGGAATTTTCATTTTAAAAGTGCAAATACCTTTGGATCCACACATGGAGGTGTTACTACTCATTGACAAATCTAAGTTTTTCTTCATTAATCTAGTTGGAAGAAAGACACTAAGGAAACAGGAGCTTTGACAAGGGGCCAGAGGAATGAGGTCCCCTCGTTCCTTGAAGCACAAGAGGGAGGACAGCTTGGAAAGAGTTTCTAATTTTTCTTTGGGCTCATAATTCATTATCACAAGGCCCAGAACCTGTCTGGAGGGAAGGTGGACTTGGGTGGGAGTGGGGCTGAAAGGAAATGGGAAATAATTAAAGACCAACTCCACTGTTCTAGCTCCTTGGGCTCAACTTGCAAAATCTGGTACTGTGTGTGGTGTAAGAAAACTATATTGGAGGGACTTCCCTGGTGGTCCAGTGGTTGAGACTTCACCTTCCAATGCAGGGGGTACGGGTTCGATCCCTGTTTGGGAAGCTAAGATCCCACATGCCTTGGGGCCAAAAAACCAAAACATAAAACGGAAGCAATATTGTAATGAATTCAGTAAAGACTTAAAAAAAAGAAAAGAGGGCTTCCCTGGCGGCGCAGTGGTTGAGAGTCCCCTGCCGATGCAGGGGACACGGGTTCGCGCCCCGGTCCCGGAAGATCCCACATGCCGTGGAGCGGCTGGGCCCGTGAGCCATGGCCGCTGGGCCCGCGCGTCCGGAGCCTGTGCTCCGCAACGGGAGAGGCCACAACAGTGAGAGGCCCGCGTACCGCAAAAAAAAAAAAAAAAAAAAAAAAAATAACGAAAACTATATTGGAAACATTAAAAACAAACTGGGTTATGCTTGCAGAATATTGGTAACAGTTTGTTTGCTTGTTTTACAAAATCAGATCATTTCTTGGTCATGAGAGTTTGCCAAGGAACCTGAAGTACCCCCTTGGTTGGGAGTAAAGCCAGTGACATAGGTACAATGTCATTGTACAATCTAAAATATCAAGTTATATAATGTAAAATCTTATAATAAAGGTAAATCTTTATTTAACCATGCTCATATAAATGTAAAAGGGCTGCAATTTGTGAAAAGACCTAAGCCAGTCTCTCAGCTTGTAGAGCGGATGCACTCTTCTGACAGATCACTTTTTCAGTGAACTAATAGCATTGGTTTTCCTGCCTAATAAACTGCTACCATAAGCATCACATCTTCATCTCCTCTATCAAGCAAAACAATTCCCACTGTCCTCCTACCACATTCTTTCATTAGGCAAGTTCCTCAGGTCAGAGTTTCTTTTCCCAATTACAGGCCTCATCAATTCTCCAATCTCAGTTTTAAAAGGCTCTAATAGGAATTTAAGTTTCCTATAACTAACAAGCAACTCCATTAGAAAAAGAATGAGGGAGGAAAGAGTGATTACAGGATTAAAAGGAAAACACATGTGCTCATCTATTTCAGTACTACTCCATGCCCAGTTCTCTGAGAAGCAGTGGTGAGACAAGCATGGCCTCTACTTGGAAGGGGTTCACAGTCAAGCACAGGAGACAGCTGTGAGGTGCACGGATCATCACAAGACAGGGCAAAAATCCTTAACCACAAAAAAGGAACCAACTACCTAGAGATGCAAGAGAGGGTGCCGACGAGATGACATTAGCCTATCAATCAATAAATACGTCTTAAGGCAGGTGCTATTTTAGATTCTAGCGATCACACCCTAGTTAGGAAGTGCCCTGTGCCTAGTAAGTTCTAGAAAGACATGAAATCATGGAAGAGGAGAACTGATGGTGCCCATTAGCCAAGGTGGTCAGGATATGGTCATGTGAAGCTCTGAGCTGAAACTACAGCAAAAACAAAATTCCTAGGCAGGAACAAACTAGCTTGCCATGTCTGGGGACAGGAAGGGGGTCAATGTCATTGCAGCACAGTGAACAGAGGGGAGAGAGAAAGAAGGAAAGTCAGAGGTACTCAGGGGTCAGATTATGAAGGCCTTTAGATGATGTAGTTAGAAATCGTCATTTCATTCTAAGTAGAAGCCACTGGGGAGCTTTAAAATGGGAATGCTTTGGTCTGATGTATGCCGTAGAGAGTTTTATCTGGCTACTGTGTGGAGAACCCATTTCTGGGGAGCAATAATGGAGGCCAGTACACTGATTAGGATCTCGTGTAGTTCAGACAAAATTATGATAGCACTAACCCAGGGGGCAAGATCACAGTGGCTTGGACCAGGGCTATGGATGTGGAGATGGTAAAAATGCATAAGATTCAAGATATATTTTGGTAATGAACTGACAAAACCTATTAATGAATTTGATATGCAATATGAGGAAAAGGGAAATCAAGGCTTACTGTCAGGTCTGGCCTGAATGGCGCTATAAATGGTACTTGCTTTTACTGAGATGAGGAAGGCTTAGTAAGGGAAAAGATCAGGGGTCTCCTGGACATGTTAAGTTTGAGATTCTAATTAGAAAGCCAATTGGAGATAAGTAGATAATGGTAGACATGAGTACAAGAGAGGCAAAGGGGAGGTCCAGGCCAGGGATATACTTTTTTGAGCCATTAGAGAATAAACAGTTATTAACAAGACCTTGAGTTGTGTCGTAAAACTCACATCTATGAGGCATCTGCAATGTGTAAAGCAGATACTCGTCCTCGTGCTGGGATACACAGGATGGCCGTCTGTAAGTAGCTTCCAACAGAGTGTGTGCATGCATGTGTTTCTGGGGTGGGTGTGTGACATAGATAAGTAAAATACACAGCAGAAGGAAATAACTTTATAAAAGAGACCAAAGCAAAGTGGAGTGGGAACACAGTGAAAGATGTGATTAATTCCAACTGAACAAGCTGTTTCTCAGAGGCTATGACATTTCAGGTGACTCTTAAATAATGTGTGAATATTAGTAGGTGGGTGAAGAGGGAAAGGGTTGAAGGGCCAGGGTGGGCAATAGCAGGGAGGCACAAAAACGAATACAAAACACCGTCGTGGAGCCAGAAGGAATGAACAAATATACACAACACTGTCCCCAAAAGTGAAGGAGCTTAAAGTCTATGTAAGGAGACCTACATGTACACAAATAATGAAAGTGACGATCCAAAGGGATCAGGGAAGGGTGTGGATGAAGTATGAAAGCCTGTTGATACCATGCGAGCCGATGCTTTAAAAATCCATTCTAGTGGTACCATTGCTCTTGGGGCCTGAATCCAAGAAATGGATACTCTTAGAAACTGATGCTGGAGACAAAAATCAAGAACCTCCTCCTAGACTAGAGATAAGGAAGAGATAGGTCAGAGAGACCAGGCTGTTATGCCTGCAAACTCTCAATAAAAAACAGATCTGGGCTGTCTTTTGTACTTTGTCATTCACCATAGCATTAATTTGACTATAATTAATATCAGCAAAGAAATTAGAATACTAATGTGGTATGAGAGTAGACATAAAATCCAAAGGTCAGTGTCTTCTACTAAAAGCTTACCTTATTTACATTTATTATTGCAGGCAAACCACTGCCAAGAGATACAGAACCTACAAATGACAGATTATTTACTATGTACTTATGTACTTACATTTCAATGTGGTGAAACTCTCTAATTGGACATTTTTATCACTAAAAATCACACAGGCTATACACACACACACACACACACCAATTTACATATGCACATATTACTCTACAGCAGCTATACTGAGATATTTCTTGATCTGAGATCTATTGGCTAAATTATTTTTTACTGGAAGCCCTACACTTTGCCTGAGCTTCAATGTATACATTTGTTAGAGAGCAGACATGATAGAAGTTGCTGCAGTTTCTGTATCCCTGAAGTTCCTTACTTTTAGAGCATGAATCACAAAGTAGAGACGTGTGAAGAAGAAATGCATGAGCATGGAAACATGTAAGCAGGAAAATACTCTTCTGTCAGTAGTAGCAGAAGGGCAGTGACTAAGATTTCTGCTGGTGCTCTTCATTTCAGAAGAGAATGAAATTGATCCGGATTTCCAGGGGGTAAGAGCCATCTGACCCTATGGATAACAGTAGTGGATGCCTGCCCTCCAAAAGTTATCCCTGTTCACTGGAGTTGGCCTCAAGCGTCATTATTACCAGTAGTATTCAAAATGGAGATGATAATATTCAGTATAAACCACTGTGGGGTTTGTTTCCTGTCTCCATTTTTTCTTTTAATTTTGTTTGTGTTCTTTTTAAGACTGCATATCCATAAATATAATCTCAGAGGCTTTTCTTAAACCCATTTCTCACAGTGCTCAACGATCATTTCTCCCTTTCTTTTGACTTTATTCTTAGGGATTCAACTCATTTCCAGAGTTACTTAATCAGTAACTTTTTCCCCTTAACCCCATTCAGTGAGGCTATTTCATATACTTTTGTAATACAGTTACATGTTTTGTTAAACTGCATTCTATTCTGGAAATCTTCCCAATGTACTAATAATTTTTTAAAATTTGCATACATTAAGGTTCACTTATTGTGTTGGAAAGTTCTATGGGTTTTGACAAATGCACAGTGTCATGTATCCACCATTATAATTTACTATAAAATTGTTTAACCATACTCCAATAAAGATGTATAAAAATAAATAAATAATCAGCAAGTCAAGGCCAAGAACAAAGCTTGCAGCTGTTTTAGCTTTGAAATGATCGACTCGGCTAAACGGGAACTACATTTCCCAGAATTCCTTTCCCTCAAGGTTCTGAGCTAAGATTGGCCTCGGGAGAAGTTTAGGTGAGATCAGGAGGCAAAAGGGACGCAGCCACCATATTTGACCTTGGAAGCCTGGCATTGGGCCAGGTGCTTTTGCAGCTCCTACAGATGGGTTATGAACCAGCTGGCTGAGCTCCCTGGAGGCAGCAGCTGCCAGGGCCACAGTTCCTTCACCTTCTCCCACTCCCAGGCCAGGTGCAAGTCTGGACCTCAGCTTCTCCTGCCAGATACCTGCATCATAGAAATTGGAAACCTGGAGGCTGAAGCAGGACCCAGACCATCCTCCTCACACGTTCCTGTTTGTCCTTGCTCTCCCCAACTTCTCCATCATCTTTTCTTCCTGATTTCCTGCTTTCCTGCCGAGCCGACTTCAGACACAGCAAAAGTACACAAACGCTTTAACCAGTTCCCACAATTGTGTAGAGTCAAATTCCTATAATCAGTGCCTTATTTCGTATCATTCCTAGGAGTTCTATAGTTGAACCCTGATTGATACAGAGACCTACGATCCACTCCTTTCCTCATATTTGTAATTTAACTTACAGTAGATGATCATTCAATCATTCATGAATTTATTTGGCTGTGCTATTATCTGTACCACAGTTCTACATACAGTGTATAAAGATATCATTAGAAGATTTGTAAATACCTATCTAAAATCATATTTATATGGGGTCTCCCACTCTTAGGAACACATTATAAGAAAGACAAATGCAGTTAATTTGGCATGATTCCTAGTAATCACCACGTCTATTTCTAAGCACTGACAAGTTATCTGTTTAATAATTCCTTCCAGAATTTTGTAGGCAGTTGCTGTCAGACTCACTACCCGGTAATTTTCAGAATTCATCTTTTCCTTTCTTTGAAAAAAATAGGCACCTCTCTGGTACCCTGTGATTCTTCAGAGATTACTGATGGTGTTTCTCTAATCACAGCTATAATTTTTTTTCTGTACCCCAAGGATGTAATTTGTCTGACCTTGAAAATGTGTATTAATTTAAAGCAGTGTGACGTGCTCTTACTATTTCTTTTCAAGATTGTTACCAGCTGTGGACTAAGGTCTATTACCCACTTGCTCCGGCCAAGAAAAAAAAAGTTGGATGCAGCCCATAGAGGAAGCAATGCTGCTCAGCACGTGGTATATTGTGGTGCTTCTCAAACACTAATGTGCATATAAATTACCCAGGATCTTGCTAAAATGCAGGGTTTTCTTTAGCAGGTGTGGATGAGGCCTGAGATTCTGGATTTTAACAAGCTCCCAGAGGTGGCAACACTGCTGGTCCACGAATCACGTGTTGAATAGGGAGGATATAGTGAGAAGCAAAGACACATTTCCTGGAAAGCTAATGAAGCTTCAAGGCCCATCATTTGCACTATGTCCCCTGGGTATAGGAAGTTGCCAGTACCCGTAGAGTTTCTATATGGGAATGGGAGGAAACCAGGCTGCAATTAGGAAGCATCTCTAGTTAAGTATTTCTGGCAAAGTACTTAGAGATCTCAGAAAAGAAAAAAAAAAAAGACCTGAATCTCCAAGGTTTCAGTAATTTTTTTGTGATTTCTTCTCTCATTCAAATTGTCAATTTGAATTTAATCTTGTAAATTATTGTTTTGTATTCTCTTACTCAAAGTGGGCTCCCCCAGATCTGAACATTTCAGACCCCAGAATACCTGGATCTATCCCAGGGAAGAGTATGAAATTCAGAGTCACACAAACCTGGGATTAAACCCCAAATCTGCCAGTTACTAGTGAGTTAGTGCAGACACAGATTCTGGCCTGGATTTGAGGTTGACCATGAATAACAACTGGAACTCCGTTCAAGGTTGCTTTTCATCTTATTCCTGAAGCAGCAAAGCAATGAAAAAGAAAATACAGGATATAAGTACAGATGGGAAGTAAATATCCACACTGCCTTCTTGATATCTCAAGGATGTATATCCGAAGTTTTATGTTCTCAGCAATTGCGTGAAGGGAGAGGTCCACCCAGGCAGAGTGTTCTACATCTCTGGACTTTTATATGTGGTGGACAGACCCTAGGGTGACCCCCAATACTCCTCACCTCCTGTTGTTAAGGTATTTGTGTAAACCCCTCCCCTTGTGACTTGCTTCTAATCAACAGAATATGGCAAAGGTAATAAACTATCACTCTAATGATTACACGACAGCAGAATGGAGAGGCAGACAGACAGACAGACAGATACTGACTCTCCCACTAGCCTTAAAGAAGTGTGAACATGTATGAACTGCCAACGACGAGAACCATACATCAGGGAACTGTGGGTGACCTCTAGTAGGCTTAATCTAGTCTAGGCTAGTCTCTAGGGCCTCAGTCCTACAGCCCCAAGAAACTGAATTCTGCCAACAACTACATGAGCTTGGAAGAGGACCCTGAGCTCCAGAAAGGAACGCAGGCTGGCCACACCTTGATCATAGCCTGGTGACACTCTGAGCAGAGGACCCAGCTAACCTGGGCCCAGACTCCTGACCCACAGAAACTGTGGGATAATAAAAATTTGTTGATTTAAGCCACTAAGTATGTGGTAATTCGTCATACTGCAATAGAAAATTAATATAAGGCATCAAGCTACACTGGCACCCAGGAACCACTTACACTACCGTATACGGCATTGATTCTTCTGAGGAAGGTATGTCCCCAAGCCTAACATCCTCATTCCAGAACACAAAGTTCTTGCTGTGCGAGCCCTGCAGCTACCTCTCCTTCTCCTAGTCTGCCTTACAGGGCTAAGGAGTTTTCAGTATACATCTTTAGGGACCCCCACGGAGGACCTCAGCAAAGCCTATCAGAAAGACTGGCTATGTCATTTGTGAGGCCCAGGGCAAAATGAAAATATGGGACCTCTTGTTAAAATTTTTTAAGAATTTTGGGATGGTGACAGCAGAGCATTAAACTAAGCATGTGGCCCATCTAAGGACAGGGCCGGGTGCAGCTGGTCATGAAGCTGGATCTTCCTACCATATTAGATGTGCCCTGAGCAAATTATTCAAACTGAGCCTCCATGTACTCTGCTGAAAATGCAGGCACGCAGCAACTGGCAGCACATAACACTGTGAGATGTGTGTCTGTGGAAGTTCCTGGTCTAGTGTAGGTATGCAATAGATGTTAGCTTTTTTATCTTCCTTTCTATCTGCTTATTATTGAGCCGTCAACCTCAAACACACACATGCTTCCTTATTCTTTTTTTCCAAACACACATAATATAGCAACTTTATTTGTCGAAAGATACACTGATGACAGGTAAAGCCAAAAGGTGATGATTTCTTTTGAGACTTGTTTTCAGATTCTTCTGCCTGCTTTAACAATTTTCAAAATTGGCAAGTTACATAAAGATTTACAGCACAGATTCAGGAATATCTCAAGGTTTTCCAACATAGATCTCTGTCATCTTATGACCCTACTTGTGTAAGCCGGTAGTTAGAGAGCTTTCTCCCACCCAGTGCTCCCAAGCAATGTGCCATGCTCGCATCAGTATCAACGACACCACAACAGAGACTCGTGGCTGGGAAAGTGTGAGGGTTGGAAGGGGGAGCTATAAGAAAGAAGGTAGGTGGGCACATGGAAGGAGACTCTGCCTAGTGATTCTGACAAGGCAAGCATATGACTCACCATTATTACTTTGTTGGGAATCATTATTTTAGAAAGATTTCCATACAGTTTGCCTTGCAGGGATGTACAAAGTTATGTTTGTTTTCTATATCATTTTCTTCTGAGTCTGCAGCTTTTTACAAATTGCTACGCTAAAACCTCTCTATCATGTAAGTTTTTGTGCAGGCAACATATGACTTTTAATGTTGGGTGAGAAAGGGATTCTTACTGAAAAAGATGGCTGAGGATCTAAATTCAGAGCATTTATACTTGTCTAACCCCGTGAGTGTAAGAACCATTGTAGCTTCTGGAGAGTTAGCAGAATTACCAACTTATTTTCTTTTATGTAAATAGGAAAGGTAGCTTTCTATATGGATAAGTAGCGTTAATATGCCCCTGATTTTTAAGTGACCCACTGTTATAGCCCATTCCAACTCAGTCACTTGTTAGTGACAGCCAATTGTCCCTGGCACCCTAAGATAAAATTTAGATTTATTTTTCTGAGACAATTTCATAAATGCCAGTTACAAACACTGAAATGATTAAAATTAGGGCTTAGATTCATTATAATGCATTGAATGGTGTTTGGGGAACTCACCTAAGACCCTAAACATTAGTAACAATGTTTTAATTATAGAAGGTCCCAAGTAAGTCATTTATGAACAAACTTTTGGAATTCAAACTTCACGTAATTTGGGGTCCACATGAATCTATAATACTTGAAACTATCAATAGTACAGACCAAAGGAGATTACAAAAAAAGACAATGATACATTAGTGATATATGTTTACTACCGTATCAGAAAATTTTTCTTTCTATTCTTTCTATAAATCTATGACTCTCAGCTATTATTGTTACTAATTATTTTGTACCAATATGGTACACTGAGGTCAATATCGGTGTGGCATCCTTCCCCTCTTTTCCTATGTTCCATGTTCATAGAATAAAAGGTATTAGCTGAAACCATGAGAGGTTGGTCCATGCTCCATAATCTCATGCTCTAAGAAATCAGTAGGCTCTATTTGGCTTTTTTAGGTAAAACTGGCATATAAGATTACATAAATTTCAGGTGTACATCATTATAATTCAGTATTTGTATAAATTACAAAGTCGTGACCATCATGTCTAGTTACCATCCATCACCCCTTCTTTTAAAGAACAGGAAAGTAGATTACAATAAGATAAAAATGAACAAAGGGAGGAAAAGAATGAAAGCCAGATAACAGGAAGGATGAAAAGAAAGCTAGAGGATTGCTTAAAGTCACGTGGTGATGTAAGGTCACAGTGGCAGAGAGCACAAAAGGAAGCAAAGCAGAAGAAGAGACTAGACTTGGGGAAGGTTGAGCCAGAAACTAAGAAACTAAGGCAGGTCTGAGAAATGTCTGCAGCTCGCAGTGTCTTCAAGAGAAATGAGATCATATTTATTAAATAAATACCATGACTTGTATATTCACACAAAGAAAGAAAGAACAGGGCAACTTCTGGCACCTTAATGACTGCTTAAATAAGTTCAGGGTCATTTAGAGAAAATTACATTTTTTCTTTAAAGTGAACATGATTTTCACAGTTTATTAACGTCAATTTCATAAAGTTAAGTATCAGAGAGAATGGAGAGAAGGGGGTAAATTCAAATAAATTTTCAGGAGTAGAATCAACAGGACTTGTTCAAAATACAAAATGGGGAGGTAAGCAGGACAGAAAAGCCAAGTTATGTTTGATTTGATACATGCTGAGGACACATCCATTCAGCACTAAGGAAGTAAGGCATTAATAAATTCTAGGAAAGCAATTTTCAGTTTAAACCAAAATTCGATCCTGTCTAGACTGAATCTAAAGGTGTCAGAAGCTGTGTGATTGTTTCTTTTTCGGCTGCGAATATGAAATTAATGAGAAGAGAGAGAGAGAGTCTAGGAGCTCATTTATCTCAAGACCTTAGAGGCTTTGGAGAAATCAATCTCATAATGCTCACTGAATTTGTGAGCTAAAAACAAGCTACGACAAAGCATGGTATTACTGCCGTTGTTCTTTACATGCATGTGAGATATTCTTAAAACTTAACAGATTTTCAGCAAGACCGCTGTGGGGTTGAATGTTCGTATAAGAACGGTTGTCAGGAAAGCAGGCATGGGGTGAGGTCGTTCATTTAGAGATGACTAGGGGGGCACTTCTTCCCATCTCCAAATCACAAAAAAACAAAAAAACCTTGCACTCTGCCTATCGCTCCCAAGCAAGTTCTCCTCTGCTGATGAGTCATCTTCCTACTGTTCTGATAGACAGGGTTCACTTCCTCCCCACTCACTGGCTGTTCTGTTGTGAACACTCACTCACTCTATGTTGAGAGAAACAGGAGGGAACAGCTTTCAGTCATTATATGAAGGAACCTCAGTATGTCATGGGTCACCTTACAAGGAGGTGATTCTCCTGACACCAGAAACGCCCAGGCCCTAGTGGCCTGGGTGCAAATATGAAGGGGATAATTGTGGTTGGATTAGATGAACATTTCCCATCTATGATTAATGAAATTTGAGAAGTATTTTTAAAACTCAGAGATGAAAAATCAGGTCTGATGGAAGACTTAGCAAGGGAGAAAAGAATCAGTGAGATTCAGTGAGAACGAATCTTGATAAACTAGGATGTAAGTCTTCATCTAAGTTGTGTACCATTGGCTGGAAATGTAAATTGGTGCAGCCACTTTGGAAAACAGTAATGAAGGGTCCTCAGGAAGCTAAAAATGGAACTACCATACGATCCAGCAATTCCACTCCTGGGTATATATCTGGAAAAAACGAAAACACTAATTCAAAAAGATACAAGCATTCCAATGTTCAGAGCAGCACTACTTACAATAGTCAAGACATGAAAACAACCTAAGTGTCCATCGACAGATGAATGGATAAAGAAGTTATGGTATACGTATACACACACACACACACACACACACACACACACACACACAATGGAATATTAGCCATAAAAAAGAATGAAATGGCTTCCCTGGTGGCGCAGTGGTTGAGAGTCTGCCTGCCAATGCAGGGAACATGGGTTCGTGCCCCGGTCCGGGAAGATCCCACATGCCGCAGAGCGGCTGGGCCCGTGAGCCATGGCCGCTGAGCCTGCACGTCCGGAGCCTGTGCTCCGCAACGGGAGAGGCCACAACAGTGAGAGGCCCGCATACCGCAAAAAAAAAAAAAGGAATGAAATAATGCCATTTGCAGCAACATGGACGGACATAGAGAATATTATGCTTAGTGAAGTAAGTCAGACAGAGAAAGAGAAATACTGTATGATGTCACTTACATGTGGAATCTAAAAAATTATACAAATAAATGTATATGCAAAACAGAAACAGACTCACAAATAGAGAAAACAAACTTGTGGTTAGTAAAGGGGAGAGGGAAGAATAGAGGGACAAATTAGGGGTATGGGGTTAACAGATGTAAACTACTATATATAAAATAGGTAAGCAACAAGGATATGCTGTATAGCACATGGAATTATACCCATTAACTTGTAATAACATATAATAGAGTATAATCAGCAAAAATATTAAATCACTATGTTCTACACCTGAAACTAACATAATATTGTAAATCAACTGTACTTCAATAAAAAATATATAAAAATACATAAAAGTATATAAAGTATATATAAGGTGTATACCATTGGCATTACAATATTAAACATACAGGATATAACAGTAAAACAAAAGATAACCTCATGAAAGTGGACTTACCATGAGAAAACAAGCACTAACAATAAGAATTTAATTACTGCCTTTTAGAGAATTACTACAGAAAGGCCATTGCTTACTTGCTAGTCAGTGGTTCAGCTGGACTGACTTACTCCCTCTTTTTGTTTTGCTAACCCTTTTTTCAAACAACCTTATTTTAAGTGAAGTTAGGCATCTTTCATATTAGAAATATTTATGTTAAAGGAAGGACTAAAGCACCACACAGAGACAATTTTTATTGACCTGGCTTCTTTTTCCCCTCTTCTGAGTTTTTAGTTCCCAGTTTAATTTTTATGCAGCCCTTGTGGAAGATTTTTTTTAAAACACCACATTTTGCAACATTGGGATTATGATAAACAGAAATTTAGAATCCTCTGTGTACTGTGCAAAGAATTAAAATGACAGAAAATATGCATTCGAAAAAATAGAGAGTATAATAACCCTTCATGTAGCATGGTATTACCTGCTTTCTCCCACATCTCCCCACCTCTTTCTTGCCAATTACTGAGGTGGGGCTCAGCACCTATAAAGTGCTAGGTCTGGGTGGCAAATAGTCAATGTAGAATGGAGGGGGAGGAATGGCAGAGTGGTTGAGAGCAAGTATAGGTGCATCAATGAACAGTAAAGAATAAGAGATTTTAAGACTTTTAAGGCTAAGAGAAAGGCCAGAGACTTTTGGTTTCTGCATGTAAAGAGCTTAGAAGTCATGGTTTCCATGCTTACAGAAAGAAAAAAGCTGAAAAAACCCCTAAAAATCAATAACTATTCTTAGGCCAATCAGAGAACTGAGGTCACAGGTCACCAACCCAAAATCTGTAAAGACAAGCAAATACAGAGAATCACAGCCGAGAACAGCTTACCTAGAGCAAAAGTTGCTGGAGCCAGAAACTGCTAGAAACACCTTAAGTGCATATCGTTAAGTGAAAGAAGCTAGCCTGAGAAGGCTACATACTGTACAATGCCAATTACATGATATTCTGGAAAAGGCAACATACAAAGACTTTTTTTTTTAATTAGTGGTTGCCAGGGCTTCAGAAGGGGACAAGTAGGGATGAACAGAAGCACAGAGGATTTTTAGGGTGATTAAACTATTCTGTATGATACTGTAATGGTGGATTCATGACATCATGCATTTTTCAAAACCCATATAACAAACAGATGTGAGTAACATCATGAGCTTCAGTTAATAATAATGTACCAATATTGGTTATTAATTATATCAAACATACCACATTACTCTAAAATGTTAATAATAGAGTAAGTTGTAGGTAGGAGTGAGTATATAGGAACTCTCTGTACTGTCTTATCAATTCTGATATAACTCTAAAACAGTTCTAAAAATGAATTCTATTAAAATAAATGTCAGGTTCAGGATGACTAGAAGTCTTATATTCTGGGTTCCATTCTTATCCATGTTACTAGCTTATTTTATGTCATCAAACTATCAGTTGTGTCTCAGTTTATGCAACAGTATTTGGGGATTACAATAGTCAATGACAAATCTATCTCCAAATCCTACTTTGAGAAGAATACTATATCGGTGCTTAAATACTATAGGAGATAGTAACTGGTCTCAAAAAAATAAATCTACTGCCACGATGAGGGATAGAGGGAGAGACGTACACATAAAAAGGCAAATAGGAATATAAGAGAAAGCACAGTAAAAATGAAGTAAATATAAGTGCTATGTAAGCTCAGAAAGATTGGTCTAAACTTGAGCAATTAGAGAATGTGCCACAGAGAAACCAGTACAAGATTCATAGAGGTAGAAGGGAGAGAGGGCAGAGATGTGACCAGTACCGAGAATAGAGAAATTCGGATGGAGTGGAGGAAAGTCCTTAAATTCAGATGGGACCAGCTGAAGCACTTGTGATTACAGAAGGTCTTAAAGTCAGCGTTAAGAAATATAAACATTATCCTCACTTGCAATGTCCCCAAGAACACTGACCCATGGGGCAGAAAGCATAACAAGTATGATACACCAGCCAATAAACACTTGGTAAGTTCAAGGCAAATATTAATAACTTTAATAATGTATCTTTATTCCACAGAGCTCGAGATATTTTCCAAATATAATTTCACTTAACTTTTCACAATTCTTGAAAGTAGTAAAAGAAGGAGCTCCAAAATGCCAGTATAAGAGAACAGAAAACAGACTTTCTAAGATCGACCCGAGACTAAAATTTGAGTTCCCAGAGTCTTATACAAGAGGGGTTTTCTCTTGGTTCTGCTGCAGCTTTTAGTAGGTAATCCCTGAGTGTTGTTTACAAAGTTAGAAGAATTGACAAACTTCTAATAGACATATTTTCAAAGCCAGTGGGCCTGTATGGGGAAAAGAAACACAAACTGGGACAGAAAACTGATGTAATTAATTTGATTGAATATTAAACTATTGATATGTTATATTTTAACATTTATACAAATGTCTATTTCTATATGGTGCAGAAAAGAATACGGTTTTCGAATGAGATCATTTTTTCCTCTCATATTACAAATAAACCAGGTTTAGGGGCTGCCCTGTCTTCCTTTCTCCTTTAAAAGCCTGAAAGGGAGAAGGTACAGCAGGCAAGTGGGCATACTGGTTAATAATGAACACCACATCTTGCCTCAGTCCTACTTCCCAACACCAAACACTAACTCCATCACAATCCTTTGGAAACCTGCCCACATTTCAGAATGTTCTACATTAAATAAAAATAATAATGATAATACTTGACATTTGTATAAATGTTACCATGTGTTTTCACATACATTACTGTCTTTGACTTTGGACTGCACAACCCGGGTAAAACATATCACGCTTTTATAGAAAGGAAAATAGAAACTTGGAATAGTGATGTGATCTGCCCAAGATCAGAAGCCTAAGAAATGGCATGACTTACTAGTTTTATCACCGAAGCTTAATTTCATATCATCAAAGACTTCATCTCAGAACTGTACTGCTGTATGGAGTGGGACTTTTAAATATTGCTGCTCTATAAGGGCTTTTGTTTCATTTCAGAGATTCAGCAAATACCCTTTTCTATGGACAATTCACCAGGGGAAGGGAATGGTGTCAAACTAGAAGGTCGGAGATTATAACAGCATCAATTAAAGTGGGATTCCGCCTACAGCATTAACACACTGCCCACTCAGACTCCAGGATGGACATTCCCATGGGTGTGTGTAGAGGGAGGCCAGCAAGGGGCAGATCCACTGGGGAGGAGTTAGAATGAAGAAGTTTGCCATGCGTAGCTGAGGATCAAGCCCTCCATCCAGTAGGCTTATACCACGCCCCAACCACAAGTATGACCCTTCACATCTTGATGACTAAGCTCTAATTTAGTGATTGGTTCAATATCTTGCCCACATCTTCCTACAGAAGAACTCACTACTACCTCGGCTCCCTACATCCTAGAGATTAAGAATGGCCTTCTTTTGCCTTCCTTCCCAGCTAGAATCATTTTCAGAACCATGATCCCCCAGTACAGTTTGGACCCTGAAACTTGGGCTCTGCTACTTACCCACCCAGTGACTGTTTCCTAAACCCACCACCATCAGTGTGATCCTCCCAAACACTGACTCCACACCCAGATGTCCTCAGGATGTGACCCAGATGGCTCACACTGCCTTCTTGCATTCATTAGCCCACCTCTAACAACCCTAGTACTCAAGTATAGTTAACAGAAACTCTAAAATAAACTTCAAATAGCAGTGACCAAGAGAGACTTGCTTAAAGTTAATTTCAAATTTTTTTTTAAGTTCTAAAGTAAATAAGCCTATAATGTCTCATAGGTAATCCCACAGGTTATATTTGTGTATGTCCGATGGGTTTTTTAAATAAAGTTTATTAATTTTTTTAGAAATTTTCCCTCCAATTGTCAAAACAATACATACAAATTAAAGAACTTGGTTGGAGGGGGAACAGAAAAATACCAAGACTCACTCATTTCTCACTTAGTACTTTATCATAAACATTTTCACCTGACATTAAAAATTCTTGACGCATGATTTTCCATGAAAATGAAAGTATGATTATTGATTTAATCATGCCCCCAAGACTTTTTTTCCTTTTAGTGTAAGGAAACTGTTTTCAGGTGAGGTGACACAGAGACACTGCTTAACAAATGGAAAGCATTACTATGGGCTTGGAGAAGGTAACAGATATTTTGGCCATATTCTCATTGACATTAGAGTGCTAGATGTCTTGAGAGACATCCCGGATGGAAAAAGTCACTCCACACCGGAGCACAGCAGCCTTTCCAAGCCACAGAGCACAAGACAAAGAAGATACTCTGGTAAAGTGTGGACTGACAACAATACCAAACTCAATTCAAACACTGCTCTGACTTTCAAAACTGAAAATGAACTGTCCAAGATATTTTTAGAAACACAAGATTTAAAACTGCCAAAGATAATCTCAAAATGGATTGGGCTATGCAAGCTTTCTCCATACCCCAATCTTCACTCCCATGTTCCCATAACCAAATGATGTCTGTGACCAAACAGAGGAGCTGGAAGGTCCAACTCTTCTGGCAAAATACTAACCTTCCAACTTTTTCAAGTGTCCCAAGATGCCACATGAAATAAAGAGTGAATGGCAGAAAAGCTACAGAACCAGAAATGGGTCAATACCACCCATAATTATTTGTTTAAACGTGAAAATTAAAAAAACAGGAAACACCCACACAGAGCGTTTTGCTTCCAGTAACTGCCCATCAGAAACGGAGCTCCCTGAAGAAAATAAGTTACCCTTTGCAGCACAGAAGAATTAATCAGGAGGAAATCTGCCCAAAAGTCCTCCAGCCCCTCAGTTACTGGGAAGATAGGGACTGACTTGACCATTCTTGTATCCTCAGCACCCAGCCCACTCTCTGGATCAGCATGTAGCCACAAGAGAAACTCAGTAAATGTTAAACTGAACAAGGAAGCAGGACTGTGAGCAGGGCACATATTTCAATGTAATTACCAATTGAACAAAAAGCATTAAGGACAAAACAAAGCAAATGACATATTTGTTGCAGCAGCTAAGGTTCAGATCTTGCAAGTAACAAAATGTATCTGTAAGGATTTCCTCAGAGGCCTCAAAGTCCTAGAATGACAGCAATCCTAAACATTCTCATCCACTGTGCGTAGAAAACTGTGATTCCAAAAGTCAAACAGAAAAGGCAAAAATAAATAAATGAGGTGCAGTGCTAAGCACATTGTATCTGTTACTAAGATTAACAAAACATTTTAGCAAGGTTGCTGAAAACAAAATCAATATACAAAACTCATTTGCATTTCTAAACACTAGCAACAAGAAGTTATAAATGTAATAAAGATGGCATAAAAACACAAAGTATTTAGGAATAAATTTAACAAAATATATGCAATACCTTTATGAAAAAACTTAAAACTTTATTCAAAAAATTAAAGAAAACTAAATGGAAAAGAAGAAATCAAAGACGACTATTATGGAAAATTCATATGACTATCTCAATAGGTACAAAAAAAGTATTTTTTTGTACCTATTGAGTATAATAGGTACAAAAAAAGTATTTCTTAAGTTCAACAACCTATCTTTGATAGAACCAAAGAAAATAAAAATAATAAAGCATTTTGGCCATATGCTTAATGGCCAAACACTACAGTAAATATCATACTTTACATAGAATTTTTTTTTTTTTTTTGCAGTACGCGGGCCTCTCACTGTTGTGGCTTCTCCCGCTGCGGAGCACAGGCTCCGGACGCGCAGGCTCAGCGGCCATGGCTCATGGGCCCAGCTGCTCCGCGGCATGTGGGATCTTCCCGGACCAGGGCACGAACCCGTGTCCCCTGCATCGGCAGGCAGACTCTCAACCACTGCACCACCAGGGAAGCCCTTTACATAGAAATTTTGACACAGTCTTTAAATTCAGGATTAAGACAAAGATAACTGCTATCATTGTCATTTAATATAAAAATGAGGTATAGGAATTGGAAAGCAAGAAGCAAAACTGTCTTATGTGTAAGGGAGATGATCATCTACACGGAAAAACATTAGAATCAATAGGAAAACTGAATTAATAAAGAGCTTAGCAAGGTTTCCAAATATAGATTAATTTACAAAATCCAGAAATGTTTCTAAACCACTAATAATCAGCTAGAAAATTTCATTTAAAAAATAAAATATTCATTAGCGTGAACAAATTAAAAGTACTAAGAAATTAACTTAGCACAAATTAGACAAAACCTACTGAGAGAAAACTTTAAAACTTTCCTATGTGGACAAAAAAAAAATGTTGCCTGACATTTCAGTGAACAAAGGATGCTGCCTGCCATTCTGGTAAAAGCAATGAAATCTTGCCCACCACTGAGCCTTCAAGCCATCAGCCCTGATGGTGCACCCTGAGGGGAATTTAGGATGGAGAAAAACAGGATACTGGTCTACATAGTTAAGATGCATATCAAAGGAATAATTTCAGTGAGCCCAGACTCTTGCATCTTCCCATACATGAAAAGCACTAAAATTATTAACTTGAGATGTCTGTTTTTTGTGATTAGCAGTAATCTTTTGATGTTCGACTACACGGTTTTGTGGGGGTTTTTTTCCCCAGCAGAATCTCCTATATAGCCTGGCTCTGCCCTTACCATTTTAGAATAGTCCTTCAGAGCTATCTGAGAAGCTGCCATCCTGGGCTACAGTCCTCAATAAGGCCACCAAATAAAACATAATTCTCAACTTTAAGTTGCGTATTTTTTTCAGTCAACACCTGAAAGAGAAAACTTTTAAAACTTTTCTAAAACTTTAAAAAAGAAATATTTCAATACATGGGTAACATATTTAAGGATGGAGCAAATTAAAATTAAAATACTCCTAAAACCAATACTCCCAAAATTAAACAAAATATTCTGTCTGTATTTTTAAGAACTTATTAACTTATTTCATGATATGTATGTATGTGGGTGATATCCCTGAATAGATACATCAAGTTAGAAAATAAAAGAAGGGACTCTCTCCCTACCACTTTTTAACACATAACAAAAAGACCACAGTAGTAAAAACTATATGCAATTATGAAGAAAAACAATTAAACAAGGGAACCAAAGTTCCACCTGAGAGATCTGAAAATAGAGCTGATGAGTGAGGAAAGGACAGATTGTATAGTAGTTTATGTTAAGAAATCTGGCTCATTATATAGTGAAAGTTAATACCAATCCTACATTATGTTCAAATGTTAAAGACCTAAGTATGAAATAGAAAAATATGAAACTAATAAATATGAGAGGATATTTTTTCAACTTAAGTGGATGAGGACTTCGTAAATAAGACACGAAACCATTAGGTGAAAATTGATAGATTTAACAACATTAAAGCACTGAAGACTTCTATTATTTTAATGATATAACTGAGAAATTCAATAGAGTGATATCAAATAAGGAGAAGTAATGAATGTCTAGCATGTAAAGAATCTGGGATGCAGAGAATTTCTGCAAATATAGACAACTAACCAGAAATCACATGAAGGTATAGACAAGAACTTCATAGAAAGCGAAACCTGAATGACTAATAAATATACGAAGATATGCTCATGCATATTAATAATTAGAAAAAATCAAAGCAGCCATTCAATTGGTGATGGTGGGGGGGTCCTCAATCAGGATGAATAGGAAACAGAAAGAAGACTAAATGAATGGATACCATGTTCATGCATTGAAAGGCTGTATATTGTATAGACATAAATTCTCCCCAAATCAATCTATAGAATCAATGCAATTACAAGTAAAGAATCAATGGGTTGGTTTTGGTGGTTGTAATTCTATCTATCTATCCATCCATCCTTCTACCACAAGCTAATTCTAAAATGTGTCTATGGAAGAGCAAAAGACCAAGAATAGTGAAAGAAAAGTAAAAGCAAGGTAGGAGAACCTGTTTCACCAGATATCAAAAACTAACTATATTTAAGTTATAAATAAAGTATTAAGTTTATCAAGCTGTAGTTTAAGATGGTGTGGATTGGGGATAGACAAAAAGAACAGGATCAGTATAAAGGATCCAGAATCAAAGGTATATGGAAGCTTGATTTATTACAGACCTGAACTAAAAGTCAGTAAAAAAAAAAAAAAAAAAGAATGAATCTTTCCACAAAAGGGGCTGAGGCAAAATGGGAAAAAAAAATATAACATTAACTCTGTACTGATACCATACACAAAAGATTCTGTGTATTTAAGAACTAAATATAAAAGACCAAGCAATAAAATTTTCAGAAGATAGAATATCTTTAGTACTCTAGGGCAAAAAATGATTTCTTAAACATAAAAAACCCAAGTCATAAAGGAAAATATTGATATGTTAGATTATTTTAAAATAATCTGTTCTGTTCATTGAAAGATATCATAGAAAGAAAGTGAAAATTCAAGCCACATACTCGGAGATAATATGTATATTTTTAAATGTTAGCATAAAATATACAAAGCACCTATGCAAATCAATCAGAAAGACAAACAATATATAAGAAAAATGGCAGCACTTACCAAAAGAGGCAACAAAAAATAACCTAAAAATTTGGAGGATGTAATTTGGAAAACAATTTGGCATTAAGTAGTAGGATTTAAGTATGTGCAGACACTGTAAGCTAAGAATTCAACTCCTGGTTTTATATATACTTATAAATATATAAAGATACATAAAGATATAGGTATATGTAAAACTAGGGGTTGAATTCTTAGCTTAGCTAGAGAGACATGTACATATACATATATACACACACATATATATGTGTTAAAAAACATTTCACAAGATATTCATTTAACATTCTTTGTAGTGGCAAAATGTAATCCAAGAGTAAAATGGGTTAAATAAATTGTGGTATATTCATACCGTGGAACACTATGTAGCATCAAAAATGAATAAACTACAACTGCATGCAACACCATGAATATGGAATATAACGTTCAGTGAAAAAGCAAGTTACAGAAGAAGCCAAGCACGATTTCATTCATAAAACTCCAAATGCATGAAAAACTGAACAATATAGGTTTAGGGATAGAAACATATATGATAAAAGTATGATGAAAAAGCAAGAGAATTGTAACAAAAAATCCAGGGTAATACATATTTACCTCTTAGGAAGCATAGACAGGGATGACAATGGGACATGCATCCAAGGAGCCTCAAAAGCAATGGTCCTCTTACTTAACTTGAGTGGTAGTGAGACAGGCTGGTACCTGGTATCCTTTGCTGCAATGCTGCAATGTTTGCACCTGGACAAACCTCTCCTTAGAAGGGGACAAGAGCCCCATGTTGGGCACCACAAAGTATGTTACCGACCTGGGTTCTTGGCCTTCCCCAATCAATAGAAACTGACTAGAGGCCAGACGAGAAATTCAGGCAAGGCTTTATGGGGGCCCCTACTGCAGCAGGGGTAGCAAGAGCAAACAACAGGTTCCCTTGCTCACTCACTCGCTGGTGGGGGCAAGCTTGCTCCTTACATGGGGTGAAGGTAGAGGTGTGTCTAGGGGTCAGGCCGGAGGGGTGGCTTAGGTGTTTTGCCCACCCCTCTGGTGGTGATGAGTGCAGGGGGCATGCTCAGTAGGCTGCTTTAGCTCCCAACACCCTGTTTTTGCTCTGGGCTTTTCAAAAATGGCAGTAGGGATTTTTTTTTATCTTCTTGTATCTTTTGTCCAGACTCTGCCCCAATTGCGCAGGCACACAGTTATTTTTAGTCCCATATAGTTTCTTTGTACTTTGTTGCTTGAGGAGAGGTGTGTCCAGGTGCTAGCGCTGCAGCACTGCAGCAAAGGGCCCCAGGTCCCAGCCTGTCTCAGTAGGTATGCAAGAAATTGCTGTGTTGTCATTCTCTACAACATATGCATACTTTATAAATAGTTTTGGTTTTGTGCGGTAGGTAACAAAATAAAATATAAAAGAGAATGCCGTCTAAAGGTCCTCTTAATGTCCTTGGGGTGATAACTTGCCCTTTTAAAATCTGTTTCCTCAGTTCGAAGAACAAGTTTTAACAAAAACTACCTTACAAGGCTGTGTGAAAACAGAGCAGATCTTAGAATAGTATCTGGTATATAGTAGGTGCTTAATGATTGTTAATTATCATTATTATTATCATTAATATCATCATATCTACTGTTACCAGTGCAACTATCAACGTGGCCAAAACAATCTATGGCCTCTCTGCTTAATGTTTTAATCCTTTCTACAACCAAAAAAAAGAACTCAGTTGATGAATTATGCCTTTATTCAACTACCTTTTTAACCTTATATATCCTCTTATTCTCACTACAAACCCTCTTTCTAAAACTTCCATAATTGCTGCCTCTATTCAACATGCCTTATATGCTTTCACCTAATTTAGGTCATCATTTTTAATTTAAGGATATTACCTAATAGGAGAGAAATGTACAATGCTCCACATTCATTCCATTTTTATATCCATTCCTCCCAAAGAAAGGCCCCTCATCTCTGAATTTGATTTCAATATTCATGTACCATGAATGTGAGCATCTCGAAGACGAGGGTCACATCTCATCATTGTTCTATCCCCAACCTCTTGCTCTACGTGACAAGCACATTTATATGTGTTCAAAAATGTTTGAAGAATGAATGACGTATTTTAAAACGAATGAACTAAGGAGTAAACACACACGGAGGATTCTTGTTTAAGTTAAAGGAGAAGGCAGATACGTTTGCCTCTCTCATTTTGTTCTAAGACAACAGTGCCATTAAAGTGATAAAAATCAACACAAAAGGGACTAAAACTTTCGAAGGCATCAGGGGTTCAGCAGTCAAAAGATTTCACCAAAATCCTAAGAGGCGGAAAGTAGCTGAGAAACGTGCTATGAATGAAACAGAATGGAAGAATCCACAGCCAGAGAATGAGAGCCCTGAACACGCTCTGGGCTAGAAATCAGCAGGGACGGACGGTAGGAAAAAGGATGCTGAACGCGGAAGGTTAAGTGAAAGTCTGACCAAGGAGAACTCCACCTCCGGCCAAGGCAGAGAGGCAGAGACAGCTTCCAGCAGCTTAACATTTACAGTCAGGTCGGGAAAAAAAAAAAAAAAAAATCTAAAAGAGTTCTTTCTGCCCATTTGAATAAGTGCTGCAGAGACTACTGGTGTTGAAGCAGGTACTTACCCACTCTCCCATTTATGAGTTCTTGACCTAAAAGGAAGCTTTCTTTTCAATTCATCCTTGAACAGAGACTGTCGGTTTACAAGACCCATCCCTGTACAGAGAGTTTACAATAAGACTCTCTCTTTAGGAGAGACCAATGTGCAGGAAAAAAAAAAAATTTTTCCACAAATGTAAATATGATTACCAGGAGAAAAACTGGAAGATAAAGTCAAGGAACTTTCCCAGAGCAGAGAGAAAACAAAAGACCCACAGAAGAGGGTTGGGGGTGGGAGAAGGGGAGCTCTACATCGACGTGCCCTAAGTTCTAGAGGGTGAAGACAAAAAAATCATGTGTTTTCACAGGAGAAGGAGACACCAAATTTTCCAGCCCAAGAACTAACAAGAGAGAAAAAAAAAAAATCCAGACATACTTTCATGGCATTTTATACTCCCTAGCATAAAAAGAATATCCTAAACGTTTCCAAAGTGAAAAAAATGATAAAAGTTCACTGAAAAGAAATGCACGACAGTCATTCTGCCATTGTCATCATTAAATTCTAGGAAATAAATTTAGAGCAACGTTTTCAAAGGTTAAGGGAAATTTTTTGGTACATAGATTATCTATTTTCAAATGTGAGGTTAAATAAACATATTTTCAGATAGTCATAAATTCAGAACATGTATCTTACTTCCACCTCTCAGAGGAAATCACTTGAGGCTGCCTCACCAAAACAAGAATGGAAATCAAGAAAGAGAAAGGTGTAAGAAATAACAACAGAAAAGCAGAGCACAGTGAAAGGGACATCTTAAGATATCAGCTATGCAGCAAGCCTGAAAAGCGACTGGTCTCAGGACGAGAAGACATAGGGCCACCAGTAGAAAATCTCAAAGAAGAAAAATGAGGTAGATTCCAATCAATATAAAAATTAGTCAAACGAGATTAGTGCTATCATGAAAGGTTGTTTACCATTACCAAAGGGAGGGAAGGAGAGGGAGGAACAGAAACATCAGAAAATATAGAAAACTCTACAAGAAAGCTATTTTTACATATAGAAAGCAAACCAAAATGTGCCATGATTTTGAGCAGTTAGTGGGGTATGAGATCACAACAGAACTCATTTGACTTGATGCTAGGTTGATTCAAGAGGTATGAGGGGTAGGTAACTGGGCCCATGAAGAAGGAAAAGTAATTTTACTCATCATCTTTAGAATCCACTTAGATTCTTAAAGCATGAAGGAATTGATTATGGTTTCAGAACAGAATGTAAATGCTATCTACCTGGATAATATACAAGGAAACAAAGCCAACAGGTTGGTAGGTGGAGTTGGAAAGAAGTGTAGAGGAGATGGGGGGGGTGTTAACATCTTCCCTGGACATCATGAGGAATAAAGAGACCTTATCTAAAAACTAGGGGACAGGGCTTCCCTGGTGGCGCAGTGGTTGAGAGTCCACCTGCCTATGCAGGGGACACGGGTTCGTGCCCCAGTCCAGGAAGATCCCACATGCCGCGGAGCGGCTGGGCCCGTGAGCCATGGCCGCTGAGCCTGCGCGTCCGGAGCCTGTGCTCCGCAACGGGAGAGGCCACAACAGTGCGACACCCGCGTACCGAAAAAAAAAAAAAAAAAAAAAAACAACTAGGGGACAAAAGGAGAAATTAAAAGGCATTATCAAAATTATACAGATACTCAATTGAAGAACTTTTCTAAAATATATATTTTAAATTTAAAAGGGGAGGAAATTGTAGAAATGAGATAAACGAGAAGTTTATCAAAACGAGAAGTAGAAGTAATGCCTAAGGTTGGTAAATCAATTAGTATTTAAGCATATTATTTAAGGTTAGAGTATTAGAAGAATACTAATAGAAGAACCAAAATCAGAAATGGTTTACATGGTTAAAGTGTTTGTGTCTGAGCAATGGGATGGGGACAGTGAGAAACAGCCTGGTGCTTTTCTTGAGGAGCCCTTTGGTATTACTGGATTTTACCCACTGGTAATTTAAGAGTGCATTTAAAAAAATTTAAAAAACCCACTAGATTCAAAGACTGGGATTAATCCCATTGAAATATCGTCATAAAATATAAAGGAAATTTCACATTCAACCTCTACTAAATGCTTTACAACTAATATTATTTAAAATGTCACTTTAAAAAAAATCTCTTGATTCTCTTTTCCTCATATGTATACTTCAGAATTACTGTCTATGCATTGCTCTCTGAATCTCATTGGTTCCAATATATTTTAAATACTTGTGTGCATTTTTTGCTGACTTTAAATAATACATATAAAAGGTATACATTTTGTGGGAAAATCTGGCAATTCTGAAAAAAATATGTAGAACAAACAATGATAATCCACTCTTCAGAAGTCACCGCTTGTGATACTTTGGCAATCATCTTCACTGTTTACTAAAACCAGAGCACAACTAATATTTTGCATTCTACTTACAAAAATTAGTATTAAAAATTCCATGTTATTAAAAGGACTATTCAAATATAATTTTGAAAATATATGTTTAGGGATTATAAAAATAATAACAAATGTAGGAAAGTCAGAAAAGAGAGAAAAGGATAGAAGAGAAAAATAACAATCCTTCACAATTCTGTATCTATTCAGTTTTAACATTTTCATGTATCTACTCCCATCTTTGCATATACAGTGTGTTTTAATGGTTGATCTATGTAAGTTTTTGTTTCTTGCTTTTTTTACTGAATATTGTAACAAAAAGTATTCTCCCACACATAAGCCTCTTCATAAATATCTTTTACATGCTTTATCAACTTTTAATTAATTATTGTCCTAATATCAAATACTTAGTGTTCTTCCAATTTAAAAAAATTTTCAAATTATAGATAATGATGCAAAGAATACATCTGTGCATAAAAATCTCTGCCTCTTTTGGATTGTTTTCATAGCTTAAATTTCCAGAGGTATAAAACGAACACCGGCTCTAAGAGAAATAAAATAAACTGTGTAAAGATCATTCTGAGTACACCTGGAAAAGCATGTAATTTAGATAAAGGCAGGGTAATTCTTTGACTTGTGTAAAATGGTACTGTGTGACTTAAAAACAAAAAAACAAAAGATAGATGTGAGTTCTTTTCAAGTGCTTTGAGAATCAGTAAGAAAATATGATCCCTTTTGGGTTGAATATACACACAGCAAACTTAGAAACAGCAATCTCCTTTCTCCCCAAAGTGAGCAATGATTTATACCAGGGAAACAAACAATACTGCTGGTTTCATTCTTTTTATGGCCAATGTATCTCTGCGGAAGCAGTAGAGCAGGTAAAGATTCTGAGTCAATGATAAAGTACCAGTGCTTATTTACAAGTAGTTTAAAGGGTTGCTTTAACCAATCATGCTTCCTCTTTGCTCCTAATGATTCTTAGAGGGCATAAAGTTAAGGTAACAGTGTGTGTATCTGATTAAACGGAAACTGAATCACCAGATGTATTACAGAATCATTTTTTTTCAAGAGATATTAAAGAACTGAGGTTTATATGCAGATCTCCGAAAGAAGAGATCCAAAGACTTCCAAAGATCTCTTAGTGTTTTAAGTTCTAAAGGAAAAACACTAACTAACCTTATATTAATTAGCTTACAACCCTTAAAACACCACAGGATGCTGGTAGTGTGACGCTTACTTTTGTTTCAGGGATTTCTGCTAATTACTTGGGTGTTCAATGTTAGGGGTCTCTTTTAGTATTTCCACCTTGGTACAATGCTTGGAACTTCTTAAATTCCCATTAAGTGATTCAAGGTGTTTGGAGAGTAGTGATAACTCAAAATGGTGGAAGGAGTAAAAAATAGGACATTATTCTACATTGGGAGTAAGTTACAAACAAAGAGGGTGCTTAAGGGCCCAGAGTCTGTAGAGCAGGCCACTTAGGGAATCTGAAAATAGATCCACATGGTGAGAAAATGGATTTGATGAGGAGAAATTGTCCAGAGATAAAGATGGAGAAGTTGACCAGAGATAGATCACAAACAGCTTTGTATACCAGGTTAAAGTCATAAAAAACACCATTGAAGGCATTTAAACACAGAGTGTCATGATGATAAAGAACACGCTAGCTGAAGAATAAGGGAAAAAATGGGGGGAAAGAGGTGGTTTTAGTTAGTAATCTAGACAAGAGATGATGATGGCCAAAGTTAAGAAAGTAGAACTAGGATGGTGTTATGGGCCAAATTATGTTCCCCAAAACGTAGATGTTGAAGCCCTAAGCCCTCGTACCTCAGCATGTGACAGCATTTAGAGACAGGGCATGTAAAGAGGTGATTAGGTTAAATGAGGCTATTAGTGTAGGTCCTAATTCAATCTGACTGGTGTTCTTCTAAGAAGAGGAAATACGGACACACAGAGAGACAACAGGGATGTGTGTGCACAGAGAAAAGATTATATGAAGACAGGAAGGAGGCAGCCATTTGCAAGCCAAGGGGAGAGGCCTCCACTCTGACACACCTTGAGAGTGGGCGTCAAGCCTCCAGAGCTGTGAGAAAATAAATCTGTTTTTAAGCCACTCAGTCTGTGGTATTTTGTTGTCAATCCTAGCAAACTAATACTGATGGCTATAAGTGAGTGGACCTGACAGATACTTAGAAGTCACGAATCACAAAACTCAGTGACTGGATATGAGTTTTAACAGAGAGAGGGGAGTCCAGGTGACTGCAGAGAATGGAGCCATTTTCTGAGGTAGGGACTCCAAGAGGAGGGGCAGGATGGACTAAAACTTAACAAATTCAGCTGTGGACATGTTGAGTTTTTGTAGTTACGACGCACCTAAGTAGAAAATCGAATTATAAATTAGATAATTTGATAAATACATGGATCTGGAGCTCAGAATGGAGAGTTTGGCTGGAGAAATGGGCCCAGGTCCATCAACTTACAGATTAATGAAGTCGCTGCTGGGGAGCAACAGAATGATTGCTTAAACTTGGTGACCTATGGATAAGAGCATATGGAAAGGAAACAGTGACAGAGAAGTCCATCTTCCCCTTGTAAAGGTCACTAAGGGTTTGGCTCTTAGCTACTGAGGCAGCCACTTGAATGTCCACTCAGAAGATGTTTCTCTTTGTGAGTTCCCTTTAATAGGAGCCTACTTGGGTTCAGGCTTTGGGCAGCAGCATGTCAAGCCCCAGAGAACAAATCATGATTGACACATGGAGATCACAGTTTCTTTTGCCAGGGAATGTTTAGCAGGCATTTGACCTATCCATCTCCAATGGAGATGTATCTGAAAAGATTTTCTTCTTGATTAAAAGAGGAAAAAAATGTGTGATGAAACATTCACCTCCTTCTTCTTGAACTTAAGGACTGGTGAGACGATGTCATGCTTGGTAGTGTGGCAACCACACTGTGAGAATGAGGGAAGGTTAAGAGAACTGAAGAGAAGCCTCCCCAGAGGTCTGGACTTGTGGAGTTGCTGAACCAATCCTGGAGTCACCTACCTCGTCACTTGTCACGGGAGAAAAACAATCCCACACTGTTTATTCCACTTTGGTCAATAATCCTATTTTGAGAAGCTGAAAGCATTCCAGTAGGTATCAGGATTTTCCTCAAATAGCTCACCTACTAAATGATAGGGAAGGTACTTTTCCCCCAGTTTTATTGAGATGTAGTTGACATGTAACATTGTATAAGTTTAAGGTATACAATGTGATGACTTAATACACGTATACATTGCACAATAAAGTTAGTTAACACCTCCGTCACCTCATATGATTACCTTTTTTTTGGTGATAACATTTAAGATCTCTCTTAGCAACATCCAAGTATACAATACAGTATCGTTAACTAAAGTCACCACATTGTACGTTAGATTCCCAGAACTTATTCATCTTATAACTGAAAGTGGCTACCCTTTGACCAACATTTCCCCATTGCCCCCAGCTCCAGCCCCCAGCAACTGCCAATCTCTTCTCTTTCTCTATGAGCCCAACTTTTTTTTTTTTTTTTTTCATTTTTGACTGCACCACACTGCTTGTGGGATATTAGTTCCCCGACCAGGGATTGAACCCAGACCCTCAGAGGTGAGAGCATGAGTCCTAACCATTGGACCACCAGGGAACTCCTGCGCTCAACTTTTTAAGATTCCACATGTTAGTGAGATCATACAGTATTTGTCATCCTGTGTCTGGCTTATTTCATTTAGCACTATATCCTCCAGGTTCATCCATGTTGTCACAAAAGGCAGGATTTCCTTCTTTTTTATAGCTGAATAACATTACTTTGGTTGTTTTCATGTGTTGGCTATTGTTAAGAACACTGCACTAAACATGAGGGTGCAGACATCTTTCCAAGACAGTGATTTCATTTTATGGAAGGTATTTTGAAAGTGCCCACCAAGATGTCAGCTCGTTCAGCCTACTACAGTTATGAGCCTTCACCTTTTAGTCTGGGTGTTCCTTTCTCCTCTTTCAGTTTCTTTTTCTCTGGTTTTTAGTCTGGGGGTTCCTTTCTCCTCTTTCAGTTTCTATGCAGAAAATAATAATAATTTCAAGATAGCACTGACCACCCTCTCTGTGCAAAAATAATAAAATGGAATGAAGTAATTGGTAGGATATAAGATAGAAAACATCAAGAATTAGTACTTTACAGCACCTTATACAATATCCAAGTTTTAAAATGGGTTTTTGCAACAGTCATCAATTAGCCAAGGTACAATATAATTTCAAGTCTGTATTCATTTAATAATCAGACAGTAGGTGCTCAACAAAGACTTTCTATTAATTGAATTTGACATGAGAATCACTGAAAAATTATCAGCAAAATCATTTTCAGTTTCCTTGCTGTAGAAGAAAAACCTCACAGATTGTCACTGCATTTCTTCATAAAAGGAAAGTTTTAAAAACCTAACTATTTTTACCACTTTACTTTTCAATTTTATGACATAGAACCCTACAAAGTGAATTCGCTTCTGTGGTCTAAGGCAGGAATAGAGATAAGAAATGTGTCTCCGGTTTCCCAGGGGAATTCCAAGAAACCCTTTAAAAAAAGAGGGGGGGGTGGTTTCCTGGTGGTACAGTGGTTAAGAATCTGCCTGCCAATGCAGGGAACACGGGTTCGAGCCCTGGTGTGGGAAGATCCCACATGCCGCGGAGCAACTAAACCGGTGCACCACAACTACTGAGCCTGCGCTCTGGAGCTCACAAGCTACAACTGCTGAGCCCGCGTGCCACAGCTACTGAAGCCCGTGTGCCTAGAGCCCGCGCTCTGTGACAAGAGAAGCCACTGCAATGAGAAGCCTGTGCACCGCAACGAAGAGTATCCCACACTCACCGCAACTAGAGAAAGCCTGTGCAGCAACGAAGACCCAATGCAGCCAGAAAAATAAATTAAGAAGAGGGTTAACATAAATTACAAAAAAAAAAAGGATAATGCCAATTCTCTTTAAGCACTACAATACATAGAAAAATGAAGAAAACCTCTCAATTCTTTCTATGAATTGAACAAAATTCTGAAATTAATCTTGAGGATATGTACACTACTCAAAACACACACACACGCACACACAAATTCCAAAGACCAATTTCACTTATGATTATCAACGTAAAAGTCCTAAGGAAAATATTTGCAAACAGAATCCATCAATACTTCTTCAAAAAGAAGAGTAGTGCATCACTATCAAATATGGCATATTCTAAGATCATTCAGTCTGAGAAAATGTATTAATACTAAGTCAGATCATGTCACTTCCCTGCTCCAAAACCTCCAAAAACTTTCCATTTCACACAGAGTAAAAACCACAAATTCTTACATGACCTAAAGGGTTTATATAACCTGGCAATCTATATAAATAACTGTTGCGGGCCTTCCCTGGTGGTGCAGTGGTTAAGAATCCGCCTGCCAATGCAGGGGACACAGGTTCGAGCCCTGGTCCGGGAAGATCCCACATGCCGCGGAGCAACTAAGCCCGTGCACCGCAACTACTGAGCCTGTGCTCTAGAGCCCATGCTCCGCAACAAGAGAAGCCACCGCAATGAGAAGCCCACGCACCGTAACGAAGAGCAGCCCCCACCTGCCGCAACTAGAGAAAGGCCAGCGCAGCAACAAAGACCCAATGCAGCCAAAAGTAAATAAATAAAATTTTTTTTAAAAAGTATTTGTGTCAACATCTTTAATAATAATAATAACTGTTGCCCCTGCCTCTTACTCTCTCCACTCAGTCACACAGCTCCAGCCACACTGGACACTCTGCTACTCCTCAAACAACCCAGGGATGTTCCTGCCTTAACAGCCTTGCACTGCTACACCCTTTGTCTGGAACACTTTACACAAGTGTCTGTGGGGTTAAATCCCTCACCGCCTTCAATTTTTTGCTTAAATGTCACCTTCACCATAAGGCTTACGCTGTCCCCTCTGCTTAAACTTGCAACTGTTCTACCTCCACCCCTGATGCTTCTGATTTTATATGCTGCTCTGTTTTCCTTATTCTGTAGCATTTCTGTATCACCTAGAACTGATTCAATGTATTTATACATCGTGATTTTTATTTATTGTCTCTCTCTCCTGCCACAGTACAAACTCTAAAAGAGCCAGGACTCTGTTTTGTTCACCACTGCATTCCACATGCCTACAATAGTACCTGACACATAGTTAGCATTCAATTGATTTTTTTAATAAATGACGGAATGATTATTTAGTATATCTGAAGAAAAGTCACATGGTATTCTTTATCGAAACTAAAAAACCATTTGACAAATAAATATACATTCTTGCTAAATACCCAGCAAAATAGAAATTTATGGCTAAATCCTTAAGATTTACCTCAAGAATACTCTTAGTGGGAAAACGCTGGGTGCACTCCACTACCATCAGGTAAAAGGGTGCTCACTATTACCACTAATACTTCACACTGTATGGGATGTATTAGCTGATTCAGTTAGAAATAGAAAGAAATTATCAGTACAAAAGGAATAGGCAGAATAAACTCACTACCTGGAGATGAGAGAATTATACACCTAGAGGAAAAAATCAAATAAAAAACTACCAAAATGAACATAAGATTTAGTGAGGTATCAGAACATAAAATTAGTATATAGAAAGCAATAATCTGCATATGTACAAACAATGACCAGTTATCATACCTATAATGGAACAGAAGGTCAAATTTACAACAGAAACAATAACACAAAATAATAGGTAAAGTACTTAGGGATTATTTTTCAAATAAATGTGCAAAACTGTATTAGGAAAACCTAAACATGATTAGAAATGACAATTGAAAAAAAATACATGTTATCAAAGTGTCAATTCTCCCTAAATTAATTTATACATTTAAAATTATACCAATAAAATCTCACCATATTTTTTTTCTGGAAATAAGCTGATTCTACAGTTAATATGGAAAAAACAAGTAAGTACAAGAGGAAAGTTCTATAACTTTAGAGCAGTGAGAGAAGACTAGATTGTTCAGATTTTAAAACATACTATGAAACCTCAGTGATCAAAATAATAAGTATTGGGCACATGACTCAGCCAACCAAAGGAGCAAAACAGAAGTCCAGTGAATTCAGAAAAAGAAATACAAATGGCTCTCAAATATGTTAAACAATATTCAATCTCACTTATAAAAAATTTCAATTAAAACTATACCAGCTTTATAACAAAGTGAATCAGCAGAAACTAACACACAATTGTGAAGCAATTACACTCCAATAAAGATGTTAAAAAATTAAATTAAATTTAAAAATTTATAAAACTACACCAAGATACCATTTACACCTCACAAATCTGTTAAGTTCCAGCGGGTTTGATAACACATTGTATCGGTAAGCATAAAAAAAATACACTCGCACATGCTGCTGATGTCAATTGGAGGGCAACTTAATATCAATCAACATTACAAATACATGTATCTTTGATTCAGTAATTCTACTACTCAGAATTTACCCTAAAGAGGTGCTCATGCTTCTGAAATGATGCCTTTCAGGACTGTTGTAATAAGATTAAAAACAAGCTAATGTCTATTAATAAGAAAGTAGTTAAATAAATTACGGTGCATCCATTCAGTGGAATGCAGTGCAGCTGTAAAAATGACACTGAGGTCTTTATTACTGATCGGGGCAGACTGGGTTACCATTCACCAGTTAGTCACAACTCCCCTACTAGGATGTTTCTCCCTGCAGGAGGATTATATATCCCCATCCCTGTTGAACTTGGGAAAAGGTATGACTTGCTTTGTCCAATGAAACGTGGGCATATATGTCATGGGTCACTTTCAGACATAAGATTTAAGAGCCAAGATGTGATTTTCCATGCCCTTTTTCCTCTCTGTCGTGAACCTAGCAATGTTCCATATAGATGTTGCTCAATCAGCCTGAACTCTCAAGAGATAATGACCTGGACAAGGGCTACAGATGACTCACAATAGACACGTATTGTAAGAGTGAGATACCAATCTATGTAATTTTAAGGCACAGAGATTTTAGGATCAACATAGTAACCTATCCTGGCCAATGCACTCATGTAGAAAACTCTCCAATATATGTTGTCAGGTGAAAAAAGCAAGGTACAGAAAAGTGTGACCAAGTATGCCACACTTTGCTTAAAAATAGAGGGGAATGTTCATAGCAGGACTATTCACAATAGCCAAGACATGGAAACAACCTAAACATCCATTGACAGATGAGTGGATAAAGAAGATGTGGTACATATATACAATGGAATATTACTCAGCCATAAAAAAGAACGAAATAATGCCATTTGCAGCAACATGGATACAACTAGAGATTATCGTACTCAGTGAAGTAAGTCAGAAAGAGAAAGACAAACACCATATGATATCACTTACATGTGGAATCTAAAGTATGACACAAATGAACCTATCAGTGAAACAGAAACAGAATCAGGGACATAGAGAACAGACTGGTGGCTGCCAAGGGAGAGGGGGTTGGGGGAGGGATGGAGTGGGAGGTTGGGGTCAGCAGATGTAAGCTTTTATATATAGAATGACTAAACAAGGTCCTCCTGTACAGCACAGAGAACTATATTCAATATCCCATGATAAACCATAATGGAAAAGAATATTTAAAAGAATGTATATATGTAAAACTGAATCACTTTTCTGTACAGCAGAGATTAACACAACATTGCAAATCAACTATACGTCAGTAAACAAATATTAAAACTGAAAAAATAGAGGGGAAAAATAACATATAAACATACGTGTGTACTAGCTCATACAAGCATAAAATTTCTCTGGATGATTTTTATCTCTTAGGGCCAATGGATCTGGACAAATGGAAAAGACAGTTGAGACATTTGACAGTATACTTCATTTTATATTTTCTGACACTTGATTCTATGTAAGTATTATTGATTCAAAAACTTAAATACATTCTTACGGAAAGAAACACCTGACTCTAAAACATATGTTGGCATAAAATCTTAAGAAAACAAGTAGGAGAGAGAACAATGACCAAATTATCAAACGCCTTAGCAGCTTATTGCCACAGTTTCGGTTTTGTCCTTGGAAGATATGGAGCCAGAAGAGCTTTCAGCAGGGAGAACACAGGACCAGACTCGTGTGCCCACCACGCAAGCAATATGGAAGATGAATTAGAAGGGGGAAAACTGAAAAGTGAGATATGATGAGAATGATATTTCCTTCAGATTCATCTCAGTGTCCTACTCAACAACATGCACAGTAAATTTCCTAGGGTGACACCCAATAGCCACTGTCTGCAACATCATTCAACTTTTCCCTGACAACACCTAAGCTTGAAGAATAAAACAGTGTAGGAATCAATACACCTTCAGCTGCTCTAGCATATTGGAACAACATTTTATCGAAATATGTCAACATTTATACTAGAATTACATGAAAATCAAGATTTATCTTATATGTTATTCAAAATTCATTTGACTCTGGCTTCTGTGAATACCAGAGATGGTGTTTTGATTTTTCAATTTTGTTATAAATACTTAAGTTGCCAAGTTCCATCATCCATCTAAAATAAAAGACCTTACGGGAACCTTAGAGTTTCCCCAATAAAGGAGTCCTGCTTCTCAGGCGAGATGGAAATGATCACACACCAGAAAACAAGCCAACTAGATTCTTCCTCCAGGGGGAGTAGTTTTTCTTTTTTTTGTTTTATTCTACTGAATAACAAATGCTGAAAAGAATTACCAAATAGGGTTTCACAACAGGTGAAACTTCCTAGGACTCTTGCTTGGAGGTTTCTAAATGGAAACTATTAATAAAAATGCAGAGAAATCACGACTTCCCAAATTGAAAGTCAGATGAAGATACTTAAGAAAATGACATACCAAAAGTCTTTCAGAGGATTTATAAAATACCTGTTTTAAGAATCAAAGGATTATCCAATCAGGAAGAAAAATTATACCACCTTTAATTAGAAATAGAACCTAATCTCAACTGTACTCATCTTTTTTCAGTGTAACAAGACTACTTTAGATGAATAATATGCATAAGTAATTAATAAAAATATAAACTGAATACATTAAGGGATAGTTATGATGGAGGAGCTAAAACTTAAAAGAGATTTTTTGCTTGGAAATAGCCCTTGACAATGCAAACATAAATCCCTCTCATTCTGTATATTTATCCAACTATTCATGATCAGGACACCAACAGAAATTGTCACATAAGATTTTTTTTCAGAATGCTTTCTTTTTTAATGCTGTTAGAATATTTATTTACACAACTCACTATTGAAAATAAAGAAGATTTTGAAGAGCCCAAGAACTCCAGAATGAAAATCATCGATATCTTTTATTGATAATATGAGACCACAGTGCCTAAGCAGCTAACATTGTTATCCTAAATATTTGTGGATTTGTTAATATTAGAATACAGTTTTCAAAAATTGTTATCCTAAATATTTGTGGATTTGTTAATATTAGAATACAGTTTTCAAAACTTAAGACTCAAATATTCAGATTGGTGAGGGAAAAGGACACAGGAATTTTAATCTTTTTATTTTCAAAAATATTGGCATAAGAAGTGACTTTACCAGTCATCCTGGATGAAAACCTTATTACTAAAGAAGGAAAGTTTAATCTTATCAGTAAATAGATTTTTATCAATGAAATGTGTTCTGAAATCGGTGCATTTTGAAAGAATTTCAAGGTCAAAAAAAAAAAAAACATAAGGAAAATGGCCAACATTTTCATTTTGAGAAAAAGATATAAAAGTTTTAAGATTCTAGAACATAAACATATTCCTTCATATTTAATTTCCACTTATGTAGTATAAGAAAAGATATTTAATAGGACTAAATAGCAGTACCAAATTTTAATCATGACTTTGCATATTGCCTTAATACCTATAATTAATGTTCATTTCACTCTGAAAAAACAAAGGTCTTCTAGAAACCCAGCTGTTCTAAGAAGTGCTCCAGAACTCCATTAGTCTTTAACACCTACAACATTATATTCAGGACAAATGTTTGATCCTTTAATACACTTCTTACCCATCTCCATGTATCTCTACAGTAATAGGCAGCAGGCATTGCCCACTTGATATTCATGTAGATTACTGAGGATGGATTCATAGGCTGAATTTCCATTTATAAACTATTAGTAATAACTTGTCATCATGTGAAGAAACTACTGACACAGATGCAAAGAAAAAAAATGTACGAACATCCTAGAATATAAACTAGAATTTATTACGAAGTAGTGACGTTTGCACCAAATGATCTGTATTCTTCTTGGGTATACTCCTTATCACTGATGTTCCTGGATCAACAAGATTCAGTCAAGCCACAGGCGACTGCGGTCGACTTTTCGCAGTGACTCGAAAAGATTTGGTTTTCCCATATTAAAAAAAAAACCCTGTAGGATATAATATGACCTTGCTCTTAATAAGAATTTATCATCAAATTGTACAACAATGTAAATGAACTTAATGGCACAGAACTGTACACTTAAAAATGGTTAAAATGATAAACTTTATGTTATGTATATGTTCCACAAATTAAAAAAAGAATTTAACATCAAAACACTTATTAATAATGCTGTCATATAGCATTTAATTATAAAATAATATAATTCACATTTTTCTACTACACATCCTCACATAAAGTTTTGTTCCTATTGTATTAGCTTCTTTTACTCATAACCCTGAACTACATGTTGATCCATCAGCATTATTTATTCATTGATTCAGAATATGAATATTCTACTGCCATAAATATGAGCAGTAATCTACTGAAATGAACATTTCAGTTATGGGACCACAGCTAGTATATACAATCATATTTTCAGTGCTGTACCAGTGGCTTCATAAAGTCAGCTCAGCCAACATCTACTGAATTCCTATACAGCACAAAGGACTCTCTCAGACATTTTTATTGTCATCTCAATATATGGTTGACTAACTTGTAAGCTTTACACTCATACTATAGATATATTCCTACGTAAGGCTGCTATTGACCCCACACTGTGATCCCAAAGTCACTATGGAAATTTTCTAAGACCAAATCTTGTTGTTATCATATGTATCCTATACTTATCCTTGTATCAGACTTCTAATCATCTTGTCTACCCTCCCCCAAACTGTCTTGCATACAAATTGTCATTCAACAAAGATACATTAGTTTAACAGTATTTCCTCCTGATTTTACTAATTATATATGTCCGGACAGAAAAGAGCTCTTTTCTAGCAATTTAAAAATTTAAGATATCGTACAGGTACCAGTATATAATGCTGACATTTTTTTTGCACTGCTTGTTAAAATATTAATCTACTGTGAATCCAGTGGTAGAGTTCTACATATTGCTGTATCAGGAGTTACCTAAGGATACTGCCATGGAGCAGTGGCAGTAGAGGCTGGGAATGGGGCCAGGTGCAGTGTTGGTGACTATGTGGCACCTATCTCCACCCATACATCTGCCTAGTACACCAAGGGTGACCACGGCAGTGCAATCATGGGCAATAGCTGTCACTGCCTCAGAGTAGCACAGTGCAGGCAGGGCAGGTGTGTGGATGGCGGGGCAAGCAGCACTGGTGGACACGCTGTTGCCAGAACCAAGCCAGCGTTTCCCCGAGTTTGGGTCATAAGGAAATGGCTTGATATCCAGCTGTGTATCCTGCTTTGACCCAAGGACATCATGCCAGCTGCCCTCCAACTGCATAGACGTGCTGGCTAGGGGAAACCTAATGAGGAAGTCACTGGAAAAGTTTGATGTGATTTATTATGTTACTACTATCTAAAAATCAACCAAGGATTTGGAAATTGTTGGAATGATTTGTTAAGTTTAAAAGAATTTAAAGTATAACTTGTAACACTTGGGAAACTGCCTTATGATACATGTCAGTTAAGTTAGAAAATAAAATAATTATATTTAAATTTTTTCTTGTGCCTTGATTTATAGATTGATTCATCTGACCATCTGGTTAGTAATATTTTGAATATTAATTTTTTCATTTAACTCTCACCCCCGCCCCCTGCTTCATAAGGATGAGGGCCTATATCTACATTTGTTGACCAATATATCCCCAAAGGAAAACTTGGTGCTGGCGCGTAAGAGGCCTCAAAATATTATCCAATGAATGATTAAATAATTGAATAAGTATATACTTAACGAGCAATTATAATTTCCCAAGTCCCCCTAAAACCAAAGTCAACAATTCCATTTCACACACACACGCACACGCACACGCACACACACACACACAAATTACTGAGAACCTACTAGTGTAAGGCACTCTAGGAATTCTATGGAGGGTACGAAGATGAAGAATTACCCGGTCCCTGCTCTCAAACAAACTTAAAATCTAATGAGAGACAGAGTTTCTTGATAAAAATTAAAATCCCAAACATTTAGAGCACACTTCTCTGCTGAACTCCACATTCTAACGACACAGGACTCTTCAAAAAATGATGTACCTAACAGCATGCATGTGGCCACACACCTGTGGTGAGTTAGCCTTGACAGTGGATAAAGGGTTTGGCGTTCCAGGATTGTGCCTGTCCTACATTGCCCGGAAGTCCTGCTCCCCTCAGTTGTGGTTCCAATGGGGAAGATATTGCACTTTCTGATTCTCTAAGCCGTGAGAGTTGCTTCATCACCAAATGTCTTGGCTTTGCTTTGTTTTCCCTCCTTTAAAGTTAGAAAATAATGTTATGCATTTTTAATAAATACAGATGTTTTATTAATTCCACTAAATTCCGTTTGATCCCATTCTTGCGAACATGTTGCTCTTCTTGCCTAATGTGTGGAAATGGATGTGAGCACATGCTGTTCATTTTGAGAAGCAAACAACATGGATGCTTAAAGGATTTAATCAATAACTAGGCTACCAGAGAAGGAAAACAAACAATTTTGTTACCTCGTTGGTGCCTTATTTATACACATTCATAAGAAAATAAGGGAAAAAAGACATCAGAACACTTGATTTTAGTAAAATATTTTTGAGCAGTAAAGACTTCTAGAATTCATAGACTATTCCCAACATCTTCAGCTATATGGATTTGACAGGCTTTATATATGTAAAAGCATGACAATCCTTTATAATTATTAGAAGAACACCCTTCTGGAACATCGCACCAGTCACAGATGGAGGATTCTCATCTATCATTTAGATGCCAAAAAATGAAAGGCTTTACTATGAGCAACATCAAATTTATATTCATAACATAAGGTACATCCAGATATTTAATGCCGTACACCCTGCCCCAGTTTCTCCTCGTGTGCTTGTGATCTCACTCCTAAAAATGTTGAAAGTGAAATTTCAAAACAGCCTCACTGTGGAGGGAGTTTCTTCCACTCCAACTCTAGTGCCTAAGCCCTTTTTCTTAAACCCAGCAAGGAGACTGATTCATGCACTATTCGTGTCCCAAGCTAATAATAAGTAAAAATAACACTACCTTGAAACCTTATAAAGCTTCCATAAACGTTATGTCATTTCAGAATGGAAATTAACATCATTTTCTGAACATTCTTACAGTAACCTGCTCTGTCTTTCCTCACCATTCATTTGATAAAAGGTAAAGAAATGTTAATGGGTCTCTTAGGAAAAACCTCTCCTGACAAATCATCACATGGAGCTAAAAGTCTCTCGATGAACAGAACCCAGACTTGTGGGAGCCAGTTGGGTTAATGCAGTAAGTATAACACAGAGGTTCTCTAATATCAACTTCTCCATGTCTTTCCATCACCCCCGTGTTACTAAGCGATGTAATGGTGTTTTGTGCTCAGTTGAGCTTTGCTCTGTGCCTTGTCACTCCCAATAAAAGGATAAAGAAATAAACAATAACACACAAAAGAAGTTGGAAATGCTTTCCAGTGACACGTATTATAGATCCAAGCTAATAAAAAGTTTCATTTTCAAAGATCATAGTGCCAACAACAAAATAAATGAATACTAAATCAATGATTTACAATATATGTGTCCTACATACCGAAAAACAACAAAGTAACGGAAGAACTCCATCTCTTATCTCTCACTTCCTTTTGTTATGTTGCATTTTGTGTCTTTGGGCAGTATTTATATTCTGAATTGAAATTTTAATACTGCATAAAACATGGTGGTAACTACTTTAAAAATCATGATACCAATTTCTCTATAAACCCTAAAAACACAAAAAGGTATGGACCTTTCCCCCAGGTGTGGCCAGACTGCCAAGCACTTTCATCTGCAGGTTGAGGAGGGACAGCAAATGGGCAGTGGCTGGAAAACAGGACATAATCTCTGCTCTAACAGGGTGTTTCCCCATCACTGTGCAAAAAACAAAAGGGGAGGAATGGCAAGAAAGTAGGTGAGGGCGATAGAGGAGGACCATGCATTTTCTTTCTCTATGGAAGAGATCATCTTTTAAGTACAATATCTTCAAGCAAAAGCAAAATGTCAGTGGAAGACAAGAGGGAATTGCAGTGGGGTTGGAGGTCCTTCACTATCTACATCACCAGCTTTTTCCCCAACACCCAAGAGGTTAAAAAACCTAACTAGAGTGTGAATTAATTGACAAACATATTAAAATAAATCGCAAAATATAAGTCTATTTTTCTTAGATGGTATAAAATGCTAAGATAAAAATAAAAACAAAGATAGAAAATAGATATTACTATCTGGTCAAGTTACCTACTAATACCATGGCCAAATAATCTGTCCTCTTCTCCAAAATTATTTCATATAGTTATCGTATGAAGAGGGAAAGAAATGTCATGGACTATTAAAACTCAATTTGGGGGCTTCCCTGGTGGCGCAGTGGTTGAGAGTCCGCCAGCCGATGCAGGGGACACGGGTTCGTGCCCCGGTCCAGGAAGATCCCACATGCTGCAGAGCGGCTGGGCCCGTGAGCCATGGCCACTGAGCCTGCGCATCCGGAGCCTGTGTTCCACAATGGGAGAGGCCACAACAGTGAGAGGCCCACGTACCGCAAAAAAAAAAAAAAAGGTTTATAATCTAGTGGGATGGGGGTTACTCGTTGAATAATGTCCCCCGAAAGTTCATGTCTACCTGAATCTCACAATGTGATCTTATTTGGAAATAGGGTCTTTGCAGATTTAATAGTTTAAATTAAGATGAAGTCATATTAGATCAAGGTGGGCCCTAATCCATGACTGCTGACCTTATAAGAAGAGAAAACACACACAGGGAGAATGCCATGAGAATGACAGTAGGGGCAGAGATTACAGTGATGCGTCTACAAACCAAGGACACCAAGGATTGCCAGCAACTACCAGAAGCAATGAGGGCAAGGAAGGACTCTCCTATACAGCCTTCAGAGAGAGCGTCGCCCTGCCAACACCTTGATTTCAGACTTCTGGCCTCCAGAACTGTGAGAGAATAAATTTCTATTGTTCAAAGCATCAAATTTCTGGTACTTTGTTACCGTATCCCTAGAAAACTAATACGGTGGGCCAGATAGATATATATACAAATAAGAATTTCTATAAGAATGGATGCAGTTTAGTTTTTTAATAAACTTTATTGAAGTATAGCTGATTTACGATGTTGCGTTAATTTCTGCGATACAGCAAAGTGATTCAGTTATACATATATATATTCTTTTTCATATTCTTTTCCATCATGGTTTGTCACAGGATACTGAATATATTCCCTGTGCTCTACAGTAGGACCTTGTTGTTTATCCACCCTATATATGCTAGTTTTCATGGATTCAGTGTCAACAGCACCCTTTGAAATGCTCATACACACCAGGCCTCCCATATCAAAATGGCTGTCCTCGATGTAAAATTATAAAGCACAAACAATGAAGGTGGGGATCTGGGAGGAAATGGGATTTCATTATTTTTTCGGTTGTTTATGGGCCTCTTCCTATACCTTGCATTGCACTCGTGCATTCAACAGGGCGGTTGATCATTCTGATTACAGGATAAAAGTTTTTTCGGGAGCTTTCGAGCCAGGGCTAAAAAAACACATAAAACTAAAGACATGTGAAATGAAATTACCAGTCACAGACCTGATAGGTTTCCCAAACAAGCAAGCTGCCTACAACAAGCCTCTTCATTCCCCTTACTTTCCCCTTGATCATCTAGTCCTTTCAAAGTGAAACTGCATAGGAAGTACTTTTATCTTTGACTATGCAGCTGCTTCTGAGGTTCCCTGGCCCTTATACACCTTTCATGCAACCAATTCATCCCCATTCCAAGGGGCGTATCCAGGGAGGTGACAGCCCGACTACAATAATGCTTGGGCCACAACAAGCCCTCGGTAGAGCGATGACTAACTGATTAAATGCTTAGCGTGCCAACGCACAGAAACCATGGAGCCAGGGATTAAGACGCCCTGCAGCACATCACCCAGGAAGTCAGCTTTCAAGCAGAGCTAAATCCGTTTTAAATAAGCTAACGTTAACATTTCCTGGGTCTCTTCCATCATCATATCTGTGCCATATTTATACTCCGGATGTATTTGAACTTAAAAAAAAAATTAAAACATCTAAACCCGCTTTAAGACTGCTATATACTGATATAAAAAGGAAACGAAAATAACAGCAAAAGACACCAGGAAATTAGAACTTCTTAGATAAACTTATCCTTGTGGTTTTTTGGTTTCATTAGAATTAGAAACAATAAGCTTTCCAGAAAGAGAGAGGAAAAGGGAGAGAGAGAGGAAAAAAAGCGAGAGAGAGCACTTAAATAACGAGAAAGCAACATGATAGAAAAAAAAAAATCAAGTAGTCAAAAATTGTAAGAAAATGAAACTTCAATAATGTTAAAGAATGAAAAGCAGCTCCTCCTGGCAATACATGTGAAAGTGGAGAGAAGCCCCTAGAACTGCATGCAGCCCGGGAGTCTGCTCTAATCTCCTTTCCTTGCCAGCATTTCACTTCCCCTCTGACATCACACAAGTTTCAAAGGCCATCATTCTTTCACTGAGCAATGCCTGCTTTGCCAGAAACAACATGAGGCCAGCTTTTGATTCCATTATTGGCATTTCTGCCAAAGTAAAATTTCCATGGCTTTTTCTCATCAGAGGCCATTCTAGGGCCTGGTTTTTCTACAAAACAAGGAAAGCAACTTAAATACACACGTGTGTGTATGTATTACCAATGATATCTATATTTCAGTAGAATTACCACTGCTGTAGGAACCAAAATTTAAGTCAATTGTATGCCTCAAAGTCTTGACTGTAAAAGTGGCATGAAGATATTAAAATAAAAATCAAGATGACATTAGAAATAGAAGAGACTTTGGGTGGGAATTCCCCAGCGGTCCAGTGGTTAGGACTTGGCGCTTTCACTGCTGAAGGCCTGGGTTCAATCCCTGGTCAGGTAACTAAGATCCCACAAGACACAAGCCATGCTACGTGGCCAAAGAAAGACTTTGAGGCTGGGTGAGCTCCTGGGCGCTGCCCCGGCCCCATGCTACCCTGGCAGCACAGTTACTCTCCCAGGAAGGTGTCTCTCCATACTTGCGTGTGCTGTGCTGCCCAGTGCTTGGAACTCTCTCCTCCCTATACCCTTGTAGCTCTGTTGGTTGCCCCTCAATTGTTCCTATACTAGAGAACTCCTTCCCCCTTGCTAGTCTATACAAAATCTCAACCACCCAACTTTCCTTAACTCTTCATCCGGTTTTATTTTTATCCACACTGTATCTCTCCCTCTGATATATTTGCTTTTGAGTTTTTGGTCTACTAGCAAGTGAATACCATGAGAACAGGGACTTTGCCACATACTCAGCACCTAGAAGAGCACCTGGCTCTCACAGGCTCTCGATGAATCTTTCTTTTTTTAAAATTTATTTATTTATTTATTTTTGGCTGCATTGGGTCTTTGTTGCTGCACGTGGGCTTTTTCTAGTTGCGGCGAGAGGCACTACCCTTCGTTGAGGTGCGCGGACATCTCACTGTGGTGGCTTCTCTTGTTGCAGAGCATAGGCACGCGGGCTTCAGTAGCTGTGGGTTGCGGACTGTAGAGCGCAGGCTCAGTAGTTGTGGTGCACGGGCTTAGTTGCTCCGCGGCATGTGGGATCTTCCCAGACCAGGGCTCGAACCCATGTTTCCTGCATTGGCAGATGGATTCTTAACCACTGTACCACCAGGGAAGCTCCTCTCGATGAATCTTTCTCGAGGAAGGAATGCCTCTCACCTCTGCACTGTGTGCTGGGACTACCTTTGCAGTATTTACTCTAGAAGGAAGAGGGACTCAGACACTTGTGCTCCCTGGCTTCCTAGACTCAAATGCTTTGGAGTAGAAGAAAGATCAGGAATTGAGGAGGGAGTATACATTGATGAAAGTAAACAGATTTAGCAGTTTGAATAAACAACTTCACTTTCAAACACCAAGAGGCCTAAGGAGCTGCATCCAGGGCTCACCTCATCTTATCACATGGCCTGGGGAAAATGTGCTGAGATGTTTGATTCATTTCTTGCAAATCAACTTGTAAAGGTTTACACCCCACTGAGGCAGAACATAGAGTCTGGTTAGCATTTGAGTCCCTCACCAAGCAACGGGGAAAGAAACTAAGCCTACATAGGGGGATGTCTTAAAATGGCAATAGAAATTCTAAGTGAGTCTCAGGGAATTATCAAGCAGAATGTTAAATAAAGATTTCACACTACATCCAAATCTACAGCTATCTATCAATGCAGGTGAGACACAAGTATAACTTGTAGGCTGCAAATTCTAGCTGCTTTCCTTCTCCCTCCAGCAAGATATATGGAAAAGGTATTTCTGTAGACCATCGCAAGTTGGTAAAACCAAAATTCAAATGTATATGTGGTAAAGGCTATGCTGATGCCCTATATGCATATCTGCCCCTTTACTGGGAAAGTGTAGACAAGAGCCACCTCATCAGGGAAGCTGCCACATGCCTTTCCCCCAACACCCTACAGGTACACACACACACACACACACACACACACACACACAGCCCACAGCCAATGACCGACTGGCATCCTTGGATGACCATTCAAGGTGTGGTGTGGTTTATGCCTGCACCCTCTCTCCTTGCACCCTCACTGTGAGTTTACACCTAGCCAAAGGTAGAATCTACCCCACATGGAGCCAAGACTAAAATTTACCTGAAACCACCTCTTTGCTCAATTCTTCTCCCTTCCCTCGCCTGCATCACCTCCTCCCTTAGAGACTCTTCCGGAAGAGCATCCTCTAAATAAATCATGGCACCTGAATCCATGTCTCGGGCTCTGCATCTGAAAACCCAACATAAAACAGTATACGGCCGGGTCAGCTACTGACTTCAAATCCAAAATTAGAATTGTTTAAATTAGAATAAATTGGAGTCAATCCTACCTCATTTTAAGGTCACTTAAATTTATCAGATTCTGAGTAAGTTCAGAGAACTATGATGATACTGTATGCAGAGGAGGAACTTTCCCTATTGCAACTGACCAGTTCACTGCCCATTTATGCTGTAACAGTATTGGGTAGGAAGCTGAGCATGCCCAATTGCAGGGAAGGCCTGCAGTGTACTATAACCCGGTTTACTATAACTTTTGTTCCTTTTCTGCACGTACAGTTGGTTGGTTGGTTTTTCTTTGCATTTAAAAAAATTTTTAATTTAAGTATAGTTGATTTACAATGCTGTGTTCGTTTCTGGTGTGTAGCAAAGTGATACAGTTATACATATATATACATATTCTTTTTCATATTATTTTCCATTATGGTTTTTTACAGGTGCATTATTTTTTTAAACCTCCTCTTTTTTAATTTTAATTTTTTAATGAATTTTTATTGGAGTATAGTTGATCTACAATGTTGTGTTAGTTTCTGCTGTAGAGCAAAGTGAATCAGTTATACATATACATATTTACACTCTTTTTTAGATTCTTTTCCCGTATAGGTCATTACAGAGTACTGAGTAGAGTTCCCTATGCTATACAGTAGGTCCTTATTAGTTATCTATCTTATATATAGCAGTGTGCGTTTGTTTTTAATCTTTTAATGTAGAAAAGTTGACTCTGAAATAACTTAGCCAACTCTGAGTCCCCTGATTCTAATTTAAATTTTGTTTGTTTGTTTTATGAAGTTGGTCTTGTGTATTTGATGGATTTTAAGAGGACTCTATCTCATGCTTTCTATTATAACTTTATATTGGTTATAGTCAGTTAAGAATTTAATCTGCCTCCTGCATTTTATGAGCAAACCGTGTGAATTATCTTCACAATATGTAGGCTTGCTTCCTTCTGGTCAGTTATTTCTCTCATAGGAATTATGATGCCTCTTGAGAACTTGGTCAACTGCTTTTTTATTTTTAGTTCACATTTTTAGTAATAATATCATTAAAAGCTTCAATGAAGATATAGCATTTATTACATTCTCTTGAGCCTAAATTCTCTTGAGTACATTTACTTATTTGATTTATACACTACTTGCTCATGGAACAGTGAGATTTATATTTCAGTCAGTTTTCTATTTTCACACATTATGATAGAAATACACCCTGCCTTAATTAAAATGACACCACGAGGTGGCTCTACCTTTTTTCTGGCAGAGAATGTTCTTTCTTTGTTGCTTAAAATAATCCAAGAAGTTACCACTCTGCCTAATAATAATACACATTTCTTACATTACATTATTGGTTTATCCGATTAATATTAATATACGGTTATTTTCATGTTTTCTTTTTCAAATGGCCATCAACCAGGTAGTCTTAACGTATTTTTTATTTTTATAGTTTATTCTGTGAGTTGCCAGTTATAACTATATATACAAACAGTCTCCTATGTAGTCAACAGTCTTAAGAACAGGTAGAATGATGTATTTTTACTTTTCTCAGTTTCTTAAATACAAGAGGGAGATAATAATAAAAATGACCTCATAGAATTGTGGGGAGGACACAGCCTGGCAGGTAGTAAGCACTCACTAAATGCTAGCTCGGCTAATTATGGGACAGGGGTGTCACTGGTTCAGCTGTCCTATGTGTAGGTCTGGACCCACAGCATAAATGGGTCGCTGCCCCATGCATCAAAGTGCATCTGAAAAAGTGAAGGCATCTGGAAGGCTCGACACCTAAAGACTGACTAAAGGAACTGCCACTATTCTGTGGAAGGAAGATTAGATTTTGCCCTGAGTGTCCCTAAGGGCCAGGATGAGAACCAAGAGGTAGACGCTATGGGAAGCTAGCTTTTGTTTCCAGCCTTTCCAGGAGAGGTTTCTGCTTGTTTCGGAAGGCAGCGAGTTCCCTGTTACTAGAGACTTCAAGTAAAAGCAGGACAACTACCTGAGGTATTAAAAAAGTGATTTTTTTTTTTCACCTCAAATGGTGAAAAACTTTGACCAGAGGAATTTAGGTTCCTTACAACTGAAACAATAAAAAACAATAAAAACTAAAGCTCACTGCATATTTATTATGTGGCACTGTGTGAGGTACTTCAAGTGCATTATGTTATTTAATCTTCACAACCACCTCAGGGGGTGAGTACTGAGATAATCACTCCCATTTCGTAGATGGGGAAATAGTGACTCAGCCTCTTTACCTTAGGGGACTTGGCAGCCCTCACCCCTGAGGTTATATTGCCTTCCGTGACATGGTAAACCTGACTCAGGTCCCCTCAATTATACCAGTGTAGTTGGACATCCCATCTTTTTTTTTTTTTTTTTTACATAGTCTCCTAACCTGGTCCTACGGTTTAGAATTCCTTCCGCATCAGTCAAAATATGCAAGGTTGTGCTCTATGAACAAACAACCCCTACGTCTTCCCATCTTCTTTATAAAGGTTTTCTCATTCACTATACATGCTCATCATGGGTAGGCACGGGGACCTGCCTGCCTCACATTTCCTAATACTGGATCTGGGATGATGGTGCAGCCACCATCTCAAAATATGTTGGTGGCCATAGCAAAGGGAGAAAGAGCTCGGAAGGGGGCAGGGCTGACAGTTAATTGCTCAGGTAAAGAAGTGACACAAGGGCCATTTTTACTCAGAGGTCCTGGTAAGACTAATCACTTGGCCACCCAAACACAAGGGATAGGGAAGTGTAATCCTGTGCTAGCTTAGCAGGGAGCCAGGGAGGGGTATTTAGTGAAGGAAACTAATGATTACCATATCTTCACTACAAAGTTTTCAAGTATTCTCTCATTCAGAAGCTGATGACTTGTGGCCACCAAAGGGGAAGGGGGAGTAGGGGGATAAACTGGGAGTATGGGATTAACAGATGCACACTACCATATATAGAACAGATGAACAACAAAGTTTTGCTGTACAGCATAGGGGACTATATTCAATATCTTGCAATCAACTATAATGGAAAAGAATTTTTTAAAAGAATATAGATATATACACATATATATGTGTAACCGAATCACATTGCTGTACCCCTGAAACTAACACAATATTGTAAATCAACTATACTTCAGTAAACAATTAAAATTTAAAAATTTTTTTAAAAGCTGACAATAACTCACAGCTTCTCAAAATATTTTTCCCAAGTAATTAATGAGAGAGGAAACTTTCTTTGGTAGCACAATATCATGAGGGTATTGCCCCTTCAGTTCTCTTTCACAGTATTCATACCTCTTCCGAAAGTGTAGTGTTTCTTCTAACATGAATAAGAAAACAATTAAGACGTAAAATACTACGAGAACATGATAGTAACTACCCACTGCTGAAACAATCCACTGGAGTAGAGCTAATGACGCAGTTTTAATACATAGGCTTTTGAAACGCATTGACTGAATTTCTATCAATCTTGATCATTTTAAATGAATATCATTTTTCATTAAAGTGCTTTATTGTTGCTTGCAGCTCATCTAAATCACTAAATATTTCCTCTTCCAAATGACTCTGCCTTCAACACTAATTCACAAATGTCTATTCTGCCTTGGGGACACAATAGACTTTGGGTTGTTTCATTTGGACTGACAGGGCTTTAGGATAAAAGCTGTCCCCTTCTCTGAAAGTTTCCAATGAGAAAGCAAACGCTGCACCAGGCAGGAGCAGACAGTCCTCTGGGCTCTTACCCTAAACCACCTTTTCCTTCCTCTAAACCCTCTTGGCCTTAATAGACCCTAGAACAGGCTAAAGCAGTTGGTTGTTAAGTGTTGTCTTGAACCTAATCAATTAAATAAGTGGTTACTTCGAAATTCAGAATTAACCCTAACTCCAAATCCAAGAGCTATAGTTTCTCTGGTGTGAATCAGCACCTCCAAAGACACAATCCAAAAGCTTTTTCTACACAATATCAGAAGAGTAAATTTCTTTGGTTATGAACTGTCATGGCAATCTCACACTAATTCATTTTCCCCAGTCCTTTATTCAGATATAGAGTTTCAACGCCTGCCTCTCAAAAAGATAGTTTGATCACCTCAACATTATTCAACTAAATACTGCCAACGAAAAATTGTCACTCGCCGTCTGGTTCTTTAAGAATGAAGACACTAGCCACTGCAGGCGCTGACCTTCAACACACCCTGAAAGGAGTTCAGGGCAGAGATCAGGAACGAGGCACTCTGTGTTCTGGGAAAAACAGGCCTTCAGATAGTTACTTTCAGGAGAAGAGTTTATGAGCCCAATTCCTTGCATAGACTCATATCTAGAAAAGCACTAAAATCATTAACAGAGACATCTGCTCCTCGTGGCTAGCAGCAACCTTCTTGTGACCAGCAGTAACCTTCTGCCAAAATGTGTGCTTGATGACACGTATCCCCCTTCACCAAAATCGCATATATACTGACCTGCCTCCCACCTCCTCCGAGCAGTTCCTCAGAGCTATCTGAGAGGCTGTCTCCTGGGCTATAGTCTTCATTTTGCCCCAAATAAAACTGAATGCACAACTCTCACTTTGTGCATTTTTTTCAGTTGACAATGCAAACAATTTTTTTTAAGTAGGATCCTTTCCTTGTTTAAAGGAAAAAGTTCAGAACCAAAAAAAAATTATACCTTAATTTTAATGACATAAATTAGAAAGAGTTTGAAATGGATAGCTTTGTGTTTGGGTTTGGAGACAGATTTCTTGACAAAGTGTTGACGACTTTCTTAAGTCATCTCCATTTCATTTCAGAGAATTTAAAGCTAGGAAATATACCAGAGGGGGAAAAACAATGGCAATTTTGTGTAATAGCACTGCAACCTTGGATTTGTGTGCTAGTCTCTTTGATGAGCTAAAGTTCCTGTCAGACTTTCCTAGGAGCCATGTTCCTTTTGACATATATTAAAGGGCGAGTTATTTGCATTTTGTGACTGTGATACCTTATTTTCTTTCTTCTGACTTCTAGAAGACTTAGCACTTTTCCAAGAGGGGATATGGTTACTAGAATTACTTTAATGTGAGTACTGATAATCCAACTTCTCATCTGGAAATAGAGATGTCAAAAAAAGTTCCCATTTACTTGTTTTAGACTCTAGATCATAAAATTTGATTATTTCACTAAATGCATTACGTCAGTTGAAGATTTTACTGTAACTTTATCTAGTTGACTTTAACCTACCAGCAAATTGTTTTCTTACTCGACTTACAATGTATAAAGAGAAAATGCCTGTTATGTGCAAAGCACGATGCTGTATATTATTGAGAATCTAACAGTGGAATCCCTGACCTCAAGAAGTTTATAATCTAGTCGATGGGCATGAAAACAAATAAGCATAATACAAAGAAGTATGTGAAAAGTATGATAGCAGAACCACGAGTGCTTTGGGGCACAGCGCCTAGAGGTCACTTTCAGCTAGAAACAGGGGACAGCTTTGTGCAAGAGTGACAAATGACCTGGGTTGGACCTTAACATACGAGTAGAATTTTGAGAGACAGAAGTGGGAAGGAAGAGCGCTCTGAAAGGAGGAAGGAGGAACAAGCAGGGGGTATGTTTGGGAAAGATCAAGTTGTCTTGCTTGCCGGTAGTGTCGGGCACAGCAAAGAAGAAACAGGAAGTAAAATGCACACCGTAGATTCTCAGAGCTGTATAATGCTCAAGCTGACCCTTTGCTCAAGCTCTTGTTTTTACAGATGTGGAAAATAACAGCCTCTTTTCAGTTGCTTTGTTTATGTACCCTGTTTCTAGACACTAAGCTTCCTTTTTAATTTGATTATGTGGCCTATTTTCCATTAACAGGCTCAAATACCATTTCAATCCAAGTAGCTGGAATGAAAGTTAACAAATTCATCTGTGAAATCTACGTATGTATGAGAAACAATTACCACACTTTTTTTTTCTCTTTCCAGGTCTCCCAGCCAAAATTTCAGGATGGTAAAATTCTCTCCCTAAATTTAGTTGATTAAGTTCATAAATGTATTTGGCTGCAGGGGAATGAGGCTCATAGGCCCTTGAATTCCATAAAATGAATTTTTCATTTTGAATATTCTTATACATCAGGACAATGCCACAAGAGAATGAACAGCACGGCTTCCGGCATTTTACCTGAGAAGTTGATGTCCTTCGGGTTTGCTCCTGGAGATTTTGCCTACGGTTCCCAAGGCCCTCTCTCCTAGTCCAGCCTGAGCCCCATCCCCCTTTCCATTCTCCTAATGCTAAATTGTTTTCTGAAGCTGAAACACAAACAAAACAAACGGAAACCCTTTCCCACTCTCATCTCTTAAAATTGCACAGTATCTGTTCTCCTGAACAGGCTCTAACTCTGTGATATTTTGTTTGCAGTGTCCTCATCTTTAATACTGTTCTTTTCAAATGTGGTTTCTCTGGGGAAACTCTCAGCCAGCTAAGCCTGTGTTTCTATTCAGTTTGCCAAGAGCTCTCTCCACTACAGTCTTCACAAACTCAACTCTCTAGCTTCTGACATACAGGAAAAATGAATAACCCAGCAAGCTCTCCAAAATAGCCAAGATAAAGTACAATGACCATTTTCATCTTTAAAAGCTCCTGGAAGCTTGTCACTGTTGTTGAAATAGCTTTATCTTTGCAGCTCCTGAAATCTGTAGCAGCATCTCTTTGTCCACAGACCTATCGGTACCTTTCTGTAGGATCTATGACTCCCAAAGTCATCATCCCCACCACCGTTTTCAAGGCTCGCTGTAGAACACAAATCAGGTCCTGTGTCACTGCTTCTAATAGTCACTTGCTTTCAAGGTCAGTCACCGCTTGTTTGGAAAAACCAGAAGCTCTTTAGGTCAAGGGTCAGTCTTTGGTTTGCCTCTACCCAGCAGGAGCTTGTTCTCCATACTTTTCTCTGTGGGAAGGATCTTATAGACACAACCCAGTCCCATGCTGTTAGCATAAAAGCCGTGCAACATTGATAAAGACAGATTTCACCCTAGCCTGCTACCTCTCTGCACTTAAAGCGCTTTTCCATACATTCAGGTGTTGTCTGCTCTGAATATTAGCAGAAGTGAAGGCCATTTTATCTGCTCCACATGAAGAGAAGTCTTCAAGCCCAATCATCAAATGTAATAAAGTCACAGGCAAACTAGAAGGTCCTCACAGTAATTGGAAAAAAGGCCAATAATAATTTGTTACTATTCATTAGATGTAATAACATCCCCCTCAGCAGATGGAAAAAGCCCATTACTGACTAAAGCTGTTTAGAGTTCTACATGTCCACGTATATTAGGGACAAACATATATTTAAGGGAGGGGTAAAAATACTCAACATTGCCTGCAGCATGAAGGTAGAGGCAAATCCAAAGGCAAGATATATTTCCTCAAGAGAAGTGCAAACTTTAAGAAACGGAAGTAAAATGAAGGTATTTATCCATTATAGTACCCTTACTTTTCCAACCCCTCCCACCAACAGTACAACAAACTAATCATCCTCTAGTGAGACCACATTAATGGTTCTTCCATTCACTCATTCATTCAACAAATATGAACCCGGACACTTACTACTGTGCTACATATTATGCTAAACACTAGGGAGATACTGGTGAAAAACATCTACACAATCCCTGCCCACATAGAGATTACAATAGCTTGTGAATCAAAGTAATAATTGATTCATAAATGTACGATGATACGGGAAGAGAGAATTGGACAGAACTCTGAAGTACCTCGAGTTTAAAGGACAGGCAAGGACATGACACTGGGAAGGATGACAAGGCAAGACAAGAAGTAAAAAAAAACCCAGGAGAAGTGAAAATCTCCTTTCACACCAAAGTCCTAGATGTCAGATAAACTGCAATGATAGTTACAATACTGAGTCCACAAGAAATTAAAGGAAAGCCCTCAATGGCAAATTAAAACAAGCAATAAACCAAGAAGGGATAGGACAGATGTTAACACCTGGGAACTAGACCTTGGAAAATCCAAGGTCGTGGTATAGGAAACAGGTGTTAAGGCCTTGGACCTGCATCCTAGGTGGAGGATGACCCTGAGCCCCACACAGAACTGCAATTCTCTGTAAATGATGGGCTGGAAAACTTCCACACATCAACAAAGGGAAGAGGTGAGCAAATCTGCCTCAATCACAGCTCTGAGCAGAAGAAAAAAATAAATAAATAAAAATAAAAAAGGATATTCTTCTCGGAAAAACTGTATTTATAATTATTCTTTCACAAGAGTCTGAGGTTTAAAGGACATGCTCATAGAGTAGGCTGTGGAGGTCCATGGTATCTTGCAGAAATAAATGCAACTCCTCTTTGGAGAAAAGATCCTCTACTCAGGTTCCGTAAGAATGACAAAGATTTTTAGCCAAAATGTGCTCACTTTAAAAATGAACATAAACTCAAGAAAAAAGAGTCAGCAGAAATACCAAAAACTATAGAACCTCAAAATACCAGACCTAACAGATCTAGTATAAACAACTATGCATGAGATGCCTAAAGAAATAAAAGATGGGATTGAAATTTGAGAAAGCAACAAAAATGATCGAAAATGACTAGACAGATGTGAGGAGAAAAGTAAATACAATGGGCTAAATATCTCATGTTGAACCCTCCAGAAGCACACTCTCCACCCTCTTCCACCAAGCTCTCTGCCCCCTATATTTATCTGACCTGTATTTATCATCATGTTAATCCTACCATGGCCCTTGGCTTCTTCTTGGGTTTAGTTAATGTAGAGCACAGGCAGGAGACCAGAGGGAGGAGGGGGAATGAGTACAAGTGTTCTTGGCGTTGGCTCTTTCCCTGGGAGGCCCCCAAAACTGGCTGTACCTCTTGACAGAGGGTTACCGCTCCTGTACTACACAACCCTCTCTTCTACCAGTTTCCAGTAACCTCTGCCTCTCCAACAGCCCTGTGGCTGTCATTCCTGAGCTTCTACATTCTTCCTTGTGGTTCCCCCTTACCCTAATCAGAAAGGAAAGCTAGATCACTACAAAGAAATGGCAATTAGACTGACAGCAAAATTCTCGATCGTAACAATAGAAGCCAGAAAACTGTGGAACAATATCTTCAAAGTGCTGAGAGGAAAACTGTCGGTTTGGAATTATATAGTGCTATTATTTAATAGCAAGCCCCGAATAAAGGCAATTTAAGATAAACCGCAACCAAGAGCGTTTACTAGCAATGGACTCATTGCAATAAATATACTCAGAAAACAGCAAAGCTGCAGAAAATAAAATGTCAGAATAAAAGGGTTTAGTAAAGTGGCTGATTATAAGATCAATACATTAAAATCAATAATATTTCTATACACCCTTAACAAATAGTTAGAAAATGTAATTTCAAAAGAGATACCACTTTAAATAACTACCATAAAAATGAGGTACCTAAAAATAAAACTAACACAGGATGTAGAGGACATTTATGGAGCAAATGTTTAAACTGTATTAAAAGACTCTTAAGAAGAGAGAGATACGTTGTGTTCATGGATACAAAGATTATAATCAATATTATGAAGTCCAATCTACCCAAGTTGACCTAAGGATTTAATGCAGTTCCAATCAAAGAGAGGGATATAGTTGGGAGAGAGGGGTACAGCATGCTGATTATCTTTTTCTTATAATATACAGACTTTTTTTTAAGTACTATTTATTTTATTTTATTTTTATTTTTGGCTGCATTGGGTCTTTGTTGCTGTGCGCAGGCTTTCTCTAGTTGCGGCGCACGGGCTTTCTCTAGTTGCGGCAAGCGGGGGCTACTCTTCGTTGCTGCATGGGCTTCTCCTTGTGGTGGCTTCTCTTTGTTGCAGAGCATGGGTTCTAGGTGCGTGGGCTCAGTAGTTGTGGCACACGGGCTTCGTTGCTCCACAGCATGTGGGATCTTCCCGGACCAGGGCTCAAACCTGTGTCCCTCGCACTGGCAGGCGGATTCTTAAACACTGCACCACCAGGGAAGTCCCAGACATTTTATACATACATATAATCAAAGATATTTTATATTCAAGAATTAAATTAAAGGAGAACTCAGTATCAAGAAAAACAGAAGGAATTTTTTAAAGGAATAGATCTGATATTGCCAAGTGGTCAAGGACAGAGAACCACTTGTGAAATATAACAGAGTCTCTAAGTGACCTTGGCCAAAGCAGTTTCACTGGAGCTTTGGGGATGAAGTCCAGACTACAATGAAATTGGAAAGTATAGGAAACGTTAAATATCTCCTCCAAGACACTTGTCTCTCTCCTGGAAGAGAAATGAGCGTAGCTGGAGTGGGTATGCAGTAGAGAGGGGTGAAACATGAAAATCTTGTGTGTGTTCACTGCTCATTGGAAGGTAGCAGAGAAGTGAAGATACAGGAGACAAGAAATGATGGCCATGTAGAGATCCCTGAGATTCCAGAAGGAAACAGGATTGACTGCAGAGGTGCAGGGTTTAGTTTATCCAAGCAGGAAGGAGGAAAGGATAGTGATAAGATGCATGAGTGAAGTAGGTAGGTGGTGGGTTATTAAAGGTCATGCTTTTGTTGGCTTTGACTTTTACTGGAAATTAGCGGTAAAAGAGCCTAAAAACACACCCTCCCCTAACACCATTTTCCAGTGCCTAACTTTGAGGCTGGGAAATCAAGTAGGTAGGAAATTCAAGTGGATGAGCAGGAAAATCTCAATACCTTCACCTAGACATTTATTCCACCAGAGTGAGGTCACAAACGGCTTGGTGGTGCCACGTAGCAGAGTCCTCAAGTCTAGGCCAAGGATATGACTTGGCATTAGTGGCTCTATTTGACGCTACAGGAGTTTTCAGGCAGCCAAGCTATATGGGGAAAATAAAGCAATAAAAGTGTGTAGCTCCGGGTGCCAGGGCGCAAAGGAATTGTGGGTTGTCTGCTTTTGCATATTAAAACATTAATCACCCCACGGGGGAGCAGCTCCAGTAATTTCTCTGCAAATGTCTTCTAAAAGGATTCACAAGGGTGAAGAAAGACTTCTCGATCCCCATTAATTTAAAGAACATGGTTCACACACAGATCCCCTCATGCTTTCAGTGAATTACAATCAAGCTGAAAACACCAATTCCTCTAGTGTTTTTCAAAAAGCATATTCTTCTTCTTCCCAAGATTAAACCTCTATGTTGGGTGATCTGCAAATGAGCCGCCCCATAGAGACCAGCGAACAAATCTGCAATGGTCATGCAACGCTAGCTCGCAATACCACCTTCCATTAAGGCATAGAAGATTCTTCATAGACTGAGATTTACAGCGTGCTTATCTTAATGAAGAGCTGTCACCCAAGGTGTGCTCATTTTCTTCCAATATATTGTTCTTACAGTGTTGATAAGTACCCGTGGCACAAATAAACCTTAGCAGCATTGGCACCATACGGCGTAAACAAATCCTTCCTAAAAATAAAATATACTTTGTGCTCAAGATATATCTTCTAAGACAGCAGGAGGGAAAAACAATCCAGCCTGTACAGTGGTTTTTATACCTTGAGCTGCCAACTTCTATAGATGGCTTTTACCAGTGGATTTTACAGAGGTTAACATTTATTTCTATGCATGGGGAATGTTCTCAGTGTAAAATTCTTAAGTATGCCCAATGCACATAAAATGACTGTGTAAATGAAGCAGATTGGATTCCACAGCTCTCATGAAAAACACAGCAGATGTTTCCTTCCACCTGTGATATTTCTCAGGCCACAAAAATGTTGGCTAGAATGTTCAAAGTGTACGATTAAAGGTTTCCAATCGCTGGGCAATTTTATGCTCATAAGCATCATAGCATCTCTAGATATTATGTGTATATATATGCTCAACAGATGGATCCAACTAGAACTAAATAACCATGTTTCCCAACTAGAAGAAACAAACGGCAAAGGGAAGGATCCTACAGATAGCTACATTGTTTTTAGCCAGCCTCCCTCCTCTGGGACTGGAACAATCACCTTCGCCTTTCCTGACCCAACAAAGAGAGAGCACGCTTTGCCCCTGGCACCATGGCTGCCAGCTACCCTCAAGGGCACATTTTCCTTTCCCATCAAGTGAAGCTCACTTGAAGAACCCCGACACGGAACTGGCAAGAACATCAGGCTTCCTCTTAGCTTCTGCAGCTGACATTCGAAGAGTCAGATTGCAAGAGTATGGCCCTGAGCGGTGGGTGCTTCAGGAGTTTGCTCAGAATCCTGGATCTACCATTTCCTAAATACGAGACTGCAGCACATTACATTTCCTCTCTGTCCTCACGGTTCTCACCTGTAAAATGGGGGTAACGGCAGTGCCTAGCTCAGATAATTGTGGAGAGCAAAAGAGTTAATGTAAGTAAAACATTCATGGTGTTCAGTAAATGGCAGCTATTGTTATTTTTATCAGGATAGAGGAAATATGTGAGTTCCCATGAGGATTTATTTTTTTCTGATTTACTTAGACCTTTCCTTGCTGGTTCTCATGGATAAGACAAGGGTGATAAAGAACTCTACAAATTACTCAGCCTCAAAAAGACAGAGAACAGTTGACCCCACAGTTCTACAAATAGTTTCTAACTGTTTCCCAGAGTCCACCTGCCAAAGCGTGATAAACATTTCACTGGGTGCATTTCAGCAGGCTCTGATGCAGCAAAAATCCCCAAGAAGAACAGACCGTATTCAAAGCAACATACTTGGCAAGTGCCTGACACATGGCAGGTCCTGCACAAGTGTTCATTCCCTTCCAATGTCCTCCACTCTGTCCCTCAATCACTCTCAAAAAACTACATGCATGAAGGAGCACACATATGCATGCATACACACACACACACACACACACACACACACACACACACAGACTTTTCAAAGACCAGAATCTTCCCTGGTGTAGCAAGCGCTCTACTAATAGATTAAGGTTCTTCTAGACCTTCATCAAGAAGGCATTATTTTTAGATCAGTCAGTTATTAATTGATATTTCACTTCCTGTCCTTTTCATACCCTCACACACAATAAAAACACAATCATTTTTCTCAGGTAGAGTAAGCCTCACTATGCTGATTACTCATTCATCCACAAAGTGTTTTTGAGGCCTACCACGGACCATGCATTCTACTGGCCATTGGGTCCAAGAGACAAAACTGAAGATGCTCCAGATCCTTAAGAAATTTGCAATCTAATAAATGCTGGAGAGGATGTGGAGAAAAGGGAACCCTCTTACACTGTTAGTGGTAATGTAAATTGATACAGCCACTATGGAGAACAGTATGGAGGTTCCTTAAGAAACTAAAAAGAGAACTACCATATGATCCTGCAATCCCACTCCTGGGCATATATCCAGAGAAAACCATAATTCAAAAAGACACAGGTACCCCAATGTTCATTGCAGCACTATTTACAATAGCCAGGACATGGAAGTTCATCTGTATCCATCAACAGAGGAATGGATAAAGAAGATGTGGTACGTATATACACTGGAATATTACTCAGCCATAAAAAGGAACAAAACTGTGTCATTTGCAGAGATGTGGGTGGCCTGTCATACAGAGTGAAGTAAGTCAGAAAGAGAAAAACAAATGTCGTATGATATCACTTGTATGTGGAATCTAGAAAAATGATACAGATGAACTTATTTGCAAAGCAGAAATAGAGACACAAAGGTAGAGAACAAGCATATGGATACCAAGGGGGGAAGGAGGGGTGGGATGAATTGGGAGATTGGGATTGACATATATACACTACTGTGTATAAAATAGATAACTAATGAGAACCTACCATATAGCACAGGGCACTCTACTCAACGCTCTGTGGTGACCTAATGGGAAGAAAATCCAAAAAAGAGGGGATATACGTATACATGTATACGTATAGCTGATTCACTTTGCTGTATAGCAGAAACTAACACAACATTGTAAAGCAACTATACTCCAATAAATATTAATTTTTTAAATAAATAAATATTTAAAAATCATATATATAAATACAAAAAAAAAAGACATTTGCAATCTAGAGGAAGGAACTGTATAAACCAAACAAAGGCACAAAATAAAAATACCAAATAAACCAAAACCAAATAAAGACACCAAATTTTAAAAAGGAAAGAAAACAAGTAAAACAAGTAAAAAAATATATTTCATGATGGAGCAGAAGTAATTGCTCAAATATTATCTATCAGCACAAAGTCTGCGTATTTGTGTTCAGCAAAGGAACCTCCTTGTTTTCATTGATTGACCTTATCAATAAGCATATTTTTAAAATGTGAACTTACAAAATGCATCTATGCTAATAAAACATTGTTTGTATGTGTACTTTCTACACTGAGATTTTAGATTTCATTTAAAATTCTACTGTCAAAAGTTTAGAAAATACAGTATCAGATAACTCTAATATCTCAATTCCTCATTCATTCATATAAAATAAAAACTATTAATCACAGTAATAAAATAGCTTGAAGACTTACTCCTCATTGAAGACTTACTGTGGCCCGACACTGTGTGCTTCACATCCCTTATTGTATTTAATCCTCATAACATCTTTGCAAGGTGGGTGTTCATGAACCAGTTTACAGATTAGGATAGGAGGCTATGGCTTAAAATTCATCAGAGTGGACACTGAATCTATATAGTTTTCTTGGTTAAAGTCAAGCTGTAACTGAATGCCAAATAATCATTCTGAGTATAGGCTATAACAGAATAATAATCACGTTAGTGGTTGTCAATATATTTAATACCATGCTTTTATAGTATATTTTATAAATTGTAATTTATAGTTTTTGTATACAGTCCCACTTAATTCTCACTTCAAATCTGAGATAGTTATTATTATCTGTACTTAACAGATGAGAAAACAGGCTCAGGTAGATTACAATGACTTTCCCCAAATCACTACAGTCTAGATTTGGAGGAACAAAGTCTTATAGTAGGTCTTTTTAATAAATGCAACCGTCTTTTCAATGCAACACAAATGTGTCTAAAGCTAGAATGTATGGAGACAGAATCAAAAACATGCCTGTGAAAGAAAGCCGCCAGTCCTGTTTGGAGGGCTCAGAATTCTTGTCTATTGGGCCCTCCCCACAATAGCTCACCCAGACTGTGTGGTGGGAACCTTATACATCAAATCATTGCTCAAAAAATTGCTACATTTTTATCCAAAATCATGGGATTTGGGTAGTGATTTTTAAAAGTCCCCATATGTGTTTCTACCTAGAGTACCTCAGATCTCGTACTGGTTAGTATTCATAATATCAAATTTCATTTTTAAGGCGTGGTACTTTTAGTCAAGCTCCAAAATATATCGTTTGCATTAGTATTGAACTGCTGTAAAAACTCAGTATCTTTATATGTTGTTTTACTGTAAACCATCTCAAATCATTTTTGGAAATGTGCAGGGAATAAATTATGAATAAATAAGTACATAAATAAAAAATATCCAGTTTCTGCCAGAAAAGAACCTGAGTCCAGATTTTGTATCATCCTGGGGTGATTATTATTCATAGAATGTTCAAGTAGCACTTTCACATACCAAAAACTCTCTCTCCTTTCTACTGAGCACAATAGATTATTTGAAAACTTCTACCTGTTAATCTCTCTATACTTTTTAAACGTGTTTGTGATGATAAGGTGACCAACCAGCCCATTTGCCCAGGTCTCTCCAGGTTTCAGCACTGAAACCCACCATCCCTGAGCATATCAAAACATTGGTCATCCTCACAGAGAACAGGTTGCCAAGGGGGAGGGGGTTAGGGGAGAGATGGAGTGGGAGTTCAGGGTTAGCAGATGTAAGCTATCATATATAGAATGGATAAACAACAAGGTCCTACAGTACAGCACAGGGAACTATATTCAAAACCCTATGATAAACCATAATGGAAAAGAATATTTTAAAAAGAATATATATATATATATATGTATACCTGAGTCACTTACTGTACAGCAAAAACTAACACAACATTGTAAATCAACTATACTTCAATCAAATAAATAAATAAAACCTTGGTCATCCTAAAATGGTGCAGGGAAACAGTTAAACTAGAGGTGCCTTCTTGAACTAAGACAGTATTTTTCAGTGATTTTTTAAATCATTTTTAAAATTACAATTAGTGTTTATGTGCTGGATGCAGAAAACACTATGGAGATATAGATCTGTATGGGTTAGAATCCCAAGATAAGTGTCATATGATTTACGACCCCATTGCAATGTCTTTGTCCTGCCCTGTCTATGATGGTTGATCTTCTTCTCTCTCACGCACTCTTTCTCAGTATCACATTACCTGAGAAATTTTGACAGGGAAATGTAAACCAGTGGGAGAAAAACTCTCCTGAGGCTTTGAGAGGATTTTCATCACTGCTAGTGCATTGTTGCTTCAAGCATTCAACTGAAAAGAAATACAGAAACCTAAGCATGGAAATTAGAAAGTCTTAACAGAAGCAAATTATAAGCTTTTCACTTGCTTTCACTTGTTGAGCTCAATGATCTAGTCTATGAAATGGAAAGTGGATGTTAGTAGGATCTGACTTAGTGACCCATCCATGGGGAAGTCCTCACAGTTTTAAACAGAGAGATGAACGTGGTTCTTACCACAATCTGATGTTTGTAACTTGAATGTAACTTACATGCCAAGTTCCACTATGCAGAAGAACTGCCATTGAAAATAATATAACTGAATTGGGGGTATGCATGGGCAGGCCTGAAGATGCCTACACACACACAATATTTCTCCCACTTGTCTATCTGCAGCTTCCTGAGACAGGGCACCAGCAGATACGGGGTCCATTAGCCTGAGCTAAACAAGTCTCAGCTTCAAGAAAACCTGGAGGACTCATGTTCATAAAAGCAAGGCTTTCTCTTCTGCATGATTCCAATAAGCAAATTGTTTTATTTTTCCATTGACACCAGGGTCAATGGAAGAGAGATGGAGCACATAGCTATTGTAGCATTTTAAAAAGACATAAATTGTGTGTACAAAACTCTTTCTGGATATTCATTTTTTTAAAAGCTCTATAACTGGAGCACAGATCCAAACAAATGAGCTATAGCTTCAGGCTAGTGACCCAACACTGCCGCTCCATTGTAATGGGCCCAAACTGATGATCTTCGAGGTACTTTCACCAGATGTGACAACTGGAAACCAAATATCAAACTGAGCAATGTTTGCCAGATTATATTTTTTTGAGTTACAGGTATTACAAATTTTGGGACAATTTTATGATACTTCCTTGGTGAGCTGTTGAAGAAGTAGAACTCACATTTTGATATTTTAAATATTTATACTGAATGTATCTTCTTAGGCTAATTTAAGTAAAATAATTTTAAATAAACATATGTTTAGAGCAAGGCTGTGGACCAATAACGGGAAAGAGAGGCTTTCGAGCCTCGTGGGCCCCTCCCTTTCCTGGACAGTGAGATGCCATTAAGCCAAACACATGAACAGGAATGGGCAAAGCTAAGGTGGGCCCATGGTGCGTGGGGCATGCTGCCTAATTCCCTGGTCAGTTTGAAGAATGAATCCTGAAAAAGGAAAATACTTAGAATGACTGATGTCTAAAACAAGCTCTTACATATAGCATGAAAAACCCTCCAAATCAAAACTGTACTGAGAGGCACACCAGGTTGCTTACAAGAAGACTAAATCCCATTAAGTTGCCAATTCTCCTCAATTCCATTTATACACTCAAATTTCAATTAAAATCTAAAAATATGTGGGGGTAACTTTTCCAAGTTATTCTAGAAAGAGTCCAGAAGAAATAGCAGTGAGAATGTCTTAAAAGCTACAGAAAAATAAACGAGAGTATCAATACTACCAGGTATTAAGCAAATAACAACATCTAAACCTGTGTAATATTAATAAAAATACTGACAGAACACTAGAATGAAGTAAGTATACCAGAACCAGAAACCCACTATGTGGGAGTGTGTGTGTGTGTGTGTGTGTGTGTGTGTGTGTGTGTGTGTGTGTTTACCTCTAGAATTAGATAACATGATGTGATAGAATCACAAATAAGTGGGAAATGGATGCATTATTCAAAAACTGCTGCAGAAAAATGTTATTAGGAGGGAAATTAATTTAATTCTTATCTCACACCATACACCAAAACAACATTGGGTGGAAAAGTGATAAAAAAAATCATTAAAGAATTAGATGGTAAATTGTTTTAGGGGAAGAATAATTTAGGTAAATGCTAATCTGTTTTATAAATGAGAAAGTATTATCTAAGCAAAAAAAAAAAATGGGAGAAATATGACGTTCAACTTAACAACCCACACATTTTCAACTTTCATATGTTAAAAGAAAGAAAAGCAATACAGATAACATAAATGACAAAAAGACAGTATCATAAAGGACACTAAAATTGATGAAAAGAAAACCAAGGTCCCAATATGCAAAAAAGCTAAAAATATAAATTAATATTTAAAATAAAGTACCAATGAAAATAAGCATTTCAAAAATGTTCAGCCTCAAATGTCAAGGACCTAGTCAATAGCACAGGAAACATTATTCAATATCTTGTAATAACCTATAATGGAAAAGAATCTGAAAAAGAATATATATATATATGTATATGTATAACTGAAGCACTTTGCCATAACCTGAAACTAACACAGTGTAAATCAAGTATAATTCAATTAAAATAAATATATATAAATAAATCAAATTTAAAAATTTGGAGTTTTGAAACAACAACAACAAAATGTTCAGGCTCACTTAATAAAACAATAGTAGAGGGCTTCCCTGGTGGCGTAGTGGTTGAGAGTCCGCCTGCCAATGCAGGCGACACGGGTTCGTGCCCCGGTCCGGGAAGATCCCACATGCCGTGGAGCGGCTAGGCCCATAAGCCGTGGCCGCGCGTCCGGAGCCTGTGCTCCGCAACGGGAGAGGCCACAGCAGTGAGAGGCCCGCGTACTGCAAAAACAAAACAAAACAAAACAAAACAAAAAAACAATAGTAGAAGAATGCAGTACTTTAAAGCCTAGACTTTCCAGTAAAATCAGTCTTGGTCCAAGACCCAATTCGACCACTTACCAGCTGTGTGACTTTGGGGTAGCCACTTAACCTCTCAAAATATAACTTTCCTAACCTTTAAAATGGGATGGTAACATTGTCCTCCTCCTACAGTTGTTGCAAAGTTTAAATGAGATAATATAGATAAAGGTCTTGCTTGATGAATGGGCTGCATGAGGTGCACAATAAGTTTTCTTGTTGTGGTTGATGTTGTTAAAATCATCTTCCTCATTCCAATTAACAAACTTAATAAAAAATAATCATATCCCTCAGTGCTGGTGAGGATGGAGATTTGACTTATGTACTTCCAGGGAGAATGAAAATGGGTGCAGTCTTTCTAAAAAGCAGTTTGGCAATTTGTATAAGGAAATTTTTAAAGGTTTATACTTTTTATCCAGAATCCTATTTCTAGGAATCATTCCTAATAGTAAAAATGATAGACAAGGGATATTAGAAAATGAGGTCATACAGAAAAGATTCATCACAGTATGTTAACAGGAGAAAAATGCCAAAAAAAACGCCCAAAAAGTCAAAGTTGCAAGGATGGCTAAACAAATGATAATGATTTGTATGCCTAACTACCAGATGGCAATTAAAAACAAAAAAAGAAAAGAAAAGGTTAGAGCAGCGTTTACAAGCACAGGAAAAGCGATTTTCTTTTTTATTCATTGCTGTAAACCAGAAAAGAGTTTAGCATAGTACCTGGCACATAGTAGGTGCTCAATCAAATTCTAAACTGAACTGAACAACAGAATTCTAAGTGGAAAAAACATCAAGACATTTTCGCGCACACACACACACATGCATGCACGTACTATGATCTCAACTTTTGTAGAAGAATCACAAAATTTAGAAAGAATCACAGGATTCTAGAAAGAAATATGATAAAACACTAAAAATACATCCTTGGATGATTTTTTCTGCCTCTTTAGACTTTTCTCTACTTGCCAAAATTTTTTCAATGGAGATCTATTACATTTATAATCTGGAAAAAAAAATGAGTAGAAAAAAAAATCAACTGGAAGCCAACTGGCTCAATTATTTCTTGTTACACTATTCTGAGTATGTACCATTCTTCACTCCCACCCAAAATATAAAGTGAGAAATCGGAATATGAATAGCATGAATAAATTGGGAGGCAGTCTTTAAAACACAGCCCAGGAAAGAAAACATTATAGTAAATTTCAAAAAAGTGAAAAAAATTATGTGTCTAGTATTAAGAAAATTATACAGGGCCTGTGTTCCCTATATAATTTTTACATATGAAAAGTATGGCATGGCTTAAACCCTTTGGATACAAAATACGTGTTTTCCCTACCATGGAATTATATTTTCTCTTAGACACATGATATCATAATGATTTATACACAACGGTTACTGTCAATTTTTTGAAATCTGAAAAAATCCTACTCATTTAAAATTTCAACTCAACACAAAATCTAACAGGTATATTTTAGGAGATTCATGACATTTTCAAAGGGGAGGACCAAACGATTTCTCAGATTGCCAAATTCTCAAACACACTCACCAGGGATAACTAGCTCTAGAAAGTGAAGTGCTATGTTACCTAGAGCATAAAATCACCTGGAGGTATGACCACTGGGCCACTGGCTGGGCTCATTCACTGCAGGGCCAGTTTCCAGGACTGTGTGATTTAAATTCACACTTCAGCAAAATTATAGATTACTACGTGTAAGTAATTTAAGACAGCTGGTAAAATCTTGACTCATGCAAACTAAATTCTCGCATGCCAAGGGGCTGCTGTTGTCTACAATGTCTGCCGCTTTAGAAGTAAAATGTTACATAAGAGAACTGTAGTGACGAGGTATGCAGACAGTCAGTATTTGTTTTAGTCTAAGAAACCTAATGCAGTCATTGGTTTATCAAGCATGTACTACCTACCATGTTCAAGGAACATTACTGCACACTTTTGTTGATTAAAAAAATACGACATAGAACCTAAGTTGAAATCGATTCCTTAATTATATAGTCTGCCATATTTTCCAGAAACATTCATAATTTGTGCATAATTTAACTAATGCTAAGATTCCTAATTTTTTAGTTGAAATATGTAGTGTTCTTACTTTAGTAATCTTTTTAATTGCCCTTCATATGATACCTATTTTTATAAATAACTGCTTCACAAGTATATTTCCTTTGATATAATTTCTAGGATTTGCTTCCCAAAACTGCAGAAAGGGGAAAAGCAAGTGAGATTGAGGATGAAACAAGAATGGCCATGATTTGACAATTAACTAAAGTTGGCTGGTGGGAACACAAGAGTTCACTGTACTATTTTTTATTATGTTTAAAATTTTACATAGTACTAAAAAGTCTTTTAAAAGAAGTGTATTTCTTAATTATGCCAACTTATGTTGATTAATTTTTCCCTTGGCTTCCATTCCCACAACTGCCCCATCCAGTGAACATGGTTTGAAACACCTACCATGTTGATCTTGAGGAGGTTCCAATCAGGTGGCTACACAATGCATGGGACCCATTCTGGTGCACGGAGGATGGAATAAATTTTAATTCTGCCATGGCCCATGATTTAGTCATTCAGCCAAAGAAAGGGATGCTGACATCCAGATAAACCAAGAAGAAATGGTTTGTATAAATCTCAGTTGTCACAATAAAGTAAATTACAGTGCTACGCGGCTAATCCAATTTGGTCACTGTGATGGCCAGACCATCACTATTACAGAGGACATTAGGGAACTGCTGAAGTGTCAGGGAGACAACCTGCACTTTTTTTTCTTTTTTTGCATTGTCCCAAGGGCTATAAGATAGAGGAAAAATTAAGAATAATAGCCTTCAACACCTAGCAAAAAGAATTTGCTCAGCCTGTGTAATGAGAGGATTAGGATTAAAATGCAAATGGTTAATACAATGTCTGTTTTAGAAAGACTATGGGGTGGGGAGGAGTTCTAACATGTTCACTTAATTTTGTCTTTACCTTTTTCTTACCCAGTCATAAGCAGAATTCTGGCACGTTTAGTTGAATTAATTGCTAAGAATTTCTCACATGAGCAGACCCCACATAAAAGCAGAGCATGTTGGGGCTTCCCTGGTGGTGCAGTGGTTGAGAATCTGCCTGCCGATGCAGGGGACACGGGTTCGAGCCCTGGTCTGGGAAGATCCCACATGCCGTGGAGCGGCTGGGCCCGTGAGCCACAACTACCGAACCTGCGCGTCTGGAGCTTGTGCTCCACAACAAGAGAGGCCGCGATAGTGAGAGGCCCGCGCACAGCGATGAAGAGTGGCCCCCGCTCGCCGCAACTACAGAAAGCCCTCGCACAGAAACGAAGACCCAACACAGCCAAAAATAAATAAATAAATAACATTAAAAAAAAAAAAAATCAGTGTGTGTTAAATATTACAATTAAATCTTTAAAGTATTACAAACAATAGGTCTTCTACATATACTAAGGATTTAGCTGCCTGTTGATTTTAATTTCATTAGCTCACCCGTGACATAAATAAATTCTGTGCAAAAGAATAGCTTTAATAATGAATATATTGCAATTGAAAAGACCCAAGGCTACTAAGCATTGCACACTGCCACCTAGTGCTGTCTCTTTCACTCCAAATGCACAATGGACGCCTTCAGGAAAGTGGAAACGCTGTATTTTCAAGCAAATTTATCCAAAAAGATAGCTCTGGAACATATTTATTCATAACTGCTTCAAGAGAAGAAAGCTATTAGGGAGAAATGAAATTACACATCCCATAAAATCATCCCTGCCTCATAAATTTAGGTAAAAAAGGTCTGATTAGATTAGTAAATATAAAAAGTGATGGGTTTTGTTAATGAAGACATGAAATTTTTTTAAAGGGTGATTTTTTTTAATACTGTGCAGCAAGTATGGAGCATATTCTATTATGAATGTGATATACGCCAGTGCTCCAAGTGGAATATGTGGTTACCTAGCAAGTTTGGTATATGAAAATGTTCAAAAGGGCTTTGTAGGATGTTAAATAATCACTAAGGATACTTTCAAGCTTTCTTAAGGTCATAGCTATAATCTCCCCTCATCTACAGGTTATTACTTCAATTTAAGATGTCACGGGTTTTTAGTTCTACTTTATTTTCCCAGCGGTGAATAATTTTTGTGGTTTGGTTGTGCTAATTGCTCAGGCTCATCTCTGATCTTTTGGCTAGAAGAGTAAAGCCCCAAGAAAATGAAATGAGAAAGGTTTGAAAGACTGGATTAAAGAAAGGGTTGCTATAGAGAACTTTGCTATGGGTAAGGGAGTGCATTTTATTTGCTTCACTGTATTCTACAGTGGTAGCCCCCAGTTTGGTCTACTTAATGCACTGTAGCTACCTATTTTAAGAACTAAGGTGCAAGGTGAAAGACTCATATTTCTGTCAATTAAGTTTGTTATAATGAAAAATGCTCAGAGGATTCCCTTTAAATCATTGCTGCTTAACTTTTTAAAAATCACACTCCGTTTTGAGACACATAAAAATCTGTTTCTCCTTTTAAAGTACTTATAATTTATAAATACATGATATATTAAAACAACTCATATATGGAAATTTTAAAGAACTACATTTTATGTTGCTCTTGGAAGACATTTTTCATTGTTGTTATTACTCCGATAATTCAAATTCAGAGTGAGTATTAAGGCCGCCTGTATATCCCACAAACTTCTCTCCATCCTTTGCAATGTCGAAAATAGAGCACATAGCTCAGTAATTTCTACATCAAGCCTGTTGCAGTGCTTCATTTTAACAACCAGAAAGGCAGGTAGAAAAAGAAAGATAGGTAAGATACAAATCGATGGAAGGAAAGGAAGGAAGGAAGGGAGGGAGGAAGGGAGGAAGGGAGGGTGGGAGGGAGGGAGGGAGGGAGGGGGAGAAGGAGGGAGTTCACCTTTGAGGGAACTGTTGCCTCCATCCCCTTGAAATCATTAATTTGGATAATTCCCAAAGGAATCTCTGATCACAGCCACATGATCTAGACAACTTCTCACTACTTCCTTTAATCAGCTTAACCAAATGAATACTGCCAAGTCTATTCCACTTAGCTCTGCATAGAGCTATTTTGAGGCCTCTCCACACAATTAGGACACCTAGTTGGCATGGCTGCCAATGCAGAAGACAGAACTTACTCAAAATATTGCAATGTAAGAAACTCAGTTTGGAAAACATGATTTAAGAACACATATTACATTGAAATCCAATTCTTCACACTGTGTTAGGATTACATCTATCAGTGTTCGATAAAATTACAAAGTCAATTGGAAAAACAAAGTCTGAAGTTGCAGCTCTTAGATATTCCACTGGCCTTATGCTATACCATGTACTAACAAGATACTTCTAGGACATAAGATAGTGGTTACAACTGTCCCTTATATAAGAAAAATCCCACAGCAGTTGCAGGTATACAAGTGAGATAATTATAATAATAATACTTCATAAGCCTTTTCAAATGCTCCTACTGGTCGACAAGGTCATGAAAACATATAAAGTAAGTGAACTAACAAGGCTTGATTCAAATGATAATAATGCCTGGGACTCTCAAGATTCCTTAACATTTTCTCCCATATCTTAATGCGTTTCTAGGTATCAATACATACTGCATTTAAAGTTTTGGAAAACAAAAGCTATGTACATCTTGCACACTAAAATGCAATCATGGCATTATCATTCGGATTTATCTAAAAATAAATGTTTAAACTGAAATTATTTGTCTAATAACCTCACTTCTTAGCCTGAATACGAAAGTACGTATATTTGTGTATCCTAAAGAGCTTTATGATCAAAGATTTCTAACTCAATATTAAAAAGTAGTAACAAAGTGGCTATGAAGCACATTCCCTAGGGCTTTAGAAAGACAGATAGAACACATTGAAAAATTAAGGTACAGAATACAGAAGAGACAGATACAGCTTTCAAATTAACATTAAACTTGAGATTATTTAAAACAGCACATTTCTAGCAATTAAAATCCCCATGGTTATGAAAGACAAGAATTTATTCCACACAGATTACAAAAATTATGATATTTGTATTTCTAATATTAGTACTGGCGGGGTCTGTGCACTATGAAATAAGAAAATGTAACAGATATTCAGTAAGCATTTTGCTCGCTAATTATTTCATAACTTTTTTAACTTTGTATTCTCAGATGTCAGGTATTACCTGACAACTGACATCTGTTCAGTTGCTAAGAGATATGAGATCAGTTTGCACTTTTTTCTTTGTCTTTAGGAGAACTGCCCTCTTGGGTTTTGCCTCAAAGTAGTGAAAGTAGCCTCTGTCACCCATGTGCGAATTAATATTACTTGTACTAGAAGAAACTCCCAGGTCTCAGAAAGGAAATGAACTGCTTTCAATCTGCACAATTTAGAACAAATATCTGGCTTTTCCCTAAGCTTAATGAGTTTTCCATTTCACAACACTCAAATATAATAGCATTATTTTATAATCAAATTTAACTGATGAGTCTGTGTTATGAGTATTTTGACAAAAATCTTACGGGGAATGAAGTCATTCAGTCAATTTGCATCCCCAAAGTGAAGCTCAAACCCAACATTTGGAAAGTACTTTCTGCCTATAACTTTGACCATGTGCTTCTTTAAACAGCTGGAGGAACAAGAGTAAACTTGGTCTATCTGGTTTTTCTTATACTTTATCAACGGATCAAAAACAAAACACCGTTATAAATATGTACATCCTAACTGGTCATTAATTTAACACAAATGTTGATTTGCCTAATCACAGAGAATATTCTTCAAAAATAAGAGCAGTATTTCAAGCAGCACATAAGTTTCTGAAAGACACTGAGGATCTAGACTCCCATAACCTTTCAAGGACAATGTTCTAAATCACATTTTAGAGAAATACATTGGAAAAGCATTCCATTGCCGTCGCGTTTTACGTTACTACAAATCCAAGAGGTTCAATTTTTAACGGTCAAGTACGTATTACAAAGCCATTGATCATTTACTCTGATTTCACATCAATGCTCTACTGGGGTATATCACAAAGGAACACAAGATCATGCGTTTCTTTGTCTATTAAGTGAGACAGTGCCCACTTACCCAGTCCTCTTTTTACTCAACTTCTTGCACTAGCCAGCTGCCCTGTCGGTGGTTCCTTGCACCTTATATGCTGCCTTAGCATCGTCAGATTACTACTACTGCTGGTCCAGAACCCTTAAGAAAACTCCTATGACAAGCCAAGGTCTTGGAAACGTAGTCCTACACCTACACCAATGGGCTGTCTAGCGCCCGTCTCGAGGGGAAGAAGACAATCTACCCTCTGTCTTCCAGGCTTTCACTTATTTTATAGCGCCACACCTTTACAAACACGTTCTGTCACACTGAGAGGAAGGAGATATGTAAAATGTAACACCTGGAGTCATAAAATGTAAACACCTCAAATAACACACCTCAGAAAGAGGGAAGAAACCTCGTTCCGGGCGGAGGGGATTGGGGGGGAGACAGGCAAAGTTAATCTGCATCATTAAAACAAGAGTAATAGAAAACACCCTCTCGGGTTTTTCCAGTAAGTTTGGGGCGGCAGCAGCAGCAACCTAAGCAATATGCACATCCTCACCTTTATAAACCTCTTGTCCCCAAACAGAAACTGCCGGTGCCTCTCCACCGTGTAGGGGCAGACACCAAGCCCCAAAAGAGAGGCGAGTTCAGAGGCATAGGGAGGGGCAAAAGCAGATACGTGGGGCTCCAGCATCCCGATCTTAGTCCCAGCTACAAGCCTCAAAGTCCATTCAGGAACCAGCCCCTGGCTCCTAACATCCCCGGCCTGGGCCCTCCCTGCCAAAGGTGCCAGAGAGCTCGCAGACCCTGCAGCGCAGCTGTCAGACGCCAAACAATGACTTCCCCACGCCAGCCCCACGACCACGGCCCCCCACCGCCCTCCAGCCACGGCCCCTCGCTGTCGAACCCCTTTAAAAATGAGACCTCTCTGGGGCAGGACAAGAGGTGCTCGGTGGCCAGGAAGAGACGCACCGGGCTTCTCTGCCGGAATGAGTTGCCGGGAGCGGGCTGGGGGTGGCCATGGAGAGGGGGCTCCTTAGAAACACCGAACCATGGGGCAACGGAGACCCCAGTATCAATCTCCCTTACTCCCACCCCACCCCCACCCGCTCGCCTCGAAGACGACTTCTCCCGAGGCGGGCGGCGGCGGCAGGTTAGCGGCCGGGAGGCGGTGGAGAGCGAGTCCCCCGGGCCACCGCAGCCTCTCCAAAAGGACCGCGAGGGTGGGCGGGCGCCGCCTTGTAAGGTCAGTGAGGCCAGAGCTCAGAGTTACGCGGGGCCCACAGAGTGAGCGTGAGGGGGCGAGGGTGACGGTGAACCTGAACCCGCGCGCGGCCCGGCCAAGGGGCGCCCGGCCAGAGGGTCCACGGGTGTCAGGGGAACCCCGGCAGCCCGGGAGAGACAGCACACCACACCTCTCAGGAGCGAGGGCTGCATGGGGCTATCGGGGCCGCCAGGCTGAGAAACTTGATGCCAAACAGACCGGCTCCCCGCCCCCCCCGCCCGCCCCCGCGCTCTCAGACCCGCTCGAACGCCTCGCGAGTCCCCCACCGTCCCCCAGGCCACCCTGCCGAAGCCCCCGCCGAGCCCTCGGAGCCCCGGCGGGTAATTACCTCTCCCGGAGGCGGAGTAGGGGGCGGCAGCGGCAGCAGCACTTTGAGCCTGACTTTCCGGCGTTCGCGGGTGAGCTTGTGCGCGCCAGCGGGAGCTGTAACCTGCTATTTATAGACCGGAGCCTCAGCACCCGGGGCTGGGAACCCGGAGGAGACGAGCCGGCGGCGCGGCGGCGGCGCAGGGCGCGGGGCGCTGGAGGCGGCTCCCCGAGGCTCCCGCGCCTCCCTCCGGCTCCCGGCGCTCGCCGCGCTCACCGCTCGTTCCCCGCTCGCTCCCCGCCCCGCCGCGCGCGCCCCGGAGAACTTGTCACCGGCGCGGCCGCCTCTCCGGCTGCTCACACGCCCCCTGGCATAATCGCTACTTTCTGTCCCCCCACGCCACCCTTCTCTGCTCCTCTTCCTCCTCCTCCTCCGCCCGTTACCAGCGGTCTCCTCCCAATGTCACCGGCGGCCGAATAGAGGCGGCGACGGCAGCGACCGTCGCGCAACTGGCGCAGCTCGCTTTCCGCTACCGATGGAGTGGAGTTGGTGACCCGGCCGCCCAAACCGAAATGACCCCAACAAGCTTGCTCCGGGTGCGGCCACCCCGCACCCCGACCTTCTGCTGGGCCCCTCTGCCAACGGGGACGGTCCCCAGCCTGGGCTGCTGGGAGCGCCGCTGCGGAGCGGTGGGGAGAGGTGACCCGAGGCCGCCAGGCTGCGGCCGGGGCCGCGGAAACCACACGGTTTTTAACCGGCGGGAGGAGGCGCCCCGGACCCGGGCTCAGACCCGGGAGGTGGAGGGGGGAGAGGGGGAGGCGGTGTCCCGCGTCACCGGACTTCTGCCTGCCACCGCCCTGGGTCCCGTCTCTCGTGCCACTCCTCCGCCTTGGCCCGGGATGAGGTCGGGCGGAGGAGACCTGGGCACTGGGGAGGCTTCCAACGTGGCGCAGCCCACGGCCACCCACCTCCAGCCCCCAAGTCGCGGCGCGGTGACTGAGGCCGAGCCGCTCCCAACAAGCGTATGATGCCCCTTTGGCAGCCCGGGCGCGTGGGGACAAGTCTACACTCTGCGTGTTTGGGGTGTGGGGAAAACAGGGTACGTAATCGCGCAGTCTGAACCGAGGCTAACACTCCCCCTCTGCCTCGCCAACAAGCCCACTGGCGAAGGCGCACAGCCTGGCTATTCCGGTTGGCTGGGGTGTAGGGAGAATGACTCTCCCTATCTGCGCCTGACAGGTGCCACCTGGTGGTTCTCTTGGGGAGGTTTCCACTGAGCGGCTCAAAGGTCATGGGGATGCTGGGAAGGCCGGGCGAGCGCCAGTCCAGGCAGGCACCCTCAGCCTTTCCCCTCCCTCCGGGCACTTTAAATTTACAGTTTAAATAAGAGTGAGAATGCTAGTACACGCGGGTTACAGTTTGCTCCGCGGAGACGGGACTCCCAAAGTTGGGATGGTGAAGTCGATTTGGGTAAGTCAGTACTTACAGTTACACAGAGTGGGCAGTTGGAGCTGCCCCCAGCTCTCACCCCTGCTGTCGCTCCCTGCATCTAGGCATCCCTTCACTCTGCAAGCATTTAACTGCCACTAGGTTATAAGCTTTATCGATGAGAGCAGAGACTTCGGTGTTTGGGTTTTTTGTTTTTCCCATCACTCTTCCTCAGAACTTGGAACAACACTTAACATGCTGTAGCTTCCATAAATGTTTACAGAATGAATTAATAAGCACTATGGGCCAGAAACTGTGCTTGGCCCATTCTCTCCCTGCAGCCCTTCCCTTTCCTTCTCTTCAAGCTCTTTCTGCTACACTCAGCCGCCATCACAGGTGAGCTGGATGGAGGAACAAAATGGACAAGCAGTCCATGCAGGCCCTGCGAGGATGTGGATCACACCTGAGGAGCCCATTACACAATTAAATTTCTCCTCCATGGGGCAGTGCTGAACACACCCGTTTTTTGGAAACAAAACAAAATAAAACACCTGTGTCATACTTGGGGCTTGAAGCAATGGATAAATCCTGTTTGCAGAGATCTGCTGGAGAGATGAGACAACTTTCTCATTGGGCAAGAGTTTCAGCCTTTCCTTAAAATACAGAAAGAGGGAAAGAATATCAGAACATCAGGGTGCCAGAGCTTTGCCACTAAAGTGAAAAGATGTTTGATATATCCGTCTAACTTTAAACGGAGATTTGGGTTGTGTGTGTGTGTGTGTGTGTGTGTGTGTTTATGAAGATTGCCACAGTGCCAGAACCACTAAACCATTCCTTCTAAAAGACAGGGTTGTAAAACAGATGCAGCAACTGTCTTTGTGGAAAAAAACACTTAAAGTAAGATACCCAGAAAACCCTCTTATAATTAAAACCCAGACATTCATGCTGACCAAGACCTTTTACAGACCATTTACAGGGCTGCTGGGGACAGCCCTGTGACATACCCATGCATATCATCTAGGAAGTTTTAATTCTGGAGAGAGAGAGAATGAATCAAATACATGTACCACATGACATTTTAAAAACCCATCAATCAGCCTGATATTTACCTTTTTCAGTTATTTGGCGGTGTTTTCCTTGAATAAACCTAGCAGGTTCAGATTCTTCTATGGCTTATTAAACTCATTCAGCACCCACTTTTACAAACCTTGAACTTTTAGCCACTTGTGCCTCCAAAGCATAACTCCATTTGCCAGTGAAGGACAAAATATTTTTCCTTTCCTTTTGATATATCTTTATAGGGCCAGAGACCAAAGGTGATTCTCGGTAGTTACCTTGCTGTCTAAAGCAATGAAATCAAGCCAGAACCTGCAAGGCTGGCACTGCACCCCCCTTTTTCAGTGGAGTGGCTCATACTTTTTCTTTGTATAGATTCATTATTCCTGGAGATTTTTATTTCAGGTGAGACTGGTATGGCACAAGGAGGATTCTCCATTTTTGTGAGCCTTCACTATGAAAAATCTCTTCTAAAGTATAGCACCAAGTATGGCATAGTGGTTTTTTGTTTACCAAATTTGTTCATTTATATTAATGATAACTTTGTAGATTAAGTCAGTTTTCCTCCCAATTTTTTTTAATAAATTTTGTTTGTTTTTTGCTGCGTTGGGTCTGCGTTGCTGCGCGCGGGCTTTCTCCAGCTGTGGCGAGCGGGGGCTACTCTTTGCTGCGGTGCGTGTGCTTCTCACTGCGGTGGCTTCTCTTGTTGCAGGGCACAGTCTCTAGGCACGCGGTCTTCAGTAGTTGTGGCTCGGGGGCTCTAGAGCGCAGGCTCAGTAGTTGTGGTGCACGGGCTTAGTTACTCCGCGGCATGCGGGATCCTCCCAGACCAGGGATCGAACCCATATCCCCTGACATCGGGAGAGTTAAGTTTTGATATTCCTACGCTAAGATCATCTCTTGGGTGTGCATATGTGTATGTGTGTAATGAAACTCATGGGAGATGTTATTAGAAATAGGAATTGTACCCAACTTAAGTTAAAGGGGGGAACTAGTGTAAAGATACCTGGCTATCCATGGAACTCGAGGACAGGAATGCAACTGGGCATCAGTGACAACTTGGAAACAGGGACATGCATTAAGGACTTTATCTCTCCTTTTTCTCCCACTACCCTACCTGCTCCATCCTTTCTCTCTCTCCTCCTTCCCTTTCTCTCCGCATACACGTCTTTCTCTGCTTCTCTGGTGTGCCCTGAGTTACGTGGTTACTCACAGGTCTTGAACTTCATGACCTATGGGCCAGTTCCAAATTCTCAAGGAAGTACCACGATTGGCTGTCAAACTCCGGTCCAGACAACCACGGCGAGGGGATCACGGTCAAGTTGCATTCCCATAGCAGCTACTGTAGCAATCAGATGGATAATACTGGTGGGCTGAGGCAGGAAGGGAAGGAAAAATTCCCAGAACATGGGAAGGAGTTCCTGATCCTCTCCCCTGACTGCTATCATCTCTGAATCCTTGTTGTTCCGTGAATAATGGCACAAAAGGCAGAAGGAGGCGGGAAGGAGAAATATAACGTGCCATGACATCTGTGTGTGCGAATGCATATGCATGTTTAAATCCTGAGTGATGGAGAATGCCTCTTGCTGATGGTGGTGCCCTAAGATGCTGGTCCCAGTAAAAGTAACAGGATGATTTTATGATCTCTTGACCTGGGACTAGATGAGCATGAGGATGGAATCAAGTATTTCACAGACAGTTTACTTTAGCTCCTTTTTTCATGGCAAATAAGAGATTTTTTTAACTGAAGGAAATAAGTGTGATATCATTTACATTTATCAAAGATAAACATTCTGCTCTCTCATTTACATAATAGTTATTTCTAAAATGTATATAAATCATGTACTTGAAATTGAATCACATTTCAAATATAATCAGATGGTGAATCTTAACATTTTTCTGGTCAGAAACGCCTTTGAGAATTTGAAGAGAGCTGTGGACTTTCCCCAGAAAAATCTTGAGCAGATGCACACTTTTTTTTTTTAATTTTATTGACATATAGTTGATTTACAATGTTGTATTAATTTCAGCTGTACATCAAAGTGACTCAGTTATATTCTTTTTTATATTCTTTTCCATTATGGTTTGTCACAGGATATTGAATACAGTTCCCTGTGCTCTACAGTAGGACCCTGTTGTTTATCCATCCTATATATACGTGTTTGGATGCGCACATATTTGTAGTGGGATGATATATGACATGCTTATTTGAGAGCTGGAACTTCAAACATGTTTCTTTTGGCTTCCTCCAATCAACCCCATTTGAACAAGTGAAACAAAGACTCCAGATTCATCAACAAAAGATTCAAAATGCCCAGTTAAGTCAAAACATTAGTTGGGGTGGGGAGTGCCGGAGCCTATGCGAACTTGGGGAAAGAGTTCCCCTCCCCCCCCATTCCTGCCCTGAATGAGATACAAATGAGGTAGAGGTAAGGAAAGAAGACAGAGCTGTTAGAAGCTGCAATGTGGAGAAGGATGTTGTATTCATTTGCTAGGACTATCACAACAAAATACTACAGACTAGCTGACATAAACAACAGAAATTTATTTCTCACAGTTCTGGAGATTGGAAGCCCAAGATCAAGATGCTAGCGGAGCTGGTTTCTCCTGAGGCCTCTCTCCTTAATTTGGCGATGACCACCTACCTCTGTGTCCTCACATGGCCTTTTCTCTGTGTGCCAGCACTTCTGGTGTCTCTTTTTGTGTCTAAATTTCCTCCTCCTAGAAGGACACCTCCAGACTGGGTTAGAGCCCATCCTAACAGCTTCCTTTTAAGCTGATCACCTTTGTAAAGACCCTATCTCCAAATAGACTGTCACATTCTGAGGTACTGGGGTTAGGGCTTCAACATATGAATTTGCAGGGGACAGGGGACACCATACACCCCCTAACAGACATGCACTGCATCAAACTCCAGAAAGGGTCTGGGGGTGGAGGTGAGATAGAGATTTCCCCTTTATGTTAAGAGAGCCGAAGAGTAAAGAAATTTGTATCCAGTTTTCCCATTGACGTATCTGGAAAATCTCAGTCTTGAGAAGAACCCAGAACACAAGGATGTAAAGTGGGAGTGTAAATGGTAGTCTGCCTTATCTAGATCCTTAAGGGCTGAGGGTTACAGCCTTTCCAGCCCCCTGGACTTTCTCATGGTGACTGAGTGGTGACGAATGGGTGCCTGTGAGCTGCAGGAGGGCTGGAAGTTAGTGGGAAAGAGAGCCAACGGGACATGGAAAAGGCCACCGAGGAGGGTAAACAGACACAGGACTAAGAGTGTCCTGTTGACTGGTATGCACGGACATGGCTACCATTCTGTGGCATTGCACAGAGCAGGCATGGGGCCAAAGCAATGACCTCAGAATAGTCAGTGGCTGTGCCCTAGAGCAATGTCATGTGTCACTCACACCTGGGGAACAGAGGCCAAGTCACCTCTGCAGAAAATGAGAGGAGAGATCATCAACACCCAGACATGTCCCCCAATATCATGATGCTTCATAAGTCTCCCCTGGACTAACAAGCTGCCCCAGAGGTGAGAGAGAAGGAAGAGAGGGAGCAGCAGTATCTTAAACTGGGTAAGTTTTAAACCAGGATAGACTTGGTTTAGGTGACTGGATAGGACTAAGAAAACTAACTGAAGTTTTCTGTTTCTGAGTACAAATGGGTGCTTCTAAGTTAATTTTACCATAGGAAAATTATGTTCCATTTTTTGTACCTGAGATTTAAAGGCTCTATTGACTTTTTTATATATAAATTTATTTATTTATTTTTGGCTGTGTTGGGTCTTCGTTGTTGCGCGGGGGCTTTCTCTAGTTGCGGCGAGCGGGGGCTACTATTCATTTCAGTGCGCAGGCTTCTCATTGCGGTGGCTTCTCTCATCGCAGAGCATGGGCTCTAGGCACACAGGCTTCAGTAGTTGTGGCACGAGGGCTCAGTAGTTGTGGCTTGTGGGCTCTAGAGCGCAGGCTCAGTAGTTGTGGCGCACGGGCTTAGTTGCTCCACAGCATGTGGGATCTTCCCGGACCAGGGATCAAACCCATGTTCCCTGCATTGGCAGGAGGATTCTTAACCACTGCACCACCAGGGAAGTCCCTCTACTGACTTTTAAAAATACATCCTTTACACTTCACATTTTTAATGCATTTTCAGAAGTACGTAGATCTACTGGAATAGCATTTATGAATCCAGACTGAGAATATTTGCCCTAGGGGATCTGTTTTTTTTTAATACATCTTTATTGGAGTATAATTGCTTTACAATGTTGTATTAGTTTCTGCTGTACAACAAAGTGAATCAGCTATATGTATACATATATCCCCATATCCCCTCCCTCTTGAGCCTCCCTCCCACCCTCCGTATCCCATCCCTCTAGGTAGTCACAAAGCACCAAGCTGATCTCCCTGTGCTATGCGGCTGTTTCCCACTAGCTGTCTATTTTATATTTGGTAGTGTATATATGGAAAGGCTACCCTCTCACTACATCCCAGCCTCCCCTTCCCCCCACTGTGTCCTCAAGTACGTTCTCTACATCTGTATCTTGCTTTTTTAAATCTGATTGTATGAAGAATCTTTTTAACTGAAAAAAAAAACTGCTAATATATATAATTTTCCACTAATATATTATTTGAAATTCTGTTTTCTTTAAGAGTAGTATCTGTAAGTTAAAGACAATAGCTCACATGATTGTGTTTAGTAAATGCCAGAGAAAGGATAGAATCGTAAATGGAGAAATTATAGACAATCACTGGGTAAAGATAGCTATATTCAAGTAGAGGTGACAGTATTATGCTGCTTTACTTTGAGAAATATAAAACTTTTTATTTTAACAGACGTCTTCAAAATGAAAACATCTGAGTTAATTGTTTTTCTTTCTCCCCATTTTCAAGCAAATACTTCTTTATTACCTAATTATGTCACTGGTGGCATAAAATGAAGGACAAACTTACACATCAGACATATTTGTAGGGAATGTTTGTGTTAATGAGGGCCATTGACTGTAGCGATATTCCTGAATCTTTTCTTACATCTTATTCATCAGTGTCTCTCTCTTGCATTCCACTCTTAAACATGCAAATAGATCCTTCTCACCCTATTTTCAAAGATTTCTCTACATCCAATATTCCTGTCAATTTACCATCCTGGGTCCCTTCTTCCTTGGTATAATTGAGCTCTATCATCTCCTTCTGACCTGATTTAGGCTGAAATAGACCAATTTTGATCACCAGAGTAAGTCAGAAGAATTGGACCCAACTGTATCTCCCAATTAAACCTGTATCTCCAGAGACATGTCTCCATCAAGACTTAATTTGTTCATCAAGACAAGATGTGTGCTTTGGTATCAGACAAATTAGGGCTCGATCATGATGCTCCCATTCACCAGCTGTGTGACCTTTGATGAGTGCCTTAAAATTTCTGGGTCTTTTTCTTTATCTGAAAAATGGGGACAATAGTACCTACCTCATAGACAGCTTGTGAGAACCCCGTGACACTACAAGTACAGTAAGTCCCCTACATACGAACAAGTTCTGTTCTGAGAGCACAAAATTAGCCTACGTACCCAACTAACACAATCGGCTATATAGTAATGTACTGTAATAGGTTTATAATACTTTTCACACAAATAATATATGAAAAACAAACAAACACAAAAAATAAACACTTTTAATCGTACAGTACAGTACCTTGAAAAGTACAGTAGTACAGTACAGCAGCTGGCATCCAGGGTCTGGCATCGAGTGAACAGGCAAGAAAAGTTATGACTGGAGGAGGGAGAGGAGGTGGGAGATGGTAGAGCTGAAGGATCGTCAGTAAAAGGAGACGGAGGGCAGGCTGCAATTTCACTCACGCCTGACGATGGCACAGGTTCTGGGCTTAAAATAAAGATACTGCACTACTGTACTCTATACCGTACTGTACAGTACACAAAGGCACAACCACCTGTAGAGGATGCACGCACGTGACAATGTACACCAGACACGTGAACTAACTTACGTGCTTGGACATGAGAACACACGTTCGCATCTTTGAAAGTTCACAACTTGAAGGTGCGTAGGTAGGGCACTTACTGTACACGAGATGAGATGGCATCCATCTTGCACGATGCATGTATCCAATATCCCCTTGCCAAGACTGAAGAAGATGGACAGGGAGGACAGGGAAGGGGCAAAATCAGAGTTTCAACATTAAACCTTCTAATTTATATGTTCTAGTCTCGCTACAACCTGACATTTGTCACAGAGATATTGGTCAGCACCTGTGAAGAGTAACAGAGTTCTAAAGAATCTGACTAAAGTCTATGGCATCTGAAAGGAGAATTTTCCAGAAAGCTTCAAATAGAAACCTTCTGCAGAACCACTTCTAACTCTGTTTATCTTTACAACTTTCCTATTCAGTTCTAACAAGCATTCACTGAGCACCTGCTGTTTGCCAGGAATTGTGCTAAATTATGGGAATAAAAAGGTGAAGAAGGCATAAACTTTGTCTTCGGAGAGCACATCATTTAGTAGGCTTAGACTTGATTTTTTCTAAACCCAGCCTCTCCATTTATTTATTGACTACTCAGTTCACTGGAACGTCACATTTACTGAGTATCTAGTACACGGGTACAGGAATGTGGCAACACAGGGATGAGCATAAAATGTAGTTGACAGGACAAGGTAAGTATACAAACAGGTATAAAACAAGGAGAGAGATTAAGCGGACATGCCATGAAAATCAAGAGACAAGAGAAATCAAATCTAGTTGGAAGGATCAGAAAAATCTTCATGAAGGAGATGATGTTTGATATGCGAAAGATTTCAGGGAACGTAACTGGCACAAATTCCACAGGGAGGCCTGTGTACATGGTGGATGTTGAAAACTCTCACCCATCAGAGCAGGTCTCCTCACCCACTCTGAGGGGACCGTCCATTTAGTCTTCGTCCATGCTTCCCATCACCGTGAACCTGCCTCCGTTGTATCACTTATTGCACTGGATTTGTTTACCCATGTATCTCCTTCATTGGGTCACAAGCTCCTGAGAGGAAAAGCCATGTTTTATAATGGATGCGAAAGTTCCAGAAAATGCTGAGAACTTGGAACCTAGGGAATTTTCCATTCATTTACTTTTAAATTTTCCATTCATTTACTTTTAAAGTAAATTCATTTACTTTTCCAGTTTATATCCAACTTGAACCTCTCACCACACTTGCTGAAAAATCTATCAGTTTTTAGGGTCTGCTTCACCTCCTCTGGATTTGCTTGGAAGGGGGTTTACCTAGTCCCAGGGCATCTCTGACCCACAGTTCTCTCAGCACTTCTGCATTCCTCACGAGGTCATCAGGAACTTTAGACCGCCACATGGCACATAAAGGTCATGGGAAGCCAGGGCCCACCCATCTAGACCCTTCTTCTGTCAAGGCTCTCTAATATGCTCCCCTAGGCTGCGTGTGGAACTTCTCTGAGACATGCCATGTTTGGGGTTCTTCAGAAAGTATCTCAGTGTATCTGCTCTCCAACCCTTGAAGATTAACCGCTAAGGGGGAAGGACAATCACATCTATATTTCTGCCCATTTTTCATTTCCTGCCCTTTCTCTCCACACTTTCTACTTCCCTACCCTGTTTACCAAGGCTCCTACATCATAGCCTCCTCTTTTTCTGGCAGCAATTGTACTTATTTTCTCGTAGCAATACTGCCAGAGAAGATACAGAGAAAGAATCTGAGTTATCAGGAGGAGAAAATTCATCTGGGTTACTTCAAAAACCTCACCCCATGTTACACAAATTGATGAGTGAGTGTGTACATGCACATGCATGTGTGTGTGTGTGATCACTTTTGGAATGCTTTAGAAATTCCTGAGTAACATTTTCATGTACACTCGAGTATTGTTTTCTATAACATTCAAGCAAAGCATAAAGTTACAGATCTTTTTCTTTGTAAATAGAATATAAGCTTCTCACGCAGAACGCATTGCAATATTCTGTAAGGTAAAAATTGAGAAATCATTATAGATAGCTTAAAAGTGTTCTTCCTTTGAAACATAGCACTTGTGGGCAAAGTGGGCAAACCTTAGGAAAAGGTTGAGGAAATTCATCAGTGTGAAAAGACAACTATTTTATTTGGTCTAAAATGAAGTAACATTTTATAGGACTGAATTTCAGTTTCCTGAAAGTTATAATGAAAACAAATGATTGACTCATTTTATGCTTTCTATAATATGAAAGTAAAAACCTCCCTATCTGAGTTAGCCTTTTCTGGTTTTGTAACCAAAAGCTCTAGCTGAGAGTAGACTTGAGTATTTTCTTTAAAAAAAAAAAAAAAAAAAAAACCTTGAAAGACTGGGTACTCAGAGGTGACTGGGAGCAGGGGGCAGGGAAACACTACTATTTTAATATTGTGAACATTCTATCAAGTTCTCCAAATGGAAGATTAACTTGAACCACATGGTCAGATTGCTTTTGATTTGGGGGGGAAAAAGGGACTTTGGTGGGTCTTTTGTGATGGTGAAACCAAAAAGAATATTATTCTACAATGGGATATTCAAAGTAGTTAGGAAGCAAACAGCTCTTTCTAACAATGTAAAAGTCTGTCCTCATTCTAGGCCCTACTGTATCTCTGAAGACGATTATGTTTCCTGAAGGCAGCCTTTGAACTGGAGGTTAGGAGTGGTGGATGAGAGAGAAAATAGATCTGTCTCTCACTGGACTCAAAAGACTTTGGGGCAACTAAACTCCAGGCAGGAAGCCCATGAGCAAAGGCACTTTTCGTTCAAGGACGCCAAGTGTTCCCTGCGCCATGTTGGCAGACCATGTAACATCCTCGTTCCACCCTATTCTGTCCCTATCGTCACATCCCAGGTGCCCTCATAGAAGGACATGGCCCTTACACTTTAGAAGAAGCCCTAAGAAGTCGCCTGTTCTTTGCTTGTTCTTCCTCTGCTGTCATTCCTTTCTGTGCCCATCATTTGTCTGTGAAGTGTCGTTAAACACGACAGCAGGGTCTTAGCTGAGCCTTGGTGGCTTTGTCCTGTCAGGGTGAATCAGCAACAGTGTGGAGAAGCCAGAAGATACAGAGAAAGAACTTGGGTTACCATGAGGAGAACCAGAAGATGACTGGTTGAAGGGACTCTCTAAACTGGAATAAACTGGTAGAAGCATTCTTTGGATCAAAAAAATACTGGACTTCCAAAAATCAAATAGGATACCAGCTCCAACTATTCTTTTTTTTTTAATAGTACTACTCTTATTGCTAAAACTATTCTTTTTTCTTTTAAATTTTTTATCAAAGTATAATTGATGTATAATATTATATGTTACAGGTAGACATTACAGTGATTCAAAATTTTTAAAGGTTATATGCCAGTTATAGTTATTATAAAATATTGACTATATTCCCTGTGTTGTACAATATATCCTTGTAGCTTATTTTATACATAATGGTTTGTACCTCTCAATCCCTTCTCTCTATATTGCCCCTCCCCCTTCCCTCGCCCCACTAGTAACAACAGTGTGCTCTCTAAATCTGTGAGTCTGTTTCTTTTTTGTCATATCCACTTGTTTTTTGTATTTTTTAGATTCTACATATCTTAACTGCAGAGAGGTGTGATTCCCCAGAGGTTGGAGAAGCCACACATTTGGGTGATAGTTACAAGGAACAGAGGTACACTGGGCAGACATGAAATACTAGGAATCTGTGGTGTTGGCCTGCTGGGTCCCCTCTCTGTACCTCTCATTGTTCTCTGCCAGAGAAGCCACTGGTATCACTGCTACTGGGATCCTGGCCACCTTATACTGAACAGCTAGGAGTGGAGGGATGAAAAAAACTTGGGGGATACCGCCATTCAGAACCACAGCTTTGCTCTCTTCTGATCTGAATCCTTCCCTTTGAGCATTAATACTTCTCAGCAACTTTCATTGTCTATGCTTCTTTTTGGAGGTTCCTCTTCGTCCTCCTACCACTACTTGAATGATCTTCTGCATTCTCCTCAGTCCAAATTGCAAAGGATAGCATCAGATTGAGGCAATTAATCTCTCCTATTAAGAAGAGAGAGCAACAGCCTACGTCATATCTTGCTGATGTACGGTTAGGCTATTCTTCTATCAGGTGTCCACACTTCTCTGGAGAGTATAAAGGGCAACCTAGCATCGTTTCCAAGAGCAGGGAATCGTGAATTAGGGATATTGGGCACCAGGCTGGTAAAATCCTTAAAGAAACAAATGCACATTCAAATACCTAAGAAAATGGCTTTGGTGAAAACATACACATATGCAGTGAAATATGTTTCTGCTAAAGGTCATGAAATCAAAGAAAGAGGTTCAAATACCTGTCACCACTACCGACCATGCTTACAGATGGGATTAAGCCAGCGTGGCAGCCAGAAAGTCAAATCTCTTACTGTTCAGGTCAAAGTCCTAATATGTGATTCATTGATGAGCTTTGTCTTTCTGAAATAAGGAAAACACTGCCCAGTTTTTCTTCTGCTTTTTATAATAAAGCATGCAGTTGTGGTTTTTATTACTTCTGAAAGAGAAAGCATACTGCGTGAAATAGTAAACCACAGTATGATTGTCCCTTGATAACCTATATTCCAGGGAGGCCGCAGTTTATTTATCCAAATATTGATGAAAGGCTAAATTTTTATTATGCACAAACCAATTTAAACTGTGCTTAAAATGAATAAAGAAGAAAAGTCATCTCTGCTTGCACAACTACACAACTATATGGTTTTCAGCAATCTCTGAATGTTTCTTCCTTTCAAATTCCCTTGGAACATAGCTATTTTTATATTACGTATAGGTAGATTTTGTTTTTCCCTGGGAATCTAAGGAATAAAATTAAAGTCAAGTTTTGACTTCTTTCCATCCCAACGTCAGACAATACCCTCAATAAAAATGGCTTACTGGTGAAAGAGGCTCACAGTCAATATTGCAGGGACCTATTTCATCAAGCCCCTGGTTCCCGGCCACGGCACTTCTCCTCTCCTTGCACTTGGCGCCGTTTTACACCCTTGCGTAGACTCAGCCATTTCTCAGTTCCAAAGGCCCTTGGTGGGAAGAGTTTGAGGACAGCCACCCCACACTGGAGGGGCCGGCTTCAAGACACACTCACTGTTCCTCCATCTCAGAGTTTGGGCACAGTGCTCCTGATGGGTTTTCCTGGTTTCTGAAACCTAGAATTAAAAACAACTTTCTGGAAATTAGCTCTGTGACTTGGAAACAGGTCACTGAACTTTCAAAGGATTCCTCTTCCATTTTTGACATCAGTGTGTCTTCCCAGGACATCCAGGACTCCTTTCTGCTTCCCGGGTTCGTAATTACAGCACGATCAATGTAATGGAGCAGCGTGATATCCTGTGGACTGGTGAGATGGCTAAGGCGCCCATGAGCCAAGTCAGGAGCCAGCAAACTATGGCCTGCAGGTCAAATCCGCCCCTGCAGCCTGTTTTCGTAAAGCTTGCACGCTAAGAGTGGTTTTTACTTTGTCGAGTTGTTAAAAAAAAAAAAAAAAAAGGAAGAAGAAGCACATGCAACAGAGATTATATGTGGCCCACAAAGCCTAAAAAGTTTACTCTTTGGCCCTTTACAGGAAAAGTTAGCCAATCCCTGAACTAAATTACCACACAGAGCCAGAGAGTTGATATAGCCAGTTGTCCTCTGCTGCCCCCTGCTACTTAAAAGGAAAGTGCATCTGTGGTCTCTTGGTGTATTTAATTTCAAACAAAAATTTGCCAACTTGACAATTCCACATCAGGCGTCAGGATCTGTGTGCCCTGGCTTCAGAAAATAAACAGCTTCTGTTGGAATCACCCTCTCATTAAGTTTCTGATAATCCATTGATATTGTTCCCAAGACCCATCAATCTTCTCACTGGTCAAACAGGAGATCTTAATGAGGATGGGAGAGGGGGGATTTGGGAATGTAATAGGGATTATTATCCCTGCCTGTCTCAAGGGTTTGATATTAACACTCATCTCTACAACCCCTCTAGGTGTGTGCCATGGCTTAAGTTAACTCTTAGGGCAGCATCTTAGCACAGAAGCTTTCTCTCGCCCATCCAGAGCCTTCATGCTATGCAACGGGAAGCTAGTACACACATGCTGATGAGTAAGTCTATTCCAACTACCATGTACATATGGAAACTGGGAAAGCAATCACAGAACGAATCAGCAGGAGACCCATGTTGACCCACTGTGAGGTAAACGCAAACCAAATTTCCATTTGTACTCCCTAACCTCAATAAGTCCCCTCTGAGTAGGGAACCACACTGGCCATTTCTGGGTCCTCTGGAATGAATATTAGCTACCGCTCATGTCAATAATCCCACAAAGATCTTGGTGGTTCCTCTCCCCTGGCCATAGCCGTTTTCCTGACAGATGAATGCAGGTCCTTTTCAGGAGAATGCAAAGAAGATGAACAGTGCTTGTGGCACTATCACAGGGTACATTCACTTATGGGCTGTGGGTCTATGAACCAGTAAAGGGCTGTCACTCATAATTATAGTTACTCAGGTCACCTAGAGCTTTTGTTTTAGTGTCAGTTTATGCAGATCCAGGAGGATGATAATAGATCTGCATATTTCTTTCAGTCCTAGGCACCTCTTGTACAGTTAACCACTGTCAAACATCCCTAACATTCAAAACCTGTGATCACTGGTCCAGCCCTGCTGCCTGTTATGGTAACCACACCCATTTCACCTCTGTCTTGGGTCCTATCATTGTGCTGTCCCTTGAACTTTGCCACCTGGGACCCCCATCACCCCCAGAGAAATCAGGGAGCCCTTTTCTTTGACAGTAGCTCCTACCGTCAGAGGACAGCCACTCTGACTCTTTTCAAGGTATTTTTTTTATTTTATTGAGGTATAGTTGATTTACAATGTTGTGTTAATTTCTTCTGTACAGCAAAGTGACTCAGTTATACATATATATATTCTTTTTCATATTCTTTTCCATTATGGTTTGTCACGAGATATTGAATATAGTTCCCTGTGCTATACAGCAGGACCTTGTTGTTTATCCATCATTTGCAGCAACGTGGATGGAGCTAGAGATTATCATATGAAGCAAAGTATGTCAGAAAGAGAAAGACAAATACCATATGCTATCACTTATTTGTGGAATCTAAATTACGATATAAATCAACATATCTACAAAACAAAAACAGACTCACAGATATAGAGAACAGACTTGTGGTTGCCAAGGGGGAGGGGGAGGCGAGGGAAGGAATGGGAGTTTGGGATTAGCAGAGTCGAACTATTATATATAGTATCAAGGTATTTCTTTTTTTTTTTCAATATCTTTATTGGAGTATAATTGCTTTACAATGGTGTGTTAGTTTCTGCTTTATAACAAAGTGAATCAGTTATACATATACATATGTTCCCATATCTCTTCCCTCTTGCGTCTCCCTCCCTCCCATCCTCCCTATCCCACCCCTCTAGGTGGTCACCAACCACCTAGCTGATCTCCCTGTAAGGTATTTCTTGATGAAGGTAGTACCTCACTGAAGGAAGGTCCTTTAATCTCTCTTGGGAGACATGACTAGGTGTAGATGAGTGATTTTTCACATCGTAAAGAAACCCCAATATTTCCTTATCTTTACATCCATTTCTCTACATTATCCCACGAAATTTCTGGCATCATAGCTTAAGCATTGGCTATGGCTGTTGGTATGGCTATGGGTATGATAGCTATTGGCTACCATACCCACATTTCTACCAAACATTCTGAGCTGCTCAAGTGAGCATATTAAACTTAGAATATCTGGCAAGTGTACCCAATGCAAAATAATCAACCGGATCTAAAATTAAGCTTCTTGGTCTGACACCCTTAGAATCCATTCCCACACATATTGCAGGTTTTTGCCATTGCAAATGAGCAAAATCTTGTGGTTCTTTCTGTTGTATAAAGCTTTCCCTCCAGCTTTGACTGTGTTTGCCACCACACCAGCAGGCTGGGCTTTGATTCTGCCTATGGATCTGAAGGGAATGCTGGGGTGTAGGGCTGGGGGAGGGCTGGCATTCCTGCTGACTGAACTCCCTCAGGTGAAGACATCACAGAGCCTTCTGGCAAGAAAGGAGCAGCCTCATGAAACAGGAAGCAAGTCTGCTTCTGCTTTCAAGGAATACTGGGTAGAATGTGGGCTTTTAAGGTACTCGGAGACATAAGAATCTACCAAATTCCCTATTTGTTTTCTGGTCCCATTCTTTCCCCAAAATACCCTCTTGTCCACATGAGAGATGCAAAGTTTATGAATTCCCCCTACACTGTGGTTCAGAAACTCAAAGGATCTGCCTCTGTTTCTATCTTCTGGCTCTGTCAGTTCAACAGCTACAAGACAGGGAAGAATCCTACAGGCAGCCGTGGAAGTTCTCTGATTCTCTGACCATACCTTAATCAGAACACTTTAAATCTCATGTTATCATTTTTCCTTTACATTCTATGGAACAGATAGAAAAATCCACCCCACATCCCCACAACGGTCCTTACATCCTTTTTCCTCCCGTAATGACCAGCATCACTGAAGCCACCAAAACCTTGTCATTGATAGGTCTCCTGTTCTATACAACCCCAGGTGATGATTTAAGTTAATACATCACCAGTATGCGCCCGTGTCTATCTTATGACACTAGTGGAATCTTAGCTGCCTTTATTTCAAACTGGTGAGCTAACCAATCTTAGAGTCTCATTTCTTTGAGAGTCTGTTGCTTACGATCACAGTAGCCAGTAAATACCCTGCGAGGGTTCAATTATAGAGAACAAAACCTACTCCAGATTGTGTCAGCAGAAAGGAATCTGTTTTACAGGATATTACATGGCTTATAAAACTGTTTATAAACTGAAGAGAATTTAGTCTGATCTTCCAGATAAAAAACTCTTAAGTCATGATGCAGAACTGCTGTTGCCCTGGCCATAATCAGGAAGCTGCCTGATGAAGCAAGAAGTCATGATGACAGCTGCTAGCTCAAGATCAAATCACTTCCACTTGAATCTGCACTGGCAAAAATAGGAGCCTCATGCCACATTCCCTCCACTCTTATTTCAGTTCTGGATTCTGGTCTTATGTAAAGGCATCTGGTTGGCAGAACATAAATCACATCCAGAAATGTGGGAAATGTGGATTTTAGCTCACCAGCCTCTGCAGTATAGGAAGCCACACTAGAAAGAGGTGGGAATTGGTTTTGAACAAGCCAGTCTGCAATATCCATCGCAGTACTTTTCTGGCGGGGGCGGGTGTGTGTGTGTGTGTTGTGGCGGGGCGGGGGGGGGGTGTCCCGTGATTGGAGCTCTGCTACCTGCCGAAGGGATCTCCTGATGCCCACCTGCCTGTCTCTCTACATTCCGTATATTGACTGCTCCTAGATTGTTCATGTCCATCTATTAGACAGATACCCTCCCCCCAACTATTTACTATTAAAACTCCTCCTCTATATGAACTACTTTCCTGGACTATTATTATCTGCTTCTCCTTGTCATACTCTTTCCACGCAGTATATTGCTTACCGGGTTGACCTTTCCTTCCCTTATTGCTTCCTTCTTCATTACACCCACCGAACAGAAGGACCCAAGACTCTAACATATCCAATGCAGGCAACTTGGACACGTTGCAGCCAATCTCATGATATATTGATAAAGGCTTTTTAACGGCATCACTCTGGATTACTATTCCAAATTCTCAAAGAGGTCCATATCATCTCTTAGGAACAGCCTAACAGCAATATTAACATTTATCAAGTTCATATCTAGAAACCAAATAATATCTTACATCTTCCTTTTAAATCAGGTCCATGTACAAGACAGTGTACTTTTTCTGATTCAAATATTTCCTCTCATTCCCAAAAGAACATTAATTATGCTGATCTGTCATCTGCTGGTAACCAGATTTACCTTAATGAGTTCATCTCATTTCTTCTAAACCCCTTGACTCTGGAGGCTTTATGTTTGAACTTACAGTTTTTGTGAAGAATCTAGTACAAAATGAATTATGTAGCTTCTTTTTGCACATAGTTAGATTTCATAAAGTTTTTTTCTATCACTGAATCACACAAAGATCACCTTTACCGTCACTACCCAATGACCTTTCTATACTGGTCACAACAGAATTTAAAAGGAGCTCATTGAAATGGTACCTTTGTCCAACTGTGTTGAATCTTCCTAATTACTGGCCCATTACAGAATCTTGATCTTGTTTATAGTTTATATCACGTTGAATATAGTTTGAGGAGAGAGCTCTGTTTTATTTCTATTCGAAATTTTTGTTGAATTATTACTTGTACCACCAATAAAATAGACATTTGGTTCTAAAACAGTCATTATCTATTTCTTGGAGATTACATATCCAGCGTGTAGTTCCAAGGTTTCTATCTTTGATGAGTTAGGAAATTGGTTTTGTGTAAGTGTGTCTGACACGTCTGATTCTAAAAATAAATTGTGGATTGCTCCCAGGGTAGCCTTCAGAAATTACATAATTTTCACAAGTTATTATCACTCAGAATTTCTCTTTCCATGCTGTTTGAGAAATCAACACGTTGTCTCCCCCACTATCACCACCACCCCTAAGTCATTCTTTTTTCTTTTAAGGGACACATTAATTGACAGTCTTTCTGACCAGGAGTAACAGACACCCAAGCCCACCCCATGTACTTTCAAACCTTTAAAAACATTTCTATTTGTTCTGAATTCTTTTTTAAGTTGTTGCCGCACTCTTTCAAGGCAAAAGCAAACCACGTGACAAATATGTTTCCAACCAGGTCCACACGCACGTGGTTACTGAGGTGTGCCACAGAGGGCACAATCGATGGCTTCAGTTCTCCGCAGCTTGTCTCTGTGATCCATGGATTATTGCAGCTGGGCTAATTATGTAGCAATTTATATTGATTGTTTAGAGCAGCAGTGGTGAATCCTAGTAACCAAACTCGACGTACCAACATTTTCTTCTTCTCGGGCTATACAGACTAAAGATACACCTTGTGAACCTTCATATTTTTTAGGTGTCCACAATTGCATGTGGTTTCAACAAACCAGATAGGGAACTTAGCTTTCTTAGCACTTATAGCTTTAAAGTGGGACTTATAGACTAAGGTGGAAGTGACCAAAACTTTTCTTACCACTTTTCAATTATTATCCTAATTTTTCCTCTTAAAATAAAAGTAAGTGCAGAGATTATCCATGCCATTAATTTTATATATGAGCAAGCTGGGTCAGTCGATATCGTTGTGCTTATAGAGTTGATTGAATATCAAATAGACCTTAAGCCTTTTTTTTTTTTTTTTCCCCCGGTACGCGGACCTCTCACTGTTGTGGCCTCTCCCGTTGCGGAGCACAGGCTCCGGACGCGCAGGCTCAGCAGCCATGGCTCACAGGCGCAGCCGCTCCGCGGCATGTGGGATCTTCCCGGACCGGGGCACGAACCGTGTCCCCTGCATCAGCAGGCGGACTCTCAACCACTGCGCCACCAGGGAAGCCCAAGCCTTTTTTTTTTTTCACATTAAAACATTGAACTAGATGGAGCCTCCAGGCTCTAATTAGCTCACGTTTAAGAGTCAATTTTTGAGTGATTTCTCGGTTTTGAAGAATAAGTCTTTTCAACTGGAAGAGGAGGAAAATTTTCAGACATGAGGGTAGTGTCCTTTATAACTATAGCTCACCAGTGACTGGACTGTTGTCATATAGGGGTGTGTGTGTGTGTGTGTGTGTGTGTGTGTGTGTGTGTGTGTGTGTGTGTGTGTGTGTGTGTGTGTGTTCAAATGGCTAAGGAACAGCCACTGATGTTTTAAAGACAAGTACAATAGTTTTCTAAAAGGAAAACATTACAAAAGACTATTGATTGGCAAGTTGTAGATGACTTCAGCTGCTCTTGAATTACTGAAAATAAGCAATGCTCCATTTGCTCTTTACCTAAAATAAATGAAGTGCTTCCGACTCATGAATGCTGCAATAAAAGGTCAAAATCTTTTATTCCCATCTCAGGAGCAATGTCTCTAAAAGACACTGTGCCCTATGCCTTTGCTAAGCAAAACAGCTAAAGGAATAGCAATTTTTAATTATAGGATACAAGGCTTTTCTAAAGACCTTATTATGACTTTGGGACATTAAAAAGCCAGTTCACTAACAAGACACAAAAGCAGGAGAGACATGAGTGAAAATGTCAATTAAAATGTTACATAGGAATTCATTTAACAGTACACAAATGAAAGAAAATGAGTTGTATGTCTTTTTCAGAAAAATTTAATACCTTAATTTTGTTTGCTTTCCTTATTTGTGTTTTATTTGTTTAAATACATGAATGTGCACTTCTTTTTGTTACACTTACAGAAATTGCTACTGGAATGGCCTGTGGTTTGGGTAAAGTAATACAAGATTTAAGTGTGAAATTCTGATTACGGTTATAGATTAGGTATTTCACAGAGAAAGAAAGATAAAATGTTTTTAAACTCATTGGGTTACCGCTGGTGACTGTGAATTTCAGGATGATATAACAGGTAAGGAAAAGTATTCTGCAGGATAGAGTCCACCACTGAATTTTTTTATGGTACTTGCAAATATTTCTACTTACAGAAGTATTAACACTCATCTAGAAAATTCCAAAAAGCATTTTAATTAAAAATATCTACTCATAGATATTTAGTATTAATATTTTGGTGGATTTGATTGCAATATTCAGTGGTTAAGAGCATGGAATCTAGAGCCAGTTCAAATTACTACTCTGGCATTTATAAGCCTTGAGACTTTGGGCAAGTACCTTAACTGCTTTTTGACTCAGTTTCCATGTCAATAAAATGGGCATAATAGAGATAATTCATGAAGTCATTGAGACAATTAAATGAGGTAATACACCTAAAAAGCTTAGGAAAAATTCCTCATATATAGTAAAAGTGTAATATATAATAGCTTTTTTATTGTTAAAGTTTTCCCTTTCATATGTTTCCTTTTATATATTGATTTATTATGTTTGAGGGCATCACTAACTTTAAAAAAAGATTCATGAAACTTCTGGAAATTTTGGAAAATATGGACAAAAATTTAAAAATAAAACTATACTTGTTATTACATTATCAGTCATAACCACTGTTAATATCTGGGTATACAGTCAAAAACCGTCTCTGCTCATGAGAGATCCCAAATACTCCAGTGAGATTTAAAAACTTATAGAATACATAGAAATAAATTTAACAACAGTAGTGCAAGACTTGTACACTAAAAATTATAAATATTGCTGAGGGAATATCTAAATGATTGGAAAGATGTTCCATCTACATTAATTGAAATACTCATTAGTCATAAGATGACAATTGTCCCCAAATTGCCCTATAGATTCAAGATAATATCTATTAAAATTCCAGTAGGTCTTTTTTTTTTGGCAGAAATTGATGAGATGAAACTAACACAATGTTGTAAATCAACTCTATTTCAATTAAAAAATCATAGGATTGTATGCTTTAAACAGGTGAATTATGTGATATGTAATATATGCCTCAGTAAAGTTACATTGAAAAATATTCTAATTGATTCCATCCTCAGCAACGTATCTCAAAAACAGTGCATGGTCTACATATTACATACAAAGAAGTATCATTGGAGCTCATTAAAATTATTTATTTCTAAGTCACCCACTAGAAGTTCTATAGGTAAGACACAGAAATCTACATTTTTAGCAAGGTCCCATATAATTAGTATTTAATAAATTCTTAATCACACTATATCAGAGAATTACTGTGCTAAAAGTAATGTAACAAATGGCATCACTGGCCAGAACAAAGCAAAAATCTAAACAACAGATGGTCAGTGAAACAAAAGGATTAGTTTATGAATGTGAAGGCAGGCCAGGGTGAATAATCAAGAAGGTAGAACTCCTTGAGGATATATGGTTTGAGGTGAAATCTGAAATATGAATAGGACAGAATAAGGAGAATAGAGCATTTCAGGCCCACCAACAGTTGGAACATGATAATTAGTTATGTTTTAGAAAAGATCTATACAGCTTTTGGCTGCAGAGGGTATAACCTGCCCTGGGCTCACAGCTGTATTCTGTAAATAAAGAGCTAGTTTATTGCTGAGGAGAGATGCATTCTGATGGAGGGTGGGGTACCATCAGGACCTGTAGGAATATTAAGATTACATGAAAGTTCTAACAATAATAAAGCCACATGGATATCAAGATGACAGATACACCTAGATTTTAATTGTTTTAATCATTCACATAATTTTCCAAAAACTTCTGAAGGTATGATATACATACCATATAATTCACCCATTTTAAGTGTGCAATTCAATAATTTTTTAATAGATCTACCAAGTTGTGCAACCATCATTATAATCTAATTTTAGAATATTTTCATCACACCAGTAATATGTGTGTGCTTATTTTGTATCATCACACATTTAGGAGTATGACTTCTTTCACTTAGAATAATGTTTATGAGATTCATTCATGTCGTATCACATAACAGTGCTTCATTTCTTTTTATTGCTAAATAGTATCCATTGTATGAATATACCACATTTTCTTTATTCACCAGTTGAGGAACATCTGCACTGTTTCCACTTTTTGGCTGTTGTGGATAATGATGCTATGAACATTTACATGCACTTTTTAAAACATGGATATATGCTTTCATTCACCCAGGATAGATATCTAGGCATGAAATTGCTGAAATGTATGGTAAATTTATGTTTAACTTTATTGAAAAAAACCTGCCAAACTGTTTTTAACTTAGTCATATCATTTTACATTTTCACCAGGAATGTAGGTTTTCCAACTCCCCACATCCTTGTCAACATTATTTGTTGTCTTTTTTTTTCTTTTTGTCTTTTTGATTATAGCCATTCTAGTGGGTATGAAATGGTACTCACTATGGTTTTAATTTGCATTTCTCTACTGATTAATGATGTTAAGAATCTTTTCATGTGCTGTTGGCCATTCAGATATTTTCTTTGGTGGAACGTCTATCCAAATATTTTGTCTATTTTTAGTTGGGCTGTTTTGTAAAATTATTGAAGTATAAGAATTATTTGTATTTTCTGAATACACATCCTTTATCAGATATATGATTTATAAACATTTTCTCCCCACCTCTGGCTTGTCTTTTCATTTTCATAATGGTGTCTTTTGAAATACAAAAGTTTGGGAACTTGATGAGGTCCAATTTATTATTCTTTACTTTCATGGATCATGCTTTTGGTATCATACCCAAGAAACCTTTGCCTAACCCAAGTTATCAAGATTTTCTCCTATATTTTCTTCTAAAAGATTTTTTTCAGCTCTTACATTTATGACCCTGATCCATTTTGAGTAAATTTTTGTGTATGGTGTGAGGTAAGGGTCGAATTCCATCTTTTTCATGTATATCCAATTGTGCCAGCATAATGTGTTGAAAAGATTATCCTTTTCCCCAATGAATTGCCTTAGCACCTCTGTGGAATATCAGTTTAACCACAAACAGAAGGGTTTATTTTGAGACTCTTAATTCTGTTCCATTTTTCTACAGTCTGTTCTTATGCCAGTACCACATTATCTTGATATCTGTATCTTTATAGTAAATTTTCAAATTAGGAATAAACTCCCTTCAATTTAATTTTTTTAATTGTTTGGCTATTCAGGATCTTTTCACTTACTTATCATTGACATTTAGTTATTAAACAGATAAGTGCTTTTAAAGTTTCATTTATCTGTCAGTTTTTTAAGTCACCAGAGTGCTGTGTTGTTCACATATCAGCAAAGATGAGAAAAAGCAAACTTTATTTTTGAGGCACAGTGATAGACTGGCAACTATAGGGGTATGGCAATGTACATGAAGGACCATATGTGAGCATGATATATTTTATTTTGTAAAATCGTATATATTTAGTACCATGTCATTGAGAAAACAGTAAAAAAATACTTCTGGTAAACACACGGATATGAAATGCTATGGCAGAAGTAATCTCAATTCAGTCATGTTCTTGTTGCTTCCTAATCTTTCTCATAGCATAAAGATGTTTTCCATATATTGTAGATGATAACATTACAAAAGACGGGCATACATCATTTTATTGCACTTTGCTTTATTGCTCTTCACAGATATTGTGGGTTTTTTTTTTTTTTTGACAAATTGAAGGTTTGTGGAAATCTGCATCAAACAAGTCTATTGGTTGCCATTTTTCCAACAGTATTTGCTCACTTCGTGTTTCTGTGTCACATTATGGCAATTCTTGCAATATTTTAAAACTTTTTCATTATTATTATATTTGTTTCAGTGATCTGTGATCAATGACCTTTGATATTACCATTATAATTATTTGTTTTGTATTTTTTAATTAAGGAAGGTACATTTTTTAGGCATAATGCTATTGCACAGTTAATATACTACACTATAGCATAAATATAACTTTTATATGCACTGTGAACCCCAAAACTTTGCATTCATTTTATTGTAACATTCACTTTATTGCCATGATCTGGAACCAAACCCACAATATCTCCAAGGTCTGCCTCTACTGTCATTGTTTTGGGGCACCACAAACCATGCCCATGTAAGATGGCGAACTTAATAAGTGTTGTATGTGTTCTGACTGCTCCACTGAAGGACCATTTCCCCATCTCTCTCTCTCTCTCTCTCTCTCTCTCTCTCTCTCTCCTTGGGCCTCCCTATTCCCTGAGACACAACAACATTGAAGTTAGGCCATTAACCAAATGGCCCCAACGGTTCAATTGAAAAGAAGAGTCACACATTTCTCACTTTAAAACAAAAGCTAGAAATGATTAAGCTTAGTGAGGAAGGCATGTCAAAAGTTGAGATAGGGGCTTCCCTGGTGGCGCAGTGGTTGAGAGTCTGCCTGCTGATGCAGGGGACGAGGGTTCGTGCCCCGGTCCAGGACGATCCCACACGCCGCAGAGCAATTAAGCCTGTGCGCCACAACTCCTGAAGCCCACGCGCCTAGAGCCTGTGCTCAAAAACAAGAGAAGCCACTGCAGTGAGAAGTCAGTTCACCGCAACAAAGACAGCCCCCGCTTGCCTGTGCACAGCAACGAAGACCCAACACAGCCATAAATAAATTAATTAATTAAATTAAAGTTAAAAGTAATAAAAACAAGTTGCATGGAAGTGATTCTATATTTGAAGAATTCTATATTTTTCTGGCCCAACCTGCATCTTCCTTGTTTTTCATCCCAGATGTTTACCTGGTAGCTGAACATGTTTTGAAGTTTTCCTCAAAGCACGGCTGGTCCAAGCAGCCCTGGCATTATATATGAATTCATTAGAAAGGCAGAATCTGCATTTTAACAAGATCCCTAAGTGATTTGTATGCCTATAGAACTATCAGAGAAGAGTGAGACACTTGGGGTTCTCCAAGGGCCATAGCCTTCTACCAGCAGTGACATCATCTAGGAACTTGTTAGCAATGCACATCCTTAGCCCTACCACAGAAGTATGGAATCAGGAACTCTGGGGTGGGGCCCAGGAACCTGTGTGTTAACAGGCCTTCTGGTTTCTGCTAAGGCTCACCAACATTTGAGAACCGCCTGCCATCCAGGCAGATTGCCGGTAATCAGTGCAGGGGCTGTGAGTACACGGTGCAGTCAGAGGCCAGTGCCACAGCAGTCGGAGGGCTGAGGAGGCTGGAGCTCTTGCCAGTTGCAATTACTTAGCTGTGTGATCTCGGGGCAGGAACTTGGCTAATTACCCGGATCTAGTTTCCTTAGTCTCAAAGAGAAAAGTGTCTAAGTTCCTTGGAGTAAAAGTCCTCAAAATGTGGTTTGTAGGGGTCCAGGTTGTTTATTGAAGCCCCAGTAGGCAGTTAGTTATTATGGAGATAAATATAACAGCACATATAATAGGCAAAAATGTATTTTGCTTAAATGTAAGATATGAATGCCACAGAACTGTGATTTTGAACAATGATTTGGAAATGTAAGAGATGAATGCTACAGAGCCGTGATCCAACATCACTGCACATGTGCTCTGAGGTCTGGGCTGAACAAAACTGATCAGTTCATCTCAGCTAACGTTTAGTTAACAAGGTATAGCTCTTTTCTCTAATGTGTTTTCACAGCATTTACTTCTTACCATTTACATTTGTTAGTCTCCCATCTTGTTTGCAATTACACTATATTATAATCACAATTTATAAAAATGGTAAAAAAATATTAAAGAATAATCATAAAAACAAGTTGCAAAATTTAGAGTTAGGGAAACTTTTAAAGATCATCGAATCCAACTTTTCCACTTTATAGAAACTGAGGTCCAGAAGATGTGTACAGTGTAACTAAGGCTACACAAGTAAGCCAGTTTCATTTGATTCCAAATCCAGACTTCTTTGTATTCTCTACAGTAAAGTTGTGCTTTCTATTGTAGGCTCTTGTTCACTGTCTGGATGCTAATCTCCTTGGAATGAGAGTCCACACCTAAATGTAGACTCAATCCAGCACTGAGACATGCTAACTAGGCTTTCTCCCTAAGAAACAACTGGTGCAGGCCAAGCCCAGCTAAGGAATCTGGAGGTAGAGTTTTCTATTCCTCATTGTGTATTTGTAGCCATATGCATTTCTGATATGACTTTACACATCTGAAGAGTGCAAACTCACATTTTTCTTCATGTAATCTAATTACAATATTCCCCATTCATTGGTAGAGTCAACTGTCCAGTAATTAACCTTGGCATCTGCTATATAATCTGCTCACTATTATGGGCAAATTATGGTTGCTCACTATTTCATTATTAAAAATAAGATTAAGTGGAATAAATAAGTCAGCTTATCAAAGCTCCAGGAAGCGAGATAACATGAAAGCTATATTTCAGTAGTTGATAGAAGATATTTATCTTTCAGTTTGAATCTTTTAATCTTTAAGTTTAAAGCAAGTACTTATAGTGAGTGACGAGGCAAAAGGACGATATGAAGGTTTGACTGTCATAACAGATCTTCAATGCTTGAGCAGAGCCTTTGTTAAACATCTGTTAAAAACAACCATCGATGGAGCAAAATATGATACATTTTCTGTCTGTGCTTCATTTTACTCTAGATCTATAATAAAGTCAAGTGGAATGTTGAACATCAAGATACAATTCTATCATGACAATAAAAGAAGACTTGGGAGATTTAATTTTCTGCATGGATTTAGATTTTCAACACAAACTATGTAATTTCTTAGCCTTCCATTGTGAAGATGCAGGCAGTGAAATAATCTGCTTGACTTTCTCCTGGCACATCTCTCTAAAGCCCAAAACTAAGGATGCTAAGCCCTTTCCTTTCATGTCTTCCTACCCTAGTCTCTGGAATCAGTATAATTCCTATTTGGGAACTACTACAGCATTTCTATATTAGATCATTAGCCTAAAATCAAGGTAAGCTTTCCTTAGCCATTCATTAGAATATCAAGTTTGAAAGCAGGGAATTTTTCTGTCTTGCTTAACCCTGTGTGTATTCTGCCCTAATTTTTGCCACATAGTGTGTGCCCTATAAATAATATGTCCTGAAAGAGGGAAAATTAAAGAACAAATAAATGAATGAACTAGTGGCTTCTCTGGTGTCCTTGCTGAGCTCTAAGCACCACGCCCTTCTTGTAACTGAATTCAAATTAGTGAATCGATATTGCCTGATGTTTCTGAGGTTTTGCCTTGCTTGGCAGTGGTCCCAGGAATATGAGCAATGCTCCTGAACTATGGTCCCATGGTTGAGTTCTTTCCCCAACTGCGTCCTCATCTCCCTTGTGCCAAACAAATTTTGATTTCCCACCTACTGCTTCTTTCAGACTTCATGACACCGTGTTCCACGCATCTACTAGGAGAGTCACACATGAATTTTTCTGTGCATCCCTAACCCAGACCTTCTTTCTGCTTCCCCAATCACCATATTCTTCTCATGATCGTTTTTCGGTAGTGGAAAAAAGAAAGAGTTGTCAAGCTGGTATGTGATTATGAACAATTTTGTGCTGGAGTATTTGAAAAGCCGGCGTGTTTTTCTTAAAGCAATACCTACCCCTCACTGAATGTTACAAATGATTAGTAGTTTGGTGTTTATCTTTCTGCTTTTTCTGTTCTATAAATATCATAAAAGGCAGAAAGAAGAATGATGATGACCAATTTGTAGTTAGGAAAGCTCAACCAAGGGTCAGGTGTGGATGGTATAAGAACAGGGTTACTCTCAGCCGATCTGCTGCAACCCTATATTATCTCCAGACACGCTCTGAGTCATGGTCAAACTTGAATGAAATGTACTGATTAGTGATGAATATAGTACTGAGCTAGGGTCCAAGACAGACCAGGGGCAACTAGTGCCAGCTTATCAGCACTGGTTATAAAAAACATACAGGGACTTCCCAGGTGGTGCAGTGGTTAAAAATCCACCTGCCAATGCAGGGGACCCGGGTTCGAGCCCTGGTCTGGGAAGATCCCACGTGCCGTGGAGCAACTAAGCCCTTGCGCCACAACTATAGAGCCTGTGCTCTAGAGCCTGCAAGCCACAACCACTGAGCCCGTGTGCCACAACTACTGAAGGCTGTGTGCCTAGAGCCCACGCTCCACAACAAGAAAAGCCACCACAATGAGAAACCTGCGCACCACAACCAAGAGTAGCCCCTGCTCGCGGCAACTAGAGAAAGCCCACATGCAGCAACGAAGACCAAACACAGCCAAAAATAATTTAATTAATTAATTAATTATTTTTAAAAGTTAGAGTAAGACGTGGAGAACACCTTCCTCCCCACAAATACATCAGAAATACATCTACATGTGGAACAACTTCTACAGAACACCTACTGAATGCCGGCAGAAGACATCAGACTTCCCAAAAGGCAAGAAACTCCCCATGGACCTGCAAAGGGCAAAAGAAAAAAGAAAAACCAGAGGCAAAAGGATAGGGATGGGATCTGCACCAGTGGGAGGGAGCTGTGAAGGAGGAAAGGTTTCCACACACTAGGAAGCCCCTTCGCGGGCGGAGACTGCGGGTGGTGGGGGCGGAAGCTTCGGAGCCACGGAGGAGAGCGCAGCAACAGGGGTGCGGAGCAAAGCAGAGAGATTCCCGCACAGAGGATCGGTGCTGACCAGCACTCACCAGCCCGAGAGGCTTGTCTGCTCACCCGCCGGGGCGGGCGGGGGCTGGGAGCTGAGGCTCGGGCTTCAGAGGTCGGATTGCAGAGAGAGGACTGGGGTTGGCGGCGTGAACACAGCCTGAAGCGGCTAGTGCACCACAGCTGGCCGGCAGGGAGTCTGGGAAAAAGTCTGGATCTGCTGAAGAGGCAAGAGACCATTGTTTCGGGGTGCGTGAGAAGAGGGGATTCCTTCCCTGTCTGCACACAGAAGGCAGGACACCACCTAAATGAGCTCCAGAGACGGGCACGAGCCGCAGCTATCAGCACGGACCCGAGACGGGCATGAGATGCTAAGGCTGCTGCTGCCGCCACCAAGAAGCCTGTGTGCGAGCACGGGTCACTATCCACAGTCCCCCCTCACACACGGGAACCTCTGCAGCCCGCCACTGCCAGGGTCCCATGATCCAGGGACAATTTCCCCAGGAGAAGACACAGCGCGCCTCTCAGGCTGTTGCAACATCATGCTGGCCTCTGCCGCCGCAGGCTCTCCCTGCACTCCGTACCCCTCCCTACCCTCCCCCCCCACCCCCCGGCCTGAGTGAGCCAGAGCTCCCTAATCAGCCGCTGCTTTAACCCCGTACCCTCTGGGTGGGAACAGAAGCCTGTGGGCAACCTACACGCAGAGGCGGGGCCCAAAGCAAAGCTGAACCTGAGGAGCTGTGCGAACAAAGAAGAGAAAGGGAAATTACTCCGAGCGGCCGCAGGAGCTGCAGATTAAATTCCCACAATCAACTTGATGTACCCGGCATTTGTGGAACACCTGAATAGACAACGAATCAACCCAAAATTGAGGCGATGGACTTTGGGAGCCACTGTACACTTGGGGTTTGTTGTCTGCCACTGACTTGTCTCTGACTTTTATGTTTATCGTAGTATAGTTTTTAACGCTTGTTATAACTGGTGGATTTGTTTATTGTTTTGGTTCCTCTCTTCTTTTTTTATTACCATTTTTATTTTAATAACTTAAAAAAATTTATTCTAATTATTTTATTTATTAAAAAAATTTTTTTTTCTTTCTTTTTTTCTCCCAATTCTGAGCTGTGTGGCTGACAGGGTCTTGGTGCTCTAGCCTGGTGTCAGGCCTGAGCCTCTGAGGTGGGAGAGCCAAGTTGAGGACACTGGACCACCAGAGACCTCCCAGCCCCACATAATATCACTTGGCCTGAGATCTCCCAGATATAACCATCGCAACCCTAAGACCCAGCTCCACCCAACGGCCAGCAAGCTCCAGTGCTGGACACCCCATGCCAAACAACTAGCAAGACAGGAACACAACCCCACCCATTAGCAGACAGCTGCCTAAAATCATACTAAGTTCACAGACCCCAAAACACACCACCAGATGCAGCCCTGCCCACCAGAAAGACAAGATCCAGCCCCACCCACCAGAATACAGTCAACAGTCCCTGCTACCAGGAAGCCTACAAAATGCGCTGACCAACCTTAGACACTGGGGGCAGACACCAAAATCGACGGGAACTATGAACCTGCAGCCTGGGAGATGGAGATCCAAAACACAGTAAGTTAAGCAAAATGGGAAGAAAGAGAAATATGCAGCAGATGAAGGAGCAAGGTAAAAACCCACCAGACCAAACAAATGAAGAGGAAAGAGGCAGTCTACCTGAAAAAGAATTCAAAGTAATGATAGTAAAGATGACCAAAACTCTTGGAAATAGAATGGAGAAAATACAAGAAATGTTTAACAAGAATCTAGAAGAACTAAAGAGCAAACAAACAATGATGAGCAACACAATAAATGAATTAAGAATTCTCTAGAAGGAATCAATAGCAGAATAACTGAGGCAGAAGAACAGATAAGTGACCTGGAAGATAAAATAGTGGAAATAACTACCGCAGAGCAGAATAAAGAAAAAAGAATGAAAAGAACTGAGGTCAGTCTCAGAGACCTCTGGGACAACATTAAACGCACCAACATTCGAATTATAGGGGTTCCAGAAGAAGAAGAGAAAAAGAAAGGGACTGAGAAAATATTTGAAGAGATTATAGCTGAAAACTTCCCTAATGTGGTATAGGAAATAGTCAGTCAAGTCCAGGAAGCGCAAAGAGTCCCACACAGGATAAATCCAAGGAGAAACATGCCAAGACACATATTAATCAAACTATCAAAAATTAAATACAAAGAAAAAATATTAAAAGCAGCAAGGGAAAAACAACAAATAACATACAAGGGAATCCCAATATGGTTAACAGCTGACCTTACAGCAGAACTCTACAAGCCAGAAGGGAGTGGCAGGACATATTTAAACTGATGAAAGGGAAAAACCTACAGCCAAGATTACTCTACTCAGCAAGGATCTCATTCAGATTCAATGGAGAAATGAAAACCTTTACAGAAAAGAAAAGTGAAGGATACTCGGTACCAGCAAACCAGTTTTACAACAAACGCTAAATGAATTTCTCTAGGCAGGAAACACAAGAGAAGGAAAAGTCCTACAATAACAACACAAAACAATTAAGAAAATGATAATAGGAACATACATATCGATAATTACCTTAAATGTAAATGGATTAAATGCTCCAACCAAAAGACATAGACTGGCTGAATGGAAATAAAAACAAGACCCATATATATGCTTTCTACAAGAGACCCAATACAGATGGAGGGACACATACAGACTGAAAGTGAGGGGATGGAAAAAGATATTCCATGCAAATGAAAATCAAAAGAAACCTGGAGTAGCGATTCTCATATCAGACAAAATAGACTTCAAAATAAAGACTATTACAAGACACAAAGAAGGACAGTACATAATGATCAAGGGATCAATCCAAGAAGAACATATAACAATTGTAAATATTTATGCACCCAACATAGGAGCACCTCAATACATAGGCAAATGCTAACAGCCATAAAAGGGGACATCGACAGTAACACAATCATAGTAGGGAACTTTAACACCTCACTTTCACCAATGGACAGATCATCCAAAATGAAAATAAATACAGAAACACAAGCTTTAAATGACACATTAAACAAGATGGACTTAACTGATATTTATAGGACATTCCATCCAAAAACAACAGAATACACTTTTCTCAAGTGCTCATGGAATATTCTCCTGGATAGATCATATCTTGGGTCACAAATCAAGCTTTAGTAAATTTAAAATTGAAATTGTATCAAGTATGTTTTCCGACCACAACACTATGAGACTAGATATCAATTACATGAAAAAAAACTGTAAAAAATAAAAACACATGGAGGCTAAACAATAAACTACTAAATAACCAAGAGATCACTGAAGTGAGGTGGATGGACCTAAAGTCTGTCATACAGAGTGAAGTAAGTCAGAAAGAGAAAGACAAATACCGTATGCTAACACATATATATGGAATCTAAAAAACAAACAAAAAAAATGGTCATGAAGAACCTAGGTGCAAGACGGGAATAAAGACGCAGACCTACTAGAGAATGGACTTGAGGATATGGGGAGGGGGGAAGGGTAAGCTGTGACAAAGTGAGAGAGTGGCATGGACATATATACACTACCAAACATAGAATAGATAGCTAGTGGGAAGCAGCCGCATAGCACAGGGAGATCAGCTCGGTGCTTTGTGACCACCTAGAGGGGTGAGATAGGGAGGGTGGGAGGGAGGGAGACGCAAGAGGGAAGAGATATGGGAACATATGTATATGTATAACTGACTCACTTTGTTATAAAGCAGAAACTAACACACCATTGTAAAGCAATTATACTCCAATAAAGATGCAAAAGCAAAAAACAAAAAAAAACCCCAAAAGAGTCATGTACCACAATGTTCATTGCAGCACTATTTACAATAGCCAGGACATGGAAGCAACCTAAGTGTTCATCGACAGATGAATGGATAAAGAAGATGTGACACATATATACAATGCAATGTTACTCAGCCATAAAAAGAAATGAAATTGAGTTACTTGTAGTGAGGTGGATGGACCTAGAGTCTGTCATACAGAGTGAGGTAAGTTGGAAAGAGAAAAGCAAAAACCATATGCTAACATATATATGGAATCTTAAAAAAGAAAAAAAAAAAGGTTCTGAAGAACCTAGGGGCAGGACAGCAGTAAAGATGCAAATGTATAGAATGGACCTGAGGACACAGGGAGGGGGAAGGGTAAGCTGGTATGAAGTGAGAGAGTGGCATGGACATATATACACTACCAAATGTAAAATAGATGGCTAGTGGGAAGCAGCTGAAAGGCACAAGGAGATCAGCTCGGTGCTCTGTGACCTCGTAATGGGATGGGATAGGGAGGGTGGGGGGAGATGCAAGAGGGAGGGGATATGGGGATATACGTATACGTATAGCTGACTCACTTCTTATACAGCAGAAATTAACACACCATTGTAAAGCAATTATACTCCAATAAAGATGTTAAAGAAAAAAAATTAACTATAACTGAAATCACACTGGCACAGTTAAATAAAAATTGTATGAAACTTGTGGATCACAAGAGATATTCACACAAAAAGTAACATTAAACTACATATATATGTAATCGCTATAATATTTTGAAAATAATGTAATTTTTAATTCCCTATGGCTCTCTCAGGCATTGAACCAAGGGCTTTCATTGCTTGAGGGGAAGAGCCCATAATACCTACAGAAAAGGAATTGCTCAGATTTGAGTGTTAAATCAGATTTGTAAAGACCATAGTGAGAAACAGTCTTGAAAGCCTGGTTTCCTTGAGCAAGAGAACCGCCCCCTCTCCATACACGCATACCCCTTAATTTCCAAAACCTCTTCAAACTTGAGCAAACGAAATGTGGAAGATTTTCTACGTAGCAGATCATCACACAGAACAGTCCAGATACGTACTAAAGAAAATTCCCACTCAACTGCTAAACCTCTCTTTGAGGAAAAGGAAGAGAAGAGAGAGGAATGCAGAGTAAATAAATCCAAAGGGGCTTCCTGCCCTCCCCTACCAGTGGCGCCAAACCCACCTCTGCAGAGGAAGCCCTCAGATGAAGGGAGGGGCACTGAAACAAGCAGACAAGTTGTGGGGCATCTCAGAGCAGGAGGCATCTTTGCTCCCCCTGCTGTGCAAGCCTCTCAGAGAAACCAGTTTCTTCGAGGTATACTCCCAACATGACTCAAAAGCCAAAGCGTAGAAATGGCTGAGGGAAATTTCCTGCAAAGGCTCCATATTCCTAGTGATGAGTAGAGGATGACTTTCTACACCCCTGAGGAAGACGGAAAATCACTTGCGGATGCTGACTGGCACAGTTGCTGCAGGGGGAGTGGGTGGAGGGTGGTCCCTCTGAAAAATAAATCAACCTGAGAGCAGATGTCCAGGGCAAATGTCATGGGGTTAAGGAGCACCCCTGACCATGCCTCAGAGGGTGGGTCACATCAAGAGGACAACGGAGGTGTCTCAGACAGCAAGAAAAGAGTAATGACCCTGATGATGCTAAGAGGAAGAGCCCCTCAGTACCCTATCGGACACATTCATCAGAGGAATCAGTCTGCTGTCTCCCTGCCCCGAGGATACCTAAGCTTCCCGTCTTGGGAAGCAGAAGGGGGAGAATACTTTTGACAAGATGGAAGCAACCTTTTTAGGAAGTTTGATCTCTGAATCAAGTGAATACTGAAATGAACTTTGAATCAAGTGAATATTCACTGGTATAAAACAGAAGGTATCGGGTGGGATTTACATGGCAGATGCAAGGAGTGTGCCTTTCCCTACCATGAGCAGCAATGAGGGCCAAGGAGCAGTTGATCCCAGATACAGGAAAGAAAGCCCTATTCTTTGTACACGCTAATTTGTTGTGACTGTTAAATTTTGACCATGTAACATGAAGAATATAGCTTAAAATTTTTCAGCTTACATATTCCAGAAAATGTGGTAATCTCCCCAGAGCATGACAAGCAGTGTGCTCACCACCCTGGCCTTCTTTTGACCACTGTCCTGTACACCTTCCCATAGAACGGTTAAGACATGTTGGTATTGCAAACACATAAAAAGATGCTCAACATCACTAATTATTAGAGAAATGCAAATCAAAACTGCAATCAGGTAGCACCTCACACCAGTCAGAATGGCCATCATCAAAAACTCTACAAACAATAAATGCTGGAAAGGATGTGGAGAAAAGGGGACCCCCCTACACTGTTGGTGGGAATGTAAATTGGTACAGCCACTATGGAGAACAGTATGAAGGTTCCTTAAAAAACTAAAAATAGAGCTACCATATGACCCAGCAATCCCTCTCCTAGGCATATATCCAGACAAAACCATAATTCGAAAGGATGCATGCACCCTGATGTTCATTGCAGCACTATTTACAATAGCCAGGACATGGAAGCAACCTAAATGTCCATCTACAGAGGAATGGATAAAGAAGATGTGGTACATATAGACAATGGAATATTACTCAGCCATAAAAAGGAACAAAATAGTGTCACTTGCAGAGACGTGGAAGGACCTAGAGATTGTCATACAGAGTGAAGTAAGTCAGAAAGAGAAAAACAAATATCGTATAATATCACTTATATGTGGAATCCATAAAAATGGTAGAGATGAATTTATTTGCAAAGCAGACATAGAGTCACAGATATAGAGAACAAACTTATGGATACCAAGGGAGGAAGGGGGGTGGGATGAATTGGGAGATTGGGATTGACATATATACACTATTATGTTTAAAACAGATAACTAATGAGAAGCTACTGTATAACACAGGGAGATCTACTCAGTGCTCTGTGGTGACCTAAAGGGAAGGAAATCTAAAAAAGAGGGGATATATGTATACGCATGACTGATTCACTTTGCTATACAGTAGAAACTAACACAACATTGTAAAGCAAATATACTCCAACAAAAATTAATTGAAAAAAAAAAAAGAAGTGTTGGTTTTGGAGTCAGGAATACATGGGTCCAAACTCTGGCTATACTATTTATCAGCTGTTGGATCCTAGGTAACTGTAACTGACCCAAACCTCAGATTTTTCATCTTTGAAATAAAGATAATAATTAGGCTTGCCTCACAGAACTGTTGTGAGGGGTAGGTGAAACTATATACGTAAAGAGCTTAACGGAACACGTGTCATGTAGTAAGAGCTCACTGTCTGTGTGCACGCGTAGGCACGCATTTCCCACAAAAATGTCCTAAAATGTTACCAAAGTGTGCAAGATTTATACAGCTTTGCACTAAAGGCTCCAATAGTTTCACATTCTCTAGAAGGTGATCTGCTCTTAGTCTGGCAGTTCCTCAAATAAAGAGATGCACTCAAGGACTATTGCAGGTCCCCAAACTCTGCGCCCATGGCTTGTGTGCTACGTAGCTGGGGGTCAGGGGAAGGCACTGATACATACCTATTCAGGCGCTATGTAAGAACATTCATCACAGTGACTAATAAAGGCTCAAACTCACTGAGCGCTTTAACTGAGTGTTTCATGCTGTTCTAAGTGCCTCATCTATATTAACTCATATAATCTCACAACAACCATCCGAGATGAAGACTGTTACTCCCATTTCATAGATGGGGAAATTTAGGTAAAGAGAGAGTGAATAACTTCCCCAAGGTCATGAGAGCTAGAATTTGAAACCAGGCAGTATAGCTTAATATACCCAGCTCATAACCACTTCACAACTCTGCTTGGGAAATATTTCTTCTCTCTGCTTCGTGGCATCTTAGCTCGAGTCTATGGAGCATCCCCTGCCTCTTCTAGGGTTGATTCTTCCTTTACCTTTCCTTTCCTAGCCTTGGCAAACCAGCAGCCCTGCCAGCCAATGAGGACATGGCTTCCGTGAACAAACCAACCAATCAAATTCCACTTACTTTCATTGTAAGTCCTGGTTCTTCTCAGCAATAAATGCACGTGCTCTGAGACTGCAGTTCTCGCTGAGCTCACAGCTGCCCCAGGCAGCTGAGCCAGCCAAGTATCTCTGAACTCTTTTTCCCATGGGGGTAACTGAAAAATGGATCCACATGTGCAGATAGATATCCCTTGAACCTGAACTGCAGGCGCACAGCTTAGCTGTGGATATGTGGATGGCTCGAGGGACCTGCTCTGGCTCCTTGCTTGTGGTGGACTCCAGGCAGGTCTGCAGAGTATCGCAGATGGCTCTGGCCACGTCACAATCTGTTTACAAGGCCATCAATGTGTTTAAGTGGACACCAGGAGCCAAAACAGACTTGCCTCACTGATTCTGAGAACCCAGAACAGTGTGTTCTGCATATATGCACTATGCTTAGTGTTTGTCTTATTTATCGTAACTTATAGAGACACTATAGCTTGTGATTTGAATGTTTCATTATGTGTCATTTTACAGTTTCAGGAGACAGCCAGAATGGTTGTCTTATGTCCTGGGCCCTGCCCTGGACTTGTTTTCTATGTCCACGTCATCCACAGGTAACTTAAAAAAAAAAAAATTTAAGATCATAACCTTTGAAAAAAAGTGAAACCCAAACTTAGATGGTTTAAACTAAATACTTAGTACGGAAATGATTTTCCTGAATTATCTAAGTAATTCCAGAGTTAACTTTTCTCTGAGGTCTAGCTTCAGAGGAGTTAACTATTGTCAGAAAATTCTGAGGGGCATAAACTCATTTCTATATTAAAAAAAATTTCTCTGGATGTATCTAGAAACTAAGGAAAATGCAGTTCTCCATTTTCCATTGGTGACTATATTTAACAGCTATCTATGTAGGAAGTATTCATTTTCTTCATAAGCAACGTTTGTGTCCATGTAAAAGGCTAACTTTTTTTCTAGTATAAAAGTGCTTTAGGGCTTCCCTGGTGGTGCAGTGGTTAAGAATCCGCCTGCCAATACAGGGGACACGGTTCGAGCCCTGATCTGGGAAGATCCCACATGCCGCGGAGCAACTGAGCCCGTGCACCACAACTACTGAGCCTGCGCTCTGGAGCCCTCGTGCCACAACTACTGAAGCCCGCGCACCTAGACCCTGTGCTCTGCAACAATAGAAGCCACCACAATGAGAAGCCCACACACCGCAATGAAGAGTAGCCCCCGCTCACCGCAACAAGAGAAAGCCCGCAAGGAGCAACAAAAACGCAACGCAGTCAAAAATAAAATAAATAAATTAAAAAAAAAAAAAGAACAGCAGCCCAGTAATTTAAAAAAAAAAAAAGTGTTTTAAAAACAGAGTATCTATAAATTCATTTTATGCTTTAATTTTTGAGACAAGGTAATTTCAAAGAATAATTCTATTAACTATAAGTACTAAGATGCCATGAACATTTCTATATTAATCCTTACTTCAGTATGATTTTTATTACCAATAAAAATTAAATGTATATATTACATATCTAACATATAATTATGACCTAAATAGACTACAAAATTTTTATTAGCATGTTCTAAATTCAACTAAAAATCTATAAAATAGTTTGAATAGTTAAACACAGACCTAAGGACAATATTTGTTTCCTTTTAAAATATGCCATTTGGGCTTCCCTGGTGGCGCAGTGGTTGAGAGTCCGTCTGCCGATGCAGGGGACACGGGTTCGTGCCCCGGTCCAGGAAGATCCCACATACCATGGAGCGGCTGGGACCGTGAGCCATGGCCGCTGAGCCTGCACGTCCGGAGCCTGTGCTCCGCAACGGGAGAGGCCACAACAGTGAGAGGCCCGCGTACCACAAAATAAAATAAAATAAAATATGCCATTTATAGCAAATAAGTTAAACTATCTGTAAGGAAAAAGACCACATCTCAGATATCTTTTTTAGAAAACTCTCAATACATCTCAGAGCAAGAAGAAGATCTGGGAAGAGAGAGAAAACTGGGATGTGTGGGCATCCTGGCAGTAACTGACTGAGATCACCTGACAGGACAAGAGAGCTAGAAGGAGGACAGAACCCTGAGCCACCAATATTTGAAAGACTGGAACTGGAGGGAGGCAGGGAGTCCATGAAACAGACTGATGAGAAGTATTCAGAGCTTTATGGGGACACCAAGAGAAAATGGCCATAAGGAAATGAAAATGGCCGAGGAAACAGGGACAAGGACATCTTGTGGGATGAGTGAGAAGGATCCTTATGGCGTTTAAAAGACAGAGTGGGCAGGGCGTGGGCCTGCATGCCCGACACGCATGGGTGGCTAAGAGAGAAGCTCTGTTGGCCTGTGCTGTGGTGACAGTTGTTGTGCAATTAGCATAGATTAGCATAGTGGGTGGTGCTTGGCCTAGGATGTACCAGCAGAGCAGGTCAGCAGGTGCTAATAGCAATAGTACTAACGCACGTGACTTCCGCCCCTGTTATCCCTCAAACATCTGTGCTCACTTAGGAGTGGGTTCTGTGGCACCTGGTCAGTGAGCCTCCTCGGAGGCCACTCTGCTGGGCCCCACAAGCCACCACCGGGGTCGGCTGTTGTCACAACCAACCTCTTACACTTAGGGGAGGAGAATTTCCACTCCTTCTCCACAGCACAGCTCAGTCAAGCTGTAAGTTTTCACAAGGCTCCACAGAGAGTATGGAGATGACCAAGAGCCCAATCCAAAGATTAATGTATAACTTACTTCCTGGTGTGGTTCCGCCTAGGGTCCTCAAAACCATCTTGTTTATAGAATCTCTTTCAGGATTTCTCACTGTCTGCATGTAGCAGGGACACCTTGTGTGTCCAGGCTGCGGAATCCAGGCCCAACCTTCGCAGTCCCAGAATTAGGAAGGATCATACCCGCCCTCTACTCCATGGTTCACCTTCCCAGTAAAATCTCTGCAGTCCCTTGCAAAGATGGCTGTCCTTCTCCAGTAGACTTTTCCTAGAATATAGGAACCTAGTCTTCTATCCAAAGCTCATGTGCACTCAGGGCAGGGCCCCCCAGAATGGTATATCACAGGCAAAGCAGCCCGAAGTGTATAGGGGAGCATTTCTTCCTGGCACCGCATGCAGAATGCATACGGATCTAGGCAGACAGAAGTCTCTCAGTCCTTGCGTCTCTCTGGGGACATTCTTCACTGATCTTCTTCTGGCCTTGGTTTGGGACCAGGATGTGGAGAGTGGCATCCTCTGTCAAACCTTGTTTAGGAGCCACGGGCACAGCTAGCCCTTCCCCTTCCCTTCCACAATCACCTGGTCCATGCTGACACCTTCAACCTTTTTCCAGGGACTCGTCCACCTTGATCTACTCGAGAGGTCACAGTGACTTATCTCAATAGTCCCCATGGAGTTTTCCAAACCCTCTGAGGAAACGGCTGTTTCTTTATAGCCAAGACCAAACAGGGGATGTTTCCATTTCATGAGTTCCTAAGAAGAACCTTAGGTCTTTCCGTGTTGAGCACTGCCCCTTCCAGACTGGGATGAACATTGAGGGTCCACCCTGAGCAATGCTGAGCTGTAATCAGTGGCTAAAGTTCTGCTAGGAGTCTTATGGAGCTTCTCACTCTTGCTATCAAGCGTGGTCTGCATTATTCTTTTAAGCTATTTGACCGGTCTTGTTAGGGTGAGGGCACTTGAAGTCAATGTATGGGTTGGAAAGAACGTAGAATCTGGCTTCTGAATGCCCAGGTGCAAGCGCTGGCTTTCTTTGAATTAAGTGGCTGTGAGCAAGTCAGTTAGTCCTTTCGAGTCTCAGTCCTCACATCTGAAAATTGAGAGTATTAGCATAAACTATCTTGAATGTTCTTTCAAATGATAACATTCTAAATTTCTGTAATTATTCTCTGCAGTATCTGGAGACCTAAAATTAAGATAAAATAATTATCCGAAGACTTCTGCCATGTGAATAGCTGTGTAAGATCGCTAGGGAAAAAATTAGTTCAATCCTACTTGGGGTTAAGAATAGCTTATACCTTAAATTAGTCACTTCAAAAAAGTAGAATAGGAAGAAATTCTTTCACTAAGCTCTTTGTTAAAAATTATGCATTTTGGGAAAATAGAATTCATTGTGTAAGTCTGGCAGAAATATATGATGATGGCGTTAAGGATGTAAAGGAACTAGAAACATCTTGCAGCATTACAACTCATTAAAGTAGTTACTAGATCATAGAGTACAGCATCTGAGAAGCAAATAGGGCCCCCAACATTGTTTTCTTAATTAAAATTCTCTATTTAATCCATTTGAAATATATAGTAAAAAAAGAAATAAACAAAAAGAAAATTCAAAGCAGAACCATTGTTGGGTAATACCACCCTAAGTCCTGCCTATTTGTTTTTCAACTTGCAGAAGAGTTCAAGTTGTATAATCATTATGTAGTTAAAACTATAATGAGGAACTGGCACTGGGAGTTTTATAGGGTTTGAAGATTGGTTTTCATGCACCACGCTTTTTTGTTATTTAAACTTTGTTACTGTCATCATTTTTCTAGCTGTTGAGTTTAACCTTTGCAGGCCCATCAAGCGTGCTCACAAACAAATGAAAAATGTTACTGGGCCCAGTGATCCAGAGGGCATGTCATTCCAAGGGGAAATTTGCATGAAATGAGGCCTCTTTATTTGTTCATGCGTTCTTAAGCCAGGCATAAACCGTCCAATTTATAAACCACTGTCTATGATTTCAGTTATAGGGCTCCTAAACTCCCCCCAAAAAATCATTTAAAGAATGAATCTACATCAGATAAGTAGAGAATTAAATTATTTGAATAACCATAGAATCTGAGGACTGAGTACCTCAATGTCTTCTAGATAATGATTCCCAAATGTGGCTGAAAATAAAAATCAGCTGGGATCTTTTTTAAATTGATGTATAGTTGACTTACAATATTAGTTTCAGGTGTACAACAGTGATTTGATATTTTTATAGATTATACTTCACATAAAGTAGTAAAATATTGGCTATATTCCCTGTGCTATATATTACATCCTGTATCTTATTTATTTTATACCTAGTAGTTTGTTCCTCTAATCCCTTTTACCTATCTTGCCTTTCCCTTCACCCCTCTCCCCACTGGTAACCGCTAGCTTGTTCTCTGTATCTCTGAGTCTGTTTCTGTTTTGTTATATTCGTTCATTTGTTTTATTTTTTAGATTCAACATATAAGTGAAAACATACAGTATATGTCTTTCTCTCTCTGACTTATTTAACTTAGCATGATACCCTCCAGGTCCATCCATGTTGTTGTAAATAGCAAAATTCCATTCTTTTTTATGTCTGAGTAATATTATATTATATATATAGATGCATATATACACACATCTTCATTCATCTGTTGATGAATGTGTCCATCTCTTGATGGACACATACATCTTCATACATCTGTTGATGTATATTCTCCTGAATATATTCAGGTGGTTTCTATATCTTGGCTACTGTAAATAATGCCACTATGAACATTGGGGTGAATATATCTTTTCAAATTAGTGTTTTCATTTTCTTTGGATATGTACCAGATTATAAAATGAGCTGAGTACCCTTTGGCACTTTTCCAAGTAAGACATACTGATGGCCAACAGGCATATGGAAAGATGCTCAACATCACTAATCATCAGCGAAATGCAAATCAAAACCATGAAATATCACTTCACACATGTTAAAATGGCTATCATCAAAAAGACAACAAATAATAAGTGATGTTGAGGATGTGGCGAAAAGGGAAACCTAGGACTGGGAATATAAACTGGTACAGCCTCTACAGAAAACAGTATGAAGTTTCCTCAAAAAATTAAAAGTAGAGCTACCATATGATACAAGAACCACCTGGAATCTTATTAAAATTTAAATAAAAACTGGAAAAAGATTATAGGTCCCAACCCTGCACAAGTGAAATAGAATTCCCAGTGAAAAAAGCCTTGACCAAATAATGCTCGCGCGATACTTGAGAAAGGCTGATCTGCTCCAACTTTCTATCTGAAATTTGAATCCCAGCCTTACATGGTTCCTTTATGTACATGAGAATCACCTGACGAGTTGTCTTGTTTTCAATATGGAATTCAGCATTTCCACAGATGTACCTCCAGAATGGGGACTTGCAGCCTGTTTGTTTGTTCTTGGTGTTTGTTTATTTGTTTTTGAGTTGTTATTTATTAATGCTCTCAGATGAGCCTGCTGCCCAGGCTGGTTTAGGAACAACTCCAAACCAACAGCCCAAACCATTTCCACCTAAAGTAACTGCAAACATTCTGTTTTCTCTACCTAGGAAACTCATATTTTTCCACCTCCTTTTACACACAGACACACCCAGTCTACAAAAGGAAGTAGATCATTTGATTCCTCTTATCAATGTATTGACAGTGAGTTGCAGGTAACATTTGTGCAGTGACAACATCCTCTCCAGGGCAAGATGGGAGGGATGGAAAGGGGAGGAGAGAAACTTAGTCAAAACCCGTTATTTTGCAGCATGAGCACAAAACAATGAGTTTACTAGCTATATTGTTAATGTTAACTGATAAACCCATCAGAAATATGGCATTACACGTTTTGAATACTGGAAAACTCAGCTATTTAGGAATCAGTTTGAAGAAAATTACTGTTCACTTAAGGAGCACATTTCTTATTCTAAATTGATGTTTGGAGCCTTGTCAATATTATGGGAAATCACTAGAAATATACTAGACTGAATTTTTACATTTTTTACAGCAAACATATATCTTGAGGGTTCACTATGTACAGGCACTGTTCTTGACTCTGGGGAGACAGCAGGAAACAAGATCATGCAAAGGCCATACCCCCCTGTAACTTCTATATAGTAGAGGCTAAGACGGAAATGATCTATAAATAAATAAATATATAATAAAATATCCGGCAAAAATAAGGCTGTGAAGAAAATAAATCAGGATAAGCAGATAGAAAATGACTTTGAGACTTTTATGGAAGACAGTGTTCAGCACATCACCACTAGCTGGCATTCATTAGTATGATTTATGGATGTGTATCTTCTTCCTTCATATACGATGATAATGATGCTGGTAATGTTGCTTTCCATATTTATGGATATAGCTTTAAAAAAAAATACCCTGCAAATTGCTCTAAACAGAGAAGCTTAGCTGGTCAAGCCCTGCCTTCTGACTCCAGGCACCAACGCAGGGCCTGTCGCTGTTTGCGGATATTCCTAGCTTCACAGGCTGCTCAATACCTTGAATCAAAATGATCCCCCTCTGTCACACTGCCGTGTGCCATGTCTGTACCCCTCATTCATCGCTGATGGCAGCTCCCTTGGTGTCACACCAACAAGTCCGATGGGCTTCTCAGTGAGTGCCTGGATGGAGGTTCCTCCCCACGAGTCCTGCTGTAGAGCAACTGCTCCAGATCCGGCCACCATCCATCCTCAGCCAGGGCGCAGCCGAGCAGAGCGACGCACACGGCTTCTGGGCTTGCAGACTGGCTGCTTTCCAGGGCAGCTGGGAGAGGCTAGTGGGACACTGTGTTGCTATGCATTTATACAGCGATTATCATCCCTATGGCACGGTCACAGGCTGATCAAACAGTATATCCAAACTAAATGGAACAAATTCTCTACCTCTCTCCACCTCTTTTTGAAGAGGGAAACGGGGAAAAGTGAGCCACACATAGGCATTAGAAATGACTAGCTTATAAAAACAAAGAATTAGGAGGCCTAAATTGTCTTCTACAGCATTACTGTGGCTACAGACAACATGGGGATGCAAAGAGGCTTGGCCCAGTGCACTCCACATTTTCACCAGATGGATGAGGAATAACCACCACATGCTACACATACAAACCACATCTTTTATTTTCATGGTTTCTTTAGGTCAAAAGTTCTTTTGCATACATTATATCATTGTATGTTCTGAGTTTTCATTGTAAATATCTTTCAAATGTACCATACAAATAAAATTTTCATAAAACGATATTTTAAAATATGTTTAGAGGGCTTCCCTGGTGGCGCAGTGGTTGAGAGTCCACCTGCCGATGCAGGGGACACGGGTTCATGACCCGGTCCGGGAGGATCCCACATGCCGCGGAGTGGCTGGGCCCGTGAGCCATGGCCGCTGAGCCTGCGCGTCCGGAGCCTGTGCTCCGCAACAGGAGAGGCCACAACAGTGAGAGGCCCGCGTACCGCAAAAAAAAAATAATATATATATATATATGTATATATATATGTTTAGAAAACTTCACTTTACTACCCCCAAACAGACCATGTTTACAGTAACTCACAATCATCCATGTCCATGGATGGAAACAATGGAATAAATTGTAGATAATCCAAAATAATCCAAAAGCCAGTCGTACCACAGAACTCAATTAACTACATAAATGTATCAAATGTTCTGTTCCACCCAATTCACAACAGACTCTTGCTCCCCACTGGTTAGTACCGCCCTCTCCTTATCTTGAAACTTCCCTAATCCCTAACTTCCATGATACCACTCTGGGTCCTTTCACTACCTCTTGGTTAACTCCTTTGCTTCCTCTCTTTAAAGAAGCACGTGTCCTAAAGTTTGGGATGTTAAAAGGAAAGCTATATAGAGATACTCATACAAAGCAGCATACACATACTCACAAAAAGATAAAAAGGGAAAAATAGATAGAGAGATAGATAGATATAAAAGGAAGAGAGCAACCAAATCAATAAACAAATCTACCAATGATAATAAACTCTAAATACTAAACTAAGATAAACACAAAACCAGAAACAAATTATTTGCAGAAAGCAAACCCCAAGTCTACAGTTGCTCCCAAAGTCCACCTCCTCAATTTGGGATGATTCGTTGTCTATTCAGGTATTCCACAGATGCAGGTACATCAAGTTGATTGTGGAGATTTAATCCGCTGCCCCTGAGGCTGCTGGGAGAGATTTCCCTTTCTCTTCTTTGCTCGCACAGCTCCCGGGGTTCAGCTTTGGATTTGGTCCCACCTCTGCGTGTCTAAGTCGCCTGAGGGCATCTGTTCTTCGCTCAGACAGGGTGGGGTTAAATGAGCAGCTGATTCGGGGGCTCTGGCTCACTCAGGCCGGGGGGAGGGAGGGCTAGGGATGCGGGGCGAGCCTGCAGCGGCAGAGGTCAGCGTGACGTTGCACCAGCCTGAGGCGCGCCGCGCGTTCTCCCGGAGGAGTTGACCCTGGATCCCGGGACCCTGACAGTGGCGGGCTGCACAGGCTCCCTGGAAGGGGGGTGTGGATAGTGACCTGTGCTCGCACACAGGCTTCTTGGTAGCGGCAGCAGCAGCCTTAGCGTCTCATGCCCGTCTCTGGGGTCCGCGCTGATCGCCACGGCTCGCGCCAGTCTCTGGAGTTCCTTTAAGCGGCGCTCTGAATCCCCTCTCCTCGCGCACCCCAAAACAATGGTCTCTTGCTTCCTAGGCAGGTCCAGACTTTTTCCCGGACTCTCCCCGGCTAGCCGTGGTGCACTAGCCCCTGCAGGCTGTGTTCAGGCCGCCAACCCCAGTCCTCTCCCTGCGCTCCGAGGGAAGCCCAAGCCTCAGCTCCCAGCCCCCCCACCCACCCCGGCTGGGGAGCAGACAAGCCTCTCGGGCTGGTGAGTGCCGGTCAGCACCGATCCTCTGTGCGGGAACCTCTCCGCTTTGCCCCCCGCGCCCCTGTGGCTGTGCTCTCCTCCGTGGCTCCAAAGCTTCCCCCCTCCGCCCCCCGCAGTCTCCACCCACGAAGGGCCTTCCTAGTGTGTGGAAACCTTGCCGCCTTCACAGCTCCCTCCCACTGGTGCAGGTCCCATCCCTATTCTTTTGGTTCTGTTTTTTTCTTTTTCTTTTGCCATACCCAGGTACGTGGGGAGTTTCTTGCCTTTTGGGATGTCTGAGGTCTTCTGCCAGCTTTCAGTAGGTGTCCTGTAGGAGTAGTTCCACATGTAGATGTATTTCTAATGTATTTGTGGGGAGGAAGATGATCTCCACATCTTACTCCTCCAGCATCTTGAAGGTCTCTAAAAACGCATTTTAAAATATTTCCTTTTTGGCTTCTGAGGTTTATTGCATGTGTAGAAAGGCCTCCCTTAACCCATAATTTTAAACAAAATAATCATAAAGTTTCTCCTTAAACAGGATGACCAGAAGTTCTGGAAGCCTAAGTAAATATGCATAATAAATGCCTTATTGATACTGTGTTGCAATAAATATGTTCAGCAATATTCATGATATGTTCAACATGTTGTTCCTTATTAGTGTTGGCAAATTTGATACATTACATGAAATTTCCATAAGTCGCTGCACATGCATCTGTGATGCATTGATTTGTATCTCTGATTTTCACTGAATAAGTCTGTACCTTTAGCATATCTCAGAAGACATCATCAAAGAAGTTCAATTTGTAAGTATATATTTATATTACATTATAAATAAGTATATATTATATATATCTACAAACTTTATGACTACTCTATACTTAAAAATATTTTTTTAATGTTTGTCTCTTTAACTCAACTAGAATTGCGTTTTGTATGTTGTGAAGATAGGATCTACATTTACTTTTTTATTTTTTCCCAAATGAATCGTGAGTTGTTCTAATACTGTTTATGGGACAATTCAGATGGGATTTATGTATGCCGATCTTAAGGTGGAAGATAAAGGTTTGTGAGTCACCCACTAAGAGATGAAAGTTGAAGACGTGAAGGTGGATGAGATCTTGGAGACAGGAGTAAGTAGAACCAACCTCACCCACTGGGGGCAGGCACCAAAACCAACAGGAACTATGAACCTGCAGCCTGCGAAAAGGAGACCCCAAACACAGTAAGTTAAGCAAAATGAAAAGACAGAGAAACACACAGCAGATGAAGGCGCACAGTAAAAACCCACCAGACCAAACAAATGAAGAGGAAACAGGCAGTCTACCTGAAAAAGAACTCAGAGGAAAGATAGCAAAGATGATCCAAAATCTTGTAAATACCATGGAGAAAATACAAGAAACATTTAATAAGGACCTAGAAGAACTAAAGAGCAAACTAACAATGATGAACAATACAATAAATGAAATTAAAAATTCTCTAGAAGGAATCAATAGCAGAACAACTGAGCCAGAAGAACGGATAAGTGACCTGGAAGATAAAATAGTGGAAATAACTACTGCAGAGCAGGATAAAGAAAAAAGAATGAAAAGAATTGAGGACAGTCTCAGAGAGCTATGGGACAACATTAAATGCACCAACATTCGAATTATAAGGGACCCAGAAGAGGAAGAGAAAAAGAAAGTATCTGAGAAAATATTTGAAGAGATTATAGTTGAAATCTGCCCTAATATGGAAAAGGAAATAGTCAATCAAGTCCAGGAAGCACAGAGAGTCCCATACAGGATAAATCCCAGTAGAAATATGCCAAGACACGTAATAATCAGACTATCAAAAATTAAATACAAAGAAAAAATATTAAAAGCAGCAAGGGAAAAACAACAAATAACACACAAGGGAATCCCCATAAGGTTAACAGCTGATCTTTCAGCAGAAACTCAGCAAGACAGAAGGGTGTGGCAGAACATACCTAAAGTGATGAAAGGGAAAAACTTACAACAAAGATTACTCTACCCAACAAGGATCTCATTTAGATTCGACGGAGAAATTAAAACCTTTACAGACAAGCAAAAGTTATGAGAATTCAACACCACCCAACCACTTTTACAACAAATGCTAAAGGAATTTTTCTAGGGAGGAAACACAAGAGAAGGAAAAGACCTACAATAACAAACCCAAAACAATTAAGAAAATGGTAATAGGAACATACATATCAATAATTACCTTAAGTGTAAATGGATTAAATGCTCCAACCAAAACATAGACTGTCTGAATGGATACAAAACCAAGACCTGTATATAGGCTGCCTAAAAAAGACCCACTTCAGACCCAGGAACACACACAGACTGAAAGTGAGGGGATGGAAAAAGATATTCCATGCAAATGGAAATCAAAAGAAAGCTGGAGTAGTGATTCTTATATCAGACAAAATAGACTTTAAAATAAAGACTATTACAAGACACTAAGAATGACACTACATAATGATCAAGGGATCAATCCAAGAAGAACATATAACCATTGTAAATATTTATGCACCCAACATAGGAGCACCTCAATACATAAGGGAAATGCTAACAGCCATAAAAGGGGTCATCGACAGTAACACAATCATAGTGGGGGCTTTAACACCTCAATTTCACCAATGGACAGATCATCCAAAATGAAAATAAATAAGGAAACACAAGCTTTAACTGATATATTAAACAAGATGGACTTAATTGATATTTATAGGACATTCTATCCAATAACAACAGAATACACTTTCTTCTCAAGCGCTCATGGAACATTCTCCAGGATAGATCATATCTTGGGTCACAAATCAAGCCTTGGTAAATTTAAGAAAACTGAAATCATATCAGGTATCTTTTCCAAACACAACACTATGAGACTAGATATCAATTACAGGAAAAAAATCTGTAAAAAATACAAACACTTGGAGGCTAATCAATACACTACTAAATAACCAAGAGATGATTGAGGAAATCAAAAAATACCTAGAAACAAATGACAATGAAAACACAACAACCCAAAACCTATGGGATGCAGCAAAAGCAGTTCTAAGAGGAAAGTTTACAGCAATACAATCCTACCTCAAGAAACAAGAACATCTCAAATAAACAACCTACCTTACACCTAAAGCAAGTAGAGAAAGAAGAACAAAAAACCCCCAAAGTTAGCTGAAGGAAAGAAATCATAAAAATCAGATCAGAAATAAAAGAAAAAGAAATGAAGGAAACAATAGCAAAGATCAATAAAACTAAAGGCTGCTTCTTTGTGCAGAAAACAAAATTGATAAACCATTAGCCTGACACATCAAGAAAAAAAAGAAGACTCAAATCAATAGAATTGGAAATGAAGAAGGAGAAGTAACAACTGACCCTGAAGAAATACAAAGGATCATGAGAGATTACTACAAGCAACTCTATGGCAATAAAATGGACAACCTGGAAGAAATGGACAAATTCTTAGAAAAGCACAACCTTCTGGGACTGAACCAGGAAGAAATAGATAATATAAACAGAGCAATCACAAGCACTGAAATTGAGACTGTGATTAAAAATTTTCCAACAAACAAAAGCCCAGGACCAGATGGCTTCACAGGCGAATTCTATCAAACATTTAGAGAAGAGCTAACACCTATCCTTCTCAAACTCTTCCAAAATATAGCAGAGGGAGGAACACTCCCAAACTCATTCTCTGAGGGCACCATCACCCTGATACCAAAACCAAACAAAGATGTCACAAAGAAAGAAAACTACAGGCCAATATCCCTGATGAACGATGCAAAAATCCTCAACAAAATCCAACAGCACATTAAAAGGATCATACACCATGATCAACTGGGGTTTATCCCAGGAATGCAAGGATTCCTCAATATATGCAAATCAATCAACGTGATACACCATATTAACAAACTGAAGAATGAAAACCACATGATCATCTCAATAGATGCAGAAAAAGCTTTCGACAAAATTCAACACCCATTTATTATAAAAAGCCTCCAGAAAGTAGGCATAGAGGGAACTTATCTCTACATAATAAAGGCCATATATGACAAACCCATAGCCAATATCGGTCTCAATGGTGAAAAACTGAAACCATTTCCTCTAAGATCAGGAACAAGACAAGGTTGCCCACTCTCACCACTATTATTCAACATAGTTTTGGAAGTTTTAGCCAGAGCCATCACAGAAGAAAAAGAAATAAAAGCAATTCATATCGGAAGAGAAGAAGTAAAGCTGTCACTGTTTGCAGATAACATGATACTATACGGAGAGAATCCTAAAGATGCTACCAGAAAACTACTAGAGCTAATCAATGAATTTGGTAAAGTAGCAGGATACAAAATTAATGCACAGAAATCTCTTGCATTCCTATACACTAATGATGAATAATCTGAAAGAGAAATTAAGGAAACACTCCCACTTACCACTGCAACAAAAAGATCAAATACCTAGGTATAACCCTACCTAAGGAGACAAAAGACCTGTATGCTGAAAACTATAAGACATTGATGAAAAAAATTAGAGATGATACAAACAGATGGAGAGATATACCATGTTCTAGGATTGGAAGAATCAACATTGTGAAAATGATTACACTACCCAAAGCAATCAACAGATTAAATGCAATCCTTATCAAACTATCAATGGCATTTTTCACAGAACTAGAACAAAAAATTTCACAATTTGTATGGAAACAGAAAAGACCCCGAATAGCTAAAGCAATCTTGAGAAAGAAAAATGGAGCTGGAGCAATCAGGCTCCTGGACTTCAGACTATACTACAAAGCTACAATAATCAAGACAGTATGGTACTGGCACAAAAATAGAAATATAGATCAATGGAACAGGACAGAAAGCCCACAGATAAACTCATGCACATATGGTCACCTTATTTTTGATAAAGGAGGCAAGAATAAACATTGGAAAAAGACAGCCTCTTCAATAAGTGGTGCTGGGAAAACTGGACTGCTACATGTAAAAGCATGAAATTAGAACACTCCCTAACACCATACATAAAAATAAGCTCAAAATGGATTAAAGACCAAAATGTAAGGCTAGACACTATAAAAGTCTTAGAGGAAAACATAGGCAGAACACTCTATGACATAAATCACAGCAAGATCCTTTTTGACCCACCTCCTAGAGAAATGGAAATAAAAACAAAAATAAACAAATGGGACCTAATGAAACTGAAAAGCTTTCACACAGCAAAGGAAACCATAAAGAGGACGGAAAGTCAACCCTCAGATTGTGAGGAAATATTTGCAAACGAAGCAACTGACAAAGGATTAATCTCCAAAATTTACAATCAGCTCATGCAGCTCAATATCAAAAAAAACAAACAACTCAATCCAAATATGGGCAGAAGACTTAAATAGACATTTCTGCAAAGAAGATATACAGATTGCCAACAAACACATGAAAGGATGTTCAACATCACTAATCATTAGAGAAATGCAAGTCAAAACTACATTGAAATTATCACCTCACACTGGTCAGAATAGCCATCATCAAAAAATGTACAAACAATAAATGCTGGAGAGGGTGTGGAGAAAAGGAAACCCTCTTGCACTGCTGGTGGGAATGTAAATTGATACAGCCACTATGCAGAACAGTATAGAGGTTCCTTAAACTAAAAATAGAACTACCATACGACCCAGTGATCCCACTACTGGGCATATACCCTGAGAAAACCATAATTCAAAAAGAGTCGGGGGCTTCCCTGGTGGCACAGTGGTTGAGAGTCCGCCTGCCGATGCAGGGGACACGGGTTTGTGCCCCGGTCCGGGAAGATCCCACATGCCGCAGAGCGGCTGGGCCCATGAGCCGTGGCCGCTAAGCCTGCGTGTCCGGAGCCTGTGTTCCGCGACGGGAGAGGCCACAACAGTGAGAGGCCCACGTACCGCAAAAAAAAAAAAAAAAAAAGAGTCATGTACCACAATGTTCATTGCAGCTCTGCTTACAATAGCCAGGACATGGAAGCAACCTAAGTGTCTACTGACAGATGAATAGATAAAAAAGATGTGGCACATATATACAATGGAATATTACTCAGCCATATAAAGAAATGAAATTGAGTTATTTGTAGTAAGGAAGATGGACCTAGAGACTGTCATAGAGTGAAGTAAGTTAGAAAGAGAAAAACAAATACTCTACACCAACACATATGTATGGAATCTAAAAAAAAAAAAAAATGGTTCTGAAGAACGTAGGGGCAGGATAAGAATAAAGACGCAGATGTAGAGAATGGACCTGAGGACACAGGAGGGGAAGGGTAAGCTGGGACGAAGTGAGGGAGTAGCATTGACATATATACCCTACCAAATGTAAAATAGATAGCTAGTGGGAAGCAGCCACGTAGCTCAGGGAGATCAGCTCGGTGCTTTGTGACCACCTAGAGGGAAGGGATAGGGAGGGTGGGAGGGAGATGCAAGAGGGAGAAGATATGGGGATATATGTATATGTATGGCTGATTCACTTTGTTATAAAGGAGAAACTAACACACCATTGTACAGCAATTATACTCCAATAAAGATGTTAAAAAATAAATAAATAAAATGCATTTTTAAAAGGCCCCCAAAGAACCCAAAATGTTTACAAAAATCATCTTTATGAGTTTGAAATTTTTATGTTTTACTCTAAAATTCCTGCATTGTTTCATTTTTTTAAATAATAAGTATAGTTTCATGGATTATTTGTGTAAATTTTAAACAAAAGTGAAAAGTACTGCACAGTACTTAACTAAGCCACTAATAATCAATGTGTTTTTACTGGATTGGTAAATTTCTCTGTCAACATGCTTCTTAAAACTTCTCATAGATCAGCTTGGTGCTTTGTGACCACCTAGAGGGGTGGGATAGGGAGGGTGGGAGGGAGCAAGACACAAGAGGGAAGAGATATGGGAACATATGTATATGTATAACTGATTCACTTTGTTATAAAGCAGAAACTAACACACCATTGTAAAGCAATTATACTCCAATAAAGATGAAAAAAAAAACTTCTCATAAAAAGAATATAATGTTGCTTCTAATATCTCAAACTAAGCAAGAATCAACATGCAGAGAAAAATTAAATTCTCTCCCTAAGTTATCCTCAAGTTAGCCAACTCTAGAAGTCTATACGAAATGACAGAAATAAATACAACTATTTCGATTAGAAATGTCAGAAACAATGAGAAGTGGTTCCAAAAAACAATGGGGAAATAAATTATGGATTAAAATAGTTGTTTCCCAAAGTTTTTCCCTTAAAATACTTGTACTTCAGAATTTAATTGTTTTATAGGGGAAACAAACTGCTTCATCATCCAAAAAGTTTGGGAGAAATCTAGGCTAAGCACAAACATGTTTCGTAACTTCCAGACTTCTTGAAGCCCTTAACATATGTTCATGCAGGTGGTGAATCTGTAACATAGAGAGAGATTATCCAGGGCATCCCACATTGATTTGTTCCCAAATCCTTTTTTTCCATGATAGCTGTTAACAGCTCATGTTGTGCAAAATGCTTATCAACATGTCAAGGATGTTGCTAAATTTAAAATACTTAGTTCCAAAAATAGAAATTATAAATTGCACCCCTGATTCCTTAGTTAACCAAATAAATCTAGACCATAGATAGATTGCACCATGTGTTTCCTTAGACTAAATGGCAGCAGAAAATTTTTATAAATTCTTGGGGAAAAATAGCCTACCTATTCATCCTCACCTGTTCTCCAGATATTTGGATTCACATTTCATTTACCTCAGCTGTATCTGGGCTTGGGGAGTCCTTCCCCCTTTCCTATTACTCCTCTTTTATGATCAGTTATTAAAACATCTATAATGTTTTAAATGATTAATAAAGTTGTCCTCCTTATGTTTAAAAGCTTCAGATCAATAACTTTCAAGTTCAGAACTTTGTATCTTCTGGATGTAATTATACTAAAACACTGCACACCAAAAAAATGTGCAGCAAAATTCCCATAATTCAAATTATTTATGCTGATGAATAGTGTTTATACTCACAAATAGTCAAATTAAATATAATAAATATATTCTAGAGTTATATTCAAAGAGAAGAATTAGCTCTCCATGTGTTTACATAAATGAAATAAAAGTATGTGTAATATGTAAGATAATTTTTTGTATATTAATGCAAGTACAAATATACACATACATTTACATATGAATATGAATATACATTAGGGATCTGATTTTCCTTTCCCTCCTCATTGGAGTCATTTAAAATCCTTAGTGCAATATGGTCAAGAAATTATCCTCTGTTCTTTCTGGCATTTCTTTCTCCTTTAGACTAGTCTGCAAACGCCATGAGGTCAGGAAGCAGCTTGCCCCTTTGGGCAGAGATATAGATGTTTTCATACTTCTTAAATTACATTAAACATCCTTCCTTGTTGCAATGACTCAGAGGCTTGCCATTTAACCATTCCATATCCATAATTAAATGAGCTACATGTATATTTCAATAATTTCTAACCAATGCCCTAGAACAGGAGGCTAGCAAAATATAGCCCTTGGGCAAAATCCAGCCAACACCTGTTTTGTAAGTAAAGTTTTATTGGAACATAGCCATGTCTATGACCATTTTCATGCCATGAAGGCAGAGTTGAGTACTTTTAAGAAAATGTCCTTTATGGCCAATAAAGCCTAAAATATTTACTATCTAGCCCTTTACAGAAAAAAAAGTTTGTCAACCCCTGGTATAGACTTTTAAAAAACAGGTTAATTCTCTTGTTGTCAGTGTAATTGCTGTTAGATTTGGTTTTGGAATTGAGTTTCTCCATATATTTGAATATTGGGGTCTCTAATTTTCTGATCATTCAGAATTTTTATTAATGAAATTATATTTTAAATCTCTGATTGAGGAATTTAGGGAAGCTATGTCTTTTCTCAGTCCTGCCTCTTGGTTCAAAAATGCTTGATCTGGGACTTCCCTGGTGGTCCAGTGGGTAAGACTCCGTGCTCCCAATGCAGGGGGCCTGGGTTCAATCCCTGGTCCAGGGAACTAGATCCCACATGCTGCTGCAACTAAAAGATCCTGCAGGCTTAAGACCCAGTGCAGCCAAAATAAATAAATAAATATATTTTTTTAAATGCTTGCTCTTCTGCTATTAATGAAAATCTCCAACCATATAGAGAACTACTGGTTCCCTTCCTAGAGGAACAAACCTAATGAAAGACATGCAATACTCTATACAGAAATCTATAAAACAGTACTAAGATAATTTTTAAAAGATAGAGCGAGAGAGACAGAGATTCCATTAATTGAAAGGCTCAATCTTTAAACTTATTAATTCCTTCCAGATTGATTCATAAATTTAATGACATACCAATAAAAATCCCACTAGAGATTTTGGTAGAAACTGACAAGCTGATTCTATGATTTATATGGGAATACAAAAAACAAAGAATAGCTAAGACAAATAAGGAACAAATTTGGAGGATTTACACTTACTGAGATATCAAGATATTATAAACTGAAGTATTAATAAAAAGTATGGTTTGGGTGCAGTAGTGATAAATAGGTCAATGAACAGAAACAAAGAGTCTAGAAAAATAAGCAAACATATTCATTTGATGTATGACAAATAAATTATACTGGGTCATTTGTTTATCCACATAAAATAATAATAAATCTTAACACTTACCTCACATAAAATTCAATTCCAAGTAGAATGTGAAATTAAATATGAAATGTAAAATAGTAAAACTTCTAGAAGATAACATTAAGAAAGTCTTCCAGACTGTTGGACAGACCCTAGGGTAGCTCCCATGTCATCCCCTTTGAGGGTGGATGGGACCTGTGAGTTGCTTCTAACTGACAGAATATGGCCAAAGTGCAAGGTATTCCAATGTGATTAAAGTCTCAAATAATTTGATGTAAAGTTATTATCAAAAGAGGAATTATCCTATATGGATTTGACTTAATCAGGTGAAATCCTTTAATAGAGGGACTGTCCTTGAGGGCCTGATGAAGTCAGCAGCCACGTGAAGAAGCCCACAAGACAGTGAACTTGCAGGCAGCCTCCAGGAACTACAAGTGGCCTCTGTGACCTGAGGGTGGCCGCCAGCCAACAGCCACTGGAAGGTGGTAACGGATGCCGACAAGGACAATCGATGGTTGAGGAATGGATGTCCTGCCCCTCTGGTGCTGGGTTCTGGAGAAAGCCCCTCAGAATATACATATACTCTCTCAGGGATAATTGAAAGGTGAAAATCTTGAATGGATTGAGAAATTACTGAATTGACTAAAGTGACAATGGTTACATTTGTGCCACTAGGCAGAATGGGATAGGATGGAAATTAATTTCAGCTGTAGAAAAATAAAATTCTATTTTGGAACTCCTAAACTTGTGGGAAATTAAATTAATACATATATAATTACTTTAAGCTTTCGTACCTATTGATTTGATCATTTTAATTATTCATACACCACTATTCAGGAATAGCTAACTCTGATGAGTAATTTTTCTGTCTACTATTTCATTTTTCCTGAAATTTTATATTCTTCTTAGAATCTCGTAGCAAAGAATGAACTACCTTATTATTTGCTTCAATTCTACAGTCTTGATGACTTTTAAAATCCAATTTGTCTTAGACATAAAATATTTACTATTTTAAACACTTAGTTAATTTCTATTGCCTCAGACTCTTCTAAATATTACACTCCTGAGATTGTCCAGTCCATTACTCCTGGAGGAGACCCTGACATAATACCTTCCCAGGTTCATTATTATTTGTTTTGGGGAAGCTTTTGTCCTTGAGTAGAGTTATAATATTTTTCAGAGACAGTTGGGCAAATATTCACTGAGATAAGCCACCGTGTATAACTGATGCAAGAAGTACTTTTGAAGTACAGACAGAACTGCAAAGAACAGAATTTCAAGGGGCAAAGATAATTCGCAGTTGCAGATTTAGTCACCATAAGCATACAAAAAGCTTACGGACTCAGCAAACACCACCAACAACCAAGTCAGACACAAACACACTATAGCCTTTTCACAAAGAAATGCTCAGTTATCTTTTCAATTGTAGTTTCCCTATTGGCCCAATCTATTTGTACTACACTCAAAATTCTTGTACCTTCCAGTCACAGAGAAGGTTCTACTCATGCTCAAATTATATCCCCCCTTACATGCTTGCCCCCCTTCAATTTATTCCCAACCAAGAGACAGAGTGATCCATTTGGACATGTCCAATCATGTCACTCCTCTGACAGAATAAATAGCTCACTGAGGATAAACTCCGAAGTCCTTATAACAGTGGACAAGACACCTGTAGGACCTGGACCTCCACTGCCTTTCTGCTCTCATCTACTATCTGTATTCCGTTCACCTCACTTCAACCTCATTGGTCTCCAGGTTGTTCCTATAAGCACATGTCTCTCTGCCTGTGACAATCTTACTTCAGATTTCCACATGGTTTACTATTCCCTTATGTTTTTCAAATCTTTGCTCAAATGCTCTCTTCATAATGAGGCCATCCCTTTAATATTTCACCCACCACATACATTATTTTTCTCCATAGCACTTATCACCTCATAACATATTAAATAATTGTTGATTTATTTTTTGTTTCCACCCATCAAAATGTAAACTTTATGTGGGAGTTTGTTTTCTGTTTTGTTCACTGATGTACCACTAACCCCAAAAACACTGCCTGGCACGTGGTACGCCATCAGTAAATACTTGTTGAATGAATAAATGATTAACATAGATTGTAGGTATTGCTACAAAAAGGTAGGTGTTTGTTACACTGCTTTTCTTTGATATATTTCATTTTTAACTAGCAACATCCAGGAGAATCTCAGCTCCCACCAAGTCTGATTAGAAAACCCCTCTGGATCAGTGAACCTTGTGATTAATGAATCTTGTTAGGATGGATGAGCCTGAAGACAGACTTCCTGGCCAGGACCTCCAGCAGCTTCTTTCCCATCTCTGACGACTTGTTTAAGAGTTGAACTCAAGTCTTGGTCATACGAACCCTAGCATCCAACTTTGACTGGAAATATACTTTCTAAATAGATCTTTAGACTCACTGCCCTTGTGATCACAAAGTTTTAACTCATGTTTACAAATGTTTAGGTATAAAAAGAAACAATGATTTCAGCCCCACTGCAATTTTATCTTTTTGTTCTCCTTGTAAAAAATACACTGAAATTTACTGCAAGGACCTTATAAAAGTAATAAAATAATGTAAAATGATCATACAACCAATCACGTATTTATAGGAAATACCAGAATAAAATCACTTTTTTTTGTGAGATGTCAAATCCAAGGAAACGTATGACTTAAGACAACTTTCTGCTGTCTTTAAGCATCTAATGTGTTCAGCTTCTTGTGTCCCTACAGGCCTGCGAAGGCATTTATTACTGTCAATTTGAAAAAACTCTACTGACCATTGTCCATGCTTATAGGAATCTTCAGTGTGAATTCTGTTAACTGAAAAACCTTTTTAATAATAGTCTCTGTCTTGTCTTTTCCATTATGTTTACTCAGACTATATCCATCCACACCAGTCAAAAGAACAAAACAAACAAAATACTCAGGCTTCCTATAACCATATCCTTTGAAACCAGCTGCTATTATGGCATACTAATGTCTACTAACTTTTGTCTATGCAAAAACGTAAACAAAAGAAATCCAGAAATTACCAGGCAATACAGGTTGAATATGACCAGGAATTCAACATACTTCTAAATAAACAAGTGCTGTCTAGGAATGAATTAATAAAAGCATAATCAAATGAAGCACTAACTCAATTTAGTGCGACTCAAGGTAAAGATTCAATAAGGACTTTAGAGAAATTAAAAAGACTAGAACACACTTCTGAGAAGGCTCACAAAATAAAACTTAAAAGAATGGAACTTAATGGAAAACAGTGAAGAAAACAGTAGACAAGAAAAGTGAGAAAGATGGTGACCATCTGCCCTCCAGCTTCACTGAAACAGAATAAGATGGAATGCTCCACAGCGATAGGTTAAAGATGATAGAGGACTCACTCAGTGGCCTGTCTTCAGTCTTTAGTGAACTTATTCTTCTGAGACATTGTACACTGTCAGTTGCTCCCTCCCTTATGAAGAGTCTCCTCTCCTTCCTAAAGTACAACTCTATTCTTCTCTTACCTTGATAGTCACTTTTGGTATCCATGGTCTCCAAGGTTTCAAGGTCATAAAAAGAAGGCAAGAGTTTGGAAATAGACAGCGTTAGTCTTCACATAATTTTTTACTTTTACTGTGTTCTTTTGCTTTTCCTTTTTGTGGCTCTGCTTCTGACGGCTCTAAAATGTGGATGTTATTTAAAACTACATCCTTTTTTGACCCCTTTTTCTTTTTATTCTCTTTCTCCTTCCTGCGTAATCTCACCCACACATGCTGGTGACTCTTAAAATTATATTCCAACTTCAAGCTCTTTCCTAAATTCCACTGAATTTTCCTCTCCTCAGGTATCTTGCGGGTTCATAAAACTTCATCATGTTGAAAACCAAACTTACCATTTCTGCCTAAAACCTCCGTTTCTTGTATTTTCTATTAATGACATTCTTATCAAACCAATCCTCTAAATTAGCAACAATGAAATGACCTTAAGTTCCTCCGCCTCCCTCTCAACCTCCCACTCACATTGTGAGTTTGTTTGTTTTGTTTTGTTTTGTTTTTTTGTCTCCCCTTTCTAAGTGATGCTTCTTGAAAGTAAGGACCTGTTGTATTCATCCTCCTTATCTCAGTGCCTAGAAGAGTAGCGAGTACATATCAGGTGTAGAAGGTAAGAAACAAAAAAGGAGAGAAGAAAGGAAAGGAGGGAGAAAGAGAAGAAAGGAATAATGAAAGGAAAATGAAAGGAGACGAGAGAGATGTAAGGAGGAAAGCAATTAATAAAATGACTGAGCTATTACTCATAATAGGATAAAGTTTATAACAGCTGACAGCTGAGGCTGTAATTCTTTTGTGGCAGACAGCTCTTTCTTGCTGGAAAGACTTATGAAAGGTTTTTGGAGTAAAAGTTAAGCCCCTCAGGGCCTACTTATCAATCAATGAAAGCTTGGAGAGAATATGAAATACTCTACATAATAAAAAAAGACAGAGTCTGGAGAATTCCAAGGCAAAACAAGAGTGAGACACAGAGAGAAAAAATGAGACAAACAGAACCAGGACAGTGCACTCACCACCATGACTTTCAAATCTTCGATCAGTTCTAGGAGATGCATTAAAATCTTGGCGTGAGTGGATATTTTCATTCTTGCAGTGCAGTGAAATGATGGAATTTAGAATCTACGTTTACATGGGATAAAAATGAGACAAAACTCATGGACACAGAAGCCAGAGCGTTAGGGAACTGTTGACCAAAACTGCCCACCTTGGCCAGGCGGGATGATAACCACTTGCATGAACTGTCTCACAACATGAGGTCTGGATAAGGAACATGGTGCTGCCACTGAAAACTAACTGGGAGAATTCAGGAGGAGCCAAAAAAAGGGAGGAGATGCCAGCCCATAATACGTCCTATCAACCTCCCAGAATCCTTCACGCTGGAATCCATCTTGGCTGAGAGATGCATGCACCACCAGGAAGGACCCTGAGTCAGACCAAACACGGGCCAAGTGAGATGACTGACCAGAGACAACCCAGAAACTCACCCCATCACCATAAAACCTGAGACTGTGAGTCACGTGGCAGGGCAGTTCTCCTGGTTGCCCTTACCCCACTGGTCTCTGCCCTGGGAACCCCTTTCCAATTAAGTCTTTTGCTTTGTCTGCACATGTGTCTCCTCGGACACTTCATTTCCAAGTGTTAGACAAGAGCCCACTCTGGAAGGGGTTTCCCTTCCTGCAACAAGAGGACAGGGCAACAAGCGGATCTGGGGTTACATTCACAGTCACACGTTACAGTGAAAGTAATTCGATTTGCCATAAAGGAAAGTGGCAGCTGGAGTGTGACCTCAGCCTCTTCCAGGGAATCTGATACAAAGAATCAGATCACATGGAAAATGATTCTATCCAAAAGATCAAACCAAAGTTATAAAACTAAATGCTCAAGATAGTACAGGACATTGCTCTATTCCAAATTCAGAGACAAGGCTAAATAAACCAGGTTAAAATCCTAATAGGAACTCAAGAAATTCACCTTTGATCTTGGGCAACTAATTCTTCCTATACCCATCTAGCATAGTGGTATAATCCCTAAAGAGGTTTAAATACCTGAAGCTAGCACAGCCTTGAAAATAGGCACTGGCCCCTATTGCTTGAATTGAAGGAAATCTGTATAAACTAACAGGCACTTGGGCAGTAGGCCAACATTGTCAATATACTCCTTTTTTTTTTTTTTTTTTTTTTTTTTTTAATTTTAAAGGGGTTCAGTGTTTATCAGTCTATTCCTGTGTTCTTATAGCTGAGTGAGATGGGGAATAGAAGAAGCAAATGGGAATGTCTGATGGTTTGAGGTAGAAATATTTATGTCTGCCAATATCAGGTTAAAATATATAAAATTTCTTACTATGGGACCACTACACCCTTCATACTCGTTTTGGTGCTGTATAGGCTAATTTATTTTCTTTATACGCTGCAGTCTGAGCTTTATAACTTGTAAATATATGTATTGTTATATAAAAAATGAATGTACTCATTTTGACAGGCTAATGAGGTACAGGAGTGCAAAATGGTAGAAAATTCTACTATCATACTTGTTTTGTAATAAACCAAATTGCAGGCCTCTGAAACACGCTGCTGTCATAATAAAACCATTCACAGCCGTATCTAAGAGAAGAGACTTCTTACTTTTCAATCAGTGACAGTCAAGTCACCTCTGCTATAAAAGAAAATGCTCTCAGTGGTTTTTGAAGCAGAAAAATGAGTAAACAACCAAGGAACACTCCAAAAACTGTTAGTCATCAAAATAAATTAGAAAAGCCTCAAAGTCATTAAAAAATATCAAATCTTGTAGAGGTTATAACAATCTTAAATAGTGCCTACTCTACCATCAGTATTTAGAGAACATTTTTTGACTTCACTAATATTCTTGGTTATTGGCATTGTTCCCAGCTAGTATCTCCTCCTCACTCTAAGATGCTCTCTGACACTTATACTTTACGTTAAAAACACTGACCAGATACTTTACATTGCATTTTTCAAATGTACATTTCCTTCCAAAGTACCAATTTTCCGCATAAGATAAACACTTTTTTCCTTGACCAAGAGAGGATCTTTTTTTCTTTAAATCAGTCATGTTTGGAAACTAACTTTTATATTAAAGCACCAAAGCAAAACACTGGGGACATTCTCTAGACTTTTTTTTTCCCTTCCTTTGAAACCTTCCCTCTGACATCCTGGTGACGTGAAGGGTCAGTATGTGAAAAGAGCAGTCTCACGTGGATTACAGGTCAAGAGCCAGCAACTTGTTTGGTCAATTTGAAAAAGAGGATCCATGGGCTTCTAGTTACAGTGATGTCCATGTAGAAGGGAAGAAACACTGGATTTCACCTCTGAATCCCTGCTTTATAACTGACTTACTTTGCACGGTATGGAATAAGCTCTCTCGCTGCTTTCTGACACAACTGCCCGAACTACAGCTGCCATATCACCTCACCTTTCTGGAACTTGTCTACCTTTCAATTCCATCTGCATGTAATAGAGCAAGGAGAGAATGTCCTAGTGACCAAGAATGCTATTTTTACAGGAGTATCTCTCACCCGCTTTCAGAATCTATTTCTTCTTAGTTTGAATAGAATTTGAAGAAGCCTGAAGGCAGCACAGTGTAATTATTAAGAGCACAGACGCTGAAGTCAGATAGTCTGAGCTGAATCCTGGTTCTGCTGTTTATTAACTCTGTGACCTTAAATTACTTAAACTCAGTGCTCTGTTGGATCACCGATAAGATGAGGAAAACAGTATTTTTTACAGAGTTGTTACAGGATGAAATTAATTAAAATATATAAAACACCTAGAACTGTGCCAGGCATAGTTTTTGTTTGATGTCTAAGCCCATAAACTATTATAAACAGCCAGAAAGAAGAGAGACAAGGGCTTCTGAGGGCATTTGCACTGACACCATCAAGCATTATCAACTTAAAGTCTAGTAGCAAAGGGAAGGGGTGGGGTTATTGCTTAAAAATAGACGTAAGAATTGGGGACATTGAGTATGGGAGTAAAAGCCTGGTGAGTATCCAAGGGCAGCACATCACAATAGAGTAGTGAATGTTTATGAAGAGGAGCCTGAACCATCATGTCCGAGGACCTCTATTTCAGCTCAGTAAAATAGTTAATGTTTATAAAGATAACCCTGAGTATTTAAGAAATGATTAAAACAGGCTCAGTAATTTCCTTGAAGCTGTAATACAAAAGATTTCTGCTCAAAAAAAGTCAAATAAAAAATTTTAGTGCCATAATAGATACATACTTAGCTAGCTAAAACACTTGGTTACTCAGAATGATTTAATCTAAGCGATCTTGTTATAAGAAGATACAGAGAGAATACAATCAAAATATAACGTAGCAAGTGATTTCATGAGGAGGTGTGGCAAAGACAGCTAATTATCCCCGAAACTTTCCTTCTCCGAGTCCTCTTTCGGACATAGAAACGTCCTGAGTATGTGGGGACGTGACTCTCCACTCATCTAGAGGCTACATGTCCTCATGTCCCTTGCAGCTCGGTGTGAGCATGTGACTAACCTCTTCTCACTGGAATGTCAATGGAATCTATTGTATCACTTATGTGGTGCTTCCTTATAGGAAAACTGCTTGCCTTCCACTTCCTCCCAAGCACCCCACAAGCTGTATTGAGAACATGAGGCAGGTAAGCTAGCTTCTACCATGCGGATGAGGTGGCGACCAAGGAAATGGAACAAAAAGACAGAGGAAACTGGGTCCCCAGGTCAACTCATGGAGGGAGCAGGGTGCCCTACCTCTCCTGGAGCCCATGCCTCCCCTCGAGGCAATTAACTTCTATCTCATTCGAGCTAGAGCACTTGGGAGTCTTTTTGTTGTAGCAGCCTAGTATTATCTTAATAAATTTAGAGAAAGATAATATAAATTAAATTCAAACCTATACTGAGGGCAAGTGTTGGACAAATTACTATGTCAGGCTTTATAAAGATGCAGAATTCATTACATGCAAGTTCTGCCCTCGGAGACTTTATAATCCAGAAAAGATGAGCCAAGTACCCAGACAATTACATTACCACACAGTCTGTGTTGCTTGTCACCTGAGAGTTATAAACAAGGTGCCATGGGGTTACAGGAAGAAACAATTCTATCAGCTTGCACCAGGAAATCTCAAGTCAGGAAAATCCTCAGGAAAATGGCCTTTGAGAGGACCTAAAATTGAAAGGATCTCCAAAGCAGAGATAAATAATGTTAAGAAAGAAAAACAGTATGAATAAAAGCACTACAGCAGAAAAGTGCATACACGTTCACGTGTCCTATTAGAATGGAGGGTGAGGTTGAGGGGCTTCGGAACACGTAAGCTAGAAGAGTAAGTTTAGAACCACATTGTGAAGAGCACTGAATTATTATAAAATATGTATTTTTATGGCTCTTTCCACACACAAACATTGCTCTATAAGTGCTCTGTGTACTTTCTCAGCTGATCATCAAAACAAACTCTAATCTTTTATATAGCACTTCTAGTGTGAGGAGTTTGTACCTAATTCAGCAAGCAATGGAAATTTTGAAGAAGTATGAGAAGGTGGATGACACTCTAGCTGGGCTTCAGGAGGGCTACTCACCATGTAGCAGTGTGCAGCACAGGATGCCAAGGGGAGCTGTGAGAATATACATGTAATATATATATATATATATATATATATATATATTTGTAAAGACGAGGCAAGAGATGAAGGCTTGAATTAGTGTGGCAACACTGAACCTGGAAAAGAGGGGCTGGACTCAAGACACTATGAAGAACTTGGCAAGAAATTATGTGATGTGAAGAGTCCTATGAAAAATGGAATGGGGGAATAACGCTCAGGTTTAGAATCTCAGCCCTGAAATTAACAAAATAAGGAGTTAGGTATTGTTATTAACAACAACAAGGAAAAGGAGGCAAGGATGTTCCCTGGGCTTATTGAGATGTTGATAGAGTTTGTGCAGAGAACGTTTGCTTTCTCTGTTCCATAACTTACTATGTGCCTTTTCAAGAAAATAGTTTAATGTCTCCAAATTTTTTGTCTGAAAAATAGGAATAAAAACATCCCTCATAGACTCGTTTGGAGAATTAAATAAGATAATTTTTTTTTAGAAAGGAAAGAAATAGCACCTGGCACCATAGCACTGTAGATAGCACACTGTAGGCACTCACTAAATGGTAGCTAATATTCTTGTTGCTATTGCTGCTGCTTTTTCTCCTGACATTATGAAAAACTGAGAGCAAAGGGTATAGGTTTGAAAGGCTTCTGTGTGTGTGTGTGTGTGTGTGCATGATATATATATATATATATATACACACACACATATATGTATATATATGGAAGATGTAAGAGTTGATGAAATCATCAACAACAAAAAAAAAAGAAAAAGTTTTAATGGGAGAACCTTGGGAAATACCTCCATTCTAAGACACTGTAGGAGAGAAGGGGGTCAATGAAGGAGACAGAGGAGGAAATAACAGTGAGGTAAGAAGAAATGAGAGGTGGGGGAAAAGAAAACTCTAAGAGAGGATGGTCAACATGTCAAAGGCTTCTTAGAGGACAAAAAAGAATTGCGGGGCTTCCCTGGTGGCGCAGTGGTTGAGAGTCCGCCTGCCGATGCAGGGGACACGGGTTCGTGCCCCGGTCCGGGAGGATCCCACATGCCGCGGAGCGGCTGGGCCCGTGAGCCATGGCCGCTGAGCCTGCGCGTCCAGAGCCTGTGCTCCGCAACGGGAGAGGCCACAACAGTGAGAGGCCCGCGTACCGCAAAAAAAAAAAAAAAAAAAAAAAAAAAGGAAGAAAAAAAAGAATTGCGATCTGAGAAAAACAGTATTGATTTGAGTGTCAGAGCAAAAAAAAAAAAAAAATGGAGCTTATCAGGAGATGGAGACTGAAACGTGTTTATCAACAAGTGGGAAAGAACCGGTAGAGAGAAAGATTAAATTGACAAAGGAGAAAGAAAAATCGAAGGAATGAAATCTCAGAGGAAGCAAAAGAGGTTAGATCAAGAGCCCAGGTGCAAGGATGAGGAAGAGAGGTGCACTTTCCTCATGGAGGGAAGAGAGAAAAAAGCAGGTGGGATGGTGAAGAAATGAAGACATTGAGGCAACACTGCCTGTGACAGGGCTCCTTTAAGCTGGCTTTTTAGTAAAGCAGTAGGTTAAATCAACTACTGAACTACTGAGGGGCAGTGAAATGGGTAAAATTAAAGATTTCAGTTTATTTTTTCTTTCACAGGTAAAGTGAATTTATCCAGTAAAAGGCACTATTTATTACTGTTTCCACCTTAATAATATTTTACCAAATCCACTTTTCTCCTCAAAGCATTCATTCTTCTAACATTTGGTGAAAAGCATCTTGAATGACTGAAATGAGTCATTTCCAGTCATTTCCACTCCTTAGTATCAACTCTGCTTATAAAAGGAATAAATGCTGGTAGCGGCGGAAGGGATACCAAATTGCACAGCACCATTCTGAAACACTCACCTTCCAAAGGAATGATCATAATGCAATTTTCACAGATTTATTCTACATCCACTGTACTGGCAAGAATGATGTCTGCTAAAACTTCATGTCCACCCAGAACCTCAGAATGTGACCTTGTTTGGAAATAAGGTCCTTGCAGATGTACTTAGTTAAGCTAGGTTGTGAAATGGATTAGGGTGGACCCTAATCAATATGACTTGTGCCCCCTAAAAAGAGGGAAATTTGGACACAGACACAGACGCAGAAGGAAGACATATGAAGGCAGAGGCAGAGTTTGGAGTTATGCTGCCTCAAGCCAAGGAATGTCTGGGGCTCTCAGAAGCTGGAGGAAACACGAAAGAATCATTCCTTATGGGCTTCAGAGGAAACAGGGCCCTGCTAACACCTTGATTTTGAACTTCCAGCCTACAGAACCATGGGGGATTAAATTTCTGTTGTTTTAGGCCACCTAGTTTGTGGTGCTTTTTTATGGCAGTCCTAGAAAACTAATAATACCCACCAAAAAGAAATAAGGAGCTAAGTCCCGTGACTAATAGGTACTTCCTCTATTAGACCTCGTAAGGATCATTTAAAAATCAAAAGTTCCATTTTCTACCAGAACTTAGCTTTGTTGAGCCTGAATCTCTCTCCAGAAACATCAAGAAGAAAATATCAGTTCTTAAATTGTCATTGTAAACAGAGTATGGTTTATCTGAAAGCCCTGAAAATATGATGGGGAACAGACATGAGAAAAAAGCACTTTAAGAATCTAGAAACAATAAATGCTGGAGAGGGTGTGGAGAAAAGGGAACACTCTTGCACTGCTGGTGGGAATGTGAATTGGTACAGCCACTATGGAGAACAGTATGGAGGTTCCTTAAAAAACTACAAATAGAATTACCATATGACCCAGCAATCCCACTATTGGGCATATACCCTGAGAAAACCATAATTCAAAAAGAGTCATGTACCAAAATGTTCATTACAGCTCTATTTACAACAGCCCGGAGATGGAAACAACCTAAGTGCCCACCTTCAGATGAATGGATAAAGAAGATGTGGCACATATATACAATGGAATATTACTCAGCCATAAAAAGAAATGAAATTGAGCTATTTGTAATGAGGTGGATGGACCTAGAGTCTGTCATACAGAGTGAAGTAAGTCAGAAAAAGAAAGACAAATACCATATGCTAACACATATATATGGAATTTAAGAAAAAAAAATGTCATGAAGAACCTAGGAGTAAGACAGGAATAAAGCCACAGACCTACTAGAGAACGGACTTGAGGATACGGGGAGGGGGAAGGGTGAGCTGTGACAAAGCGAGAGAGAGGCATGGACATATATACACTACCAAACGTAAGGTAGATAGCTAGTGGGAAGCAGCCGCATAGCACAGGGAGATCAGCTCGGTGCTTTGTGACCGCCTGGAGGGGTGGGATAGGCAGGGTGGGAAGGAGGGAGACGCAAGAGGGAAGGGATATGGGAACATATGTATATGTATAACTGATTCACTTTGTTATAAAGCAGAAACTAACACACCATTGTAAAGCAATTATACCCCAATAAAGATGTTAAAAAAAAAAAAAGCACTTTAAGATCTATTACATAAAAAATTACCCAAGCGCCATTAGTCCCAAAGTTCTACAGAAGAGGTCAGTCAAATGAGAATGAGAACTAATCACTCAGAATAACCAATCAGTAGAGAAAAAATAATAGCCTAAGGCCCTAATACATGTCCCTTTAAAAGGAAAGAAACTCCATTAGAAAACTGAGCCTGGAGCAAGGTACAGTGGTGAAAGCAAAAAAAAAAAAAAAAAAAAAAAACAGTGTTAGGGTTCCATCTGGAATTCCTTGATAACACATCAAAAAGAATCACATAGGCATGGACTGCCAGAGGGACCAGGAAGGACAAGGCCCACTCTGTGTTTTAAGACTGTTTTTGCATCTTACCACACATTTGGATAAAAAACAACCCAACTCTCTATGCTTTGAGCCTATAAGATATCACAGGAGGAAATAAAACAAAATTTAGAGATCAAGGTCTGGGATTGTGGTGCAATTACTCTGGAGAGGTGGTGAAAAGGTACTATAAAGAGCCATAGAACACCAAAAGAGAAACTTTAGACCTAAGCTTCTCCTTTTTCATGAGACAATGAAATCAGTGGGAGATAAAGGGAGAAAACTTCCTTTTTTACTTAAAGAACTGCTGGGAAATATGCTGTGTTCATATGGGCAAAATGAAAAAAAAATAATAATAATGGAGTAGAAAGGGCCACGGTAAGATGTTATGGGGATATTACCTTTAAGAACATCAACTTTTGATTTTAAAATGGCCTGGAGTTATTATAGACTTCTAAGGATTTGAACAGCAAGATCAAAATGACTCTTAGAAAGATGTTTCTTCCTGTAAGTAGGTTAGTTTACAGAACAGAGAAGGCGATAAAAAAAATTCGAACATGAGGCAAGTGAGTACCCAGATTGGGTAATGTATGTAAAAAGACCAACACACAAAATTCAAAGTGAATTAGATGAAACGGACCTGCACTTAGATCTGCTTTCCTTCCATAAACACTTCAACCAAAACCTCTGATCTTTTATTGTCCTGCCGTCAAGTAAACATTCCATCAATCCTTTGCTTATAATCCGTTGATCCCAATAAGCCTTTTCGTTGTCCCTCATCTCCATGATGTTCTCGCTTCCCTATCTACACAATTTTTTTTACATTTCTTCTTTTTTAACATCTTTATTGGAGTATAATTGCTTTACAATGGTGTGTTAGTTTCCGCTTTATAACAAAGTGAATCAGTTATACATATACATATGTTCCCATATCTCTTCCCTCTTGCGTCTCCCTCCCTCCCACCCTCCCTATCCAACCCCTCTAGGTGGTCACAAAGCACCGAGCTGATCTCCCTGTGCTATGCGGCTGCTTCCCACTAGCTAGCTATTTGACGTGTCCATCAACAGATGAATGGATAAAGAAGATGTGGCACATATACACAATGGGATATTACTCAGCCATAAAAAGAAACAAGATTGAGTTATTTGTAGTGAGGTGGATGGACCTAGAGTCTGTCATGCAGCGTGAAGTAAGTCAGAAAGAGAAAGACAAATACCGTAAGCTAACACATATATATGGAATCTAAGGGAAAAAAATAGTCATGAAGAACCTAGGGGTAAGATGGGAATAAAGACACAGACGTACTAGAGCATGGACTTGAGGATATGGGGAGGGGGAAGGGTAAGCTGTGACAAAGTGAGAGAGTGGCATGGACATATATACACTACCTACACAATTTAAATAAAGTTGTTCATAATTAAAATCACTCCCTTTCACTCCCAACTCCCTACCCCACCCTTTCCATGATACTCACCTGGCTAAATCCCAGTGCTTATTAAGCCCCACCCTCCTCACCCTTGCACCTGGACATCTGAATGGAGCTGAAGAAAAAAACACAACCATGCTTATCCTTCTCCCTTCTATTTCATAATCTCTAACCTAAAGAGGACCCTTGCCCAGCAATCTGTCTTCCTGCTCCATTCACTCTTCTACACACTTAGATAATTATTCCATGCCTTCTCTCTGTCCTCAAATCTCCAACACCATCTCCCCTCAAGCTGATGATCTTGTTTCTATTTCTCTGAAAAGGCAGATGATATCACAAGAGAAAATTTTCAAGCTCTTATCACCATACCTGCTTTTACGTCATCTTTTTCTTGATGCTAGAAATGAACAACCCATGCTCTTCTCCAACCCCTCCTCTTGTCTCTAGGGCCAATCTCCTCTTACCTGCTCAAAGACATCACTCCAACATCTATCCCTCCTCCCTCTTTTCCATGATCATTTTTCTTCACTTCACCACTGGCATACAAACATAACATCTTCAAAAAATTGCCTCCAGGGCTTCCCTGGTGGCGCAGTGGTTGAGAGTCCGCCTGCCGATGCCAGGGACACGGGTTCGTGTCCCGGTCTGGGAAGATCCCACATGCCACGGAGCGGCTGGGCCCGTGAGCCATGGCCGCTGAGCCTGCGCGTCCGGAGCCTGTGCTCCGCAACGGGAGAGGCCACAGCAGTGAGAGGCCCGCGTACAAAAAAAAAAAAAAAAACTTGCCTCCATACTCTTCTTCAGTTATTGCCCCCTTTCTCTACTCCAGACTGTTCAGAAACTTAATTTTCTGTCCTGAATTTCATTCTTTCTTTAATCTAGTTCACACTGTCTTTTGCTTTCACCACTTAAATTGGACCCCTATCTAATACCACTCACAAAAATTAACTTGAAATAGATTACAGACATAAATGTAAGACATGAAACTATAAAACTCCTAGAATAAAACATAGCAAAAAAGCTCCTTGACATTAGTCTTGGCAACAATTTTTCAATATGACATCAAAAGCATAAGCATCAAAAGCAAACATCAACAGGTGGACATCAAACTAAAAAGTTGCTGTACAGCAGAAGAAACAATTGACAAAATAAAGAAGAAACCTATAGAATGGAAGAATATATTTGCAAACCATATAGCAAATAAGGAGTTAATATCCAAAATATATAAAGAATTTATACAACACAATAGCATAAAAGAAAAGAAGAACCTCTAATAATCCAATTTAAAAATGGACAAAGGACCTTAATAGACATTTTTCCAAAGAAGACATACAGATAACCAACAGGTACCTGAAAAGATACTCAACATGATGAATCATCAGGAAAATGCAAATCAAAACCGCAATGAGATATTACCTCACATCTGTTAGAATGACTTTTATCAGAAAGATAAGTGATAAGTCTTGGTGAGGACGTGGAAAAAGGGAACATTTGTGTACTGTTGCTGGGAATGTAAATTGGTGCAGCCACTATAGGAAACAGTATGGAAGCTCCTCAAAAAATTAAAATAGAACCACCATATGATCCAGCAATTCCACTTCTCAGTACATACCCGAAGGAAAGGAAACCACTATCTTGAAAAGATGTCTGCACTCCCATACTTATTGCAGCATTATTCACAATAGCCAAGATATGGAAACAACTTGTGTCCACCAACAGATGAATGGATAAAGAAGTTGTGGTATATAGAGATATACAATGGAATATTAGCCATAAAAAAAGAAATCTTGCCATTTGCAACAAAATAGATGTATCTAGAGCGTATTATGCTAAGTGAAATAAGTCAGACAAAGAAAGACAAATACCCTATGCTCTCATTTATATGTGAAATCAAAGGAAAAAAATTGAACTCATAGAAACAAAGACAATGGGAGTTCTATGGGAACTCATAGAAACAGAGAGTAGAATGGTGGTTGCCAAGGACTGGGAGGTTGTCAAAATGGAGAGATGATTGTCAAAGGGTACAAACTTCTAGCCAAAAAATAAGTTCTGGGGATCTAATATACAGTATGGTGACTCTAGTTAGTTAACTGTATTATATACTTTAAAGTTGCTATGAGTGTAGATCTTAAGTATTCTCATCATACACACAAAAATAACTATAGTCATGTGAGGTGATAGATGTGTTAACTAACCTAATTGTGGTAATCATTTCACAATACTACCTATATCAAATCATCACATTTATACCTTAAACTTATACGATGTTATATGTCAATTATATCTCAATAAAGGTGGGGGGAAATAAAAAATTTAAATGAAATAAACATAACAACTAAAATAAATTTTTTAGTTCCCTTCCATCTCTACCTCAAGATTTCTGCAGTGTTTCCCAGCTATTCTTCCTGTTTCTCTGACCAAGAACTTTGGACTCATCCCTGGCATTTTGCCTTCTCTCACACTCTTCATCCAATTCCTTACCAAATACTATTGCTTAACATTTTATTTATCAATACATCACTACTTCTACCCCCTGGTCCAACTCACCATTATTTCTCTCCAAGATTATTGCAAGAACCTACTACCAGTCTCCCTGCTTCTATTGTTGGTCTCCTACACTCCATTTTCCACACAGGGGCCAGAATTGTGCTTTCAAATGTAAGTCAGATCATATCACAGCCAGGACAGGAACTATGAAAGTTTTTGAGTTCTTACCTACTAGCAAGCTAATAAAGTAGCCTGCTACAGTTTCGTAGATACTGGCAGAAGACACAAGACTACTGGATCAGAGACAAAAGACAATTCATTACCTACAGTAATAACACCAGTTAATGCAACATTGTTGTATAAGCCCCAGTTCTCACAGGATGTTATGAGGAGGACCAGTTATTGCCAGTATATGCAGTGGGTTGGGTTACAGGAGTCTGGAAGCTTTGATGTTATATACCTGGCTCCTGTAAACCTGCCTATCCTCCTCTCCAGAGAGTGATATCTCTACCTTTATTGTTCTGCAATATAAGCAAAACTTTACAAGAAAGGAAACAACTCTGTCTTCCAAGGCTGGTTGCTATGCAAACATCCTTAAAAAGACAGTTCAGAGCAAATTATCTGTTAATACATTTGAAGGTATGCAGAAATGTGAGGGACCCATGGAGACAATCACTTCTCTGCTTAAAACTCTCTAAAAGGTTGGCATCTCATTTAGACTAAAAGCCAAATTCCCTATAACAGCCTACAGGGCCCTATGTGATATGACCCTGCTGCCTCTTAGACCTCATTCTTACCACTCTCCCTCTTGCTCACTCAGCTCCAGCCATGCTGTAATCCTTGCTGTTCTTTAAAGATGCCAAGTACTCTCCCAACTAAACTTACACTTGGAATACTCTTCTTCCAGATATGTATAGTGCTCACTCTCTTTAGTTGTATCTCTGGTCTAATGTCACCTTATCCAAGACACTCCCAGACCATCCTATACAAAATACATAATTATAAGATAACAACCCCAGCACTCTCTATTCCCCTTTACCCTGCTTTATATTCCTTCACTGATTATCACCATCTGACACCTTACTATTTGCTTGTTCACTGGTTTATTGTCAAACTCACTCCACTAACATGAAAGCTCCTTTAGGCACATAGTATGTGAGAGGAAGGAGGGAAGAAAATGAGGTAGAAGGGAGAGAAGGAGAGAAAGCAGAGGAGAGAGCAGGAGGGAGGGAAGAAAGATGAAAGGAGAAGGAGGGCAGAGAGAAAGGAGACAAGAAATATCAAAAATTTTCTAAGGAATGGCCATCATCAAAAAATCTGCAAACAATAAATGCTGGAGGGTGTGGAGAAAAGGGAACACTCTTGCACTGTTGGTGGGAATGTAAATTGGTGCAGCCACTATGGAGAACAGTATGGAGGGTCCTTAAAAAACTAAAAAGAGAACTACCATGTGACCCAGCAATCCCACTGCTGGGCATATACCCTGAGAAAACCATAATTCAAAAACAGTCATGTACCACAATGTTCATTGCAGCTCTATTTACAATAGCCAGGCAATGGAAGCCACCTAAGTGTCCATCGACAGATGAATAGATAAAGAAGATGTGGCACATATAGACAATGGAATATTACTCAGCCATAAAAAGAAATGAAACTGAGTTATTTGTAGTGAGGAGGATGGACCTAGATTCTGTCATACAGACTGAAGTAAGTCAGAAAGAGAAAAACAAATACCGTATGCTAACACATACATATGGAATCTAAAAAAAAAAATGGTTATGAAGAACCTAGGGGCAGGACAGGAATAAAGACACACACATAGAGACTGGACTTGAGGACACGGGGAAGGGGAAGCTGGGACAAAGTGAGAGAGTGGCATGTACATATATACCCTACCAAATGTAAAATAGATAGCTAGTGGGAAGCAGCTACATAGCACATAGCTGGGTGCTTTGTGACCACCTAGAGGGGTGGGAGAGAGAGGAGATATGGGAATATATGTATATGCATAGCTGATTCACTTTGTTATAAAGCAGAAACTAACACACCATTGTAAAGCAATTATACTCCAATAAAGATGTTTAAAAAAATTTTTTTTTTCTAAGGTAGCACATTTGAGGAAGTGTGGGGAGAGTAGCACGATGGACAGTGAAGTTAGTTCTAACTCATTTCTCGTAGAGAAAGACAATTTTTTAAAATTTTTGCTATGTCAAATATCACTTGTTACAAGTTTATCCAAGCATTCTATTATATTTTATATCACTATTTCTCAAGTGGGAGTCCACAGACACCAGAGGATAAATGACTGTATTCCAGTGAATCTAATGATTTTCCAAGAGAAACTTAAACTTTTAGATTTTCATTTTGATAAAATTTAAATATATACTCAGCTAAGAAATATACTCCTAATAATTTAGGCCAACATTAAGGGTCCAAGAGTATTTTTACTTTAAAAAATCTATTACTTCTCAAATATGAGAAATATGGGTATTTCTTATTTATTTTATATTCCATTGTCTTCCCCCATTTTTGTTCAATGGTTTTTGGACCACAATATGCCCGCATTTTTGAACCTCTAACTTAACTAAATTTGAAAGCTCTAAACCTTAAAACTCCTATAATTATTAAACTTTTCAGGATCTGAGGTGTTAATTGCACTATCAAAAGAGCAATTGAAATGTATTCAGAAGCATTCTGTTATCTCATTACTGTCTTTTAATAAGCAGTGATTACCTACTGCTCACTGAGAGGCCAATTTAGACTTCAGCTATAACAGGGTGAATTGTGAATTTGTATCAGGAGATGAGGGGGGTCCATTCCAGAGTAGAACCCAGGAAGTCAACCCTTGTTTTAGTCTAGTAAGGTTGTCATAACAAAATACCATAGACTGAGTGGCTTAAACAACAAAAAGTTATTTTCTCACAGTTCTTCTGAAGGCAGGAAGTCTGAGATCAGAGTGCCAGCATGGTCAGTGCCACCAACTCTGGTGAGGAGTTCTCTTCCTAGATTGCAGAGAAGTCACAGGAAGAAAGAAAGAGAGGACAAGCTCTCTGGTGTCTCTTCTTATAAGGGTACTAATCCCATCATAAGGGCCCCACCCTCATGACCTCATCTAACCCTAATTACTTCCCAAAGGCCCCATCTCCAAATACCACAACATTGGGGATTAAGGCTTCAACATATAAAGGTAGCGGGGACATAATTCAGTCCATAGCAACCCTTAATATGAAAGACATAAAGGAGATAAGAGTTCTTTCTCAGGGCGTTTTCCAGGCAGACACAGGTGACTTCAGTTTCCCATTTCCTACCTTCTAACCTGGCTCAATTTATTGTCCCTTTAGTCCTATAGACTGGAGTGACCAGGAGTATTTTGATTCAGTCTCTCAGAAACATCTGAAACCAAAATGGACTCCCTAAAATTTTCACCTAAAATGAGTAATCCCAAACTCAACAGGGATGTGTTTTCACTCTTAAGATATAAATACGGGGATCCAGCACAATCTCCTTTCTCCCTGAATTTTCTTTCAGGCTATCAAGCAGAATAAGAGCAAGGGGCTTTCTTTCCACGCTGGAAGTCCGTGGGTGTGTAGGTCTGGAGCACACCCCACCTGCCAATGATCAGAATTGTACTACATGCTGTCTATCTCTATGAGATATTGTTGGGGAAGGAGATGGTGAAAATGATTAAAATTTGAAACCCAATCTGCTTTATTTTTGTCACCAATGTCCAGTAAATATAATTCTAACTGAAATTTTCTAGAACTACATTTGTTCTTGCTATTCTTTTATTTTCCATTACATTGCAACATATAGGGATTATCCAGTGAAGAAAAGTGATGTGACTAAAAATTGCAAATCAGAACTGGCTTTAACATACTTACTGATGTGATAAACTTTAATCATTTAGTGATCCCAAAATAATTACAATTTTTCCTCTAACACTTTACTCAAGAACTGTCTCCCTTAAAAAGATGCCCCTAGAAATATATAAGGCAAAGATATTTGTGAAAAGATGTTTAGTCTCACTAGCAATTTGGAAAATTAACATTAAAGTGAATCACTATTTGGGGACATCAAATTAACATAGATTTTTATAAATCACGATATCTAGCATTGGTGAGGCCATGGTGGGAGTATAAATTGGAATAATATTTCTGCATGGGGAATGAATGAATAAGTAAATATCAAAGGCCCTTTTTAAAAAGGTGCTCTTGATTCATCAATTCTAGTTATTCAATGTATCTGAACAAAATAAAGATGCACACAAACATTTAGCACCATTGTTAATCATCTTGAACATTTAGAAGCCATTCAAAATTCCAACAATATGAAAATGGTATAGCTTGGTATAGTTATATCAAATGTTAAGTACAGTATAGCTCTATGGTAGAACACCACAAATGTTTTAGATGAACATGCAATGACAGATGTCCCGAGTGTATTGTTAAGTGAAAAAAGGTTACCAAACAATATGTATAATGTATACTTTGAGTCAGAGAAAAGAAAGGAACGCTACATGCTCAAAGTGGATCTCTCAGGTGTACTGTTAAGTTTTTCTCTTTTTTTGCTTATCTGTTTCCTAAACTTTCAACTATGATAAATGTTTTTGTAAAAAGAGTGATTTTTGCTCTTTAATCTACTTTCCACTTTTAAAAACTCACTGACCTCTACACATTTATAAACACAATTTTCAGTGATTTAGCTGATACATATCCTCACAAATACTTTCTTGGTTTTACACATATGTATTTTCTTGATTCATCAATTCTCACATGAACTTGCAAGTTTCAAAAGGTCAAGGACAACTGCATTTAATTCTTTACACTTTCTGATGCCTAAAAAACTAATCTACATAGAAATTACATGTATTATTTATTGGATACATGAATCAGGAGTATGTGATGGAAAGAGACTTTAAACCTAAATGTGTCTGAGTTGCTGTTGTCCACACTCTAAATATGTTTGCTTATCTTTTCTGATCCATTTCCTAGAGTAATGGAAATAAAAATAAACAAATGGGACCTAATTAAACTTAAAAGCTTTTGCACAGCAAAGGACACCATAAACAAAACAAGAAGACAACCCTCAGAATTGGAGAAAACAATGCAACCAACAAGGGATTAATTTCCAAAATATACAAGCAGCTCATACAACTCAATACCAAAAAACAAACAACCCAAACAAAAGATCTAAACAGACATTACTCCAAATAAGACATATAGATGGCCAACAAGCAAATTGAAAAGATGTTCAACATCGCTAATGATTAGAGAAATGCAAGTCAAAATTATAAGGAAGTATCACCTCACTCCAGTTAGAATGGCCATCATGAAAAAGTCTACAAAATATAAATGCTGGAGAAGGTATGGAGAAAAAGGAACCCTCCTACACTGCTGATAGGAATGTAAATTGGTACAACTACTATGGAAAACAGTATGGAGATTCCTTAAAAAATGAAAAATAGAGCTACCATATGATCCTGCAATCCCACTCCTGGGCATATATCTGGGGAAAACTATAATTTGAAAAGATACATGTCCCCAATGTTCACTGCAGCACTATTTACAATAGCCAAGACATGGAAGCAACCTAAATGTCCATCAACAGATGAATGGATAAAGAAGATGTGCTATATATATACAATGGAATATTACTCAGCAACAAAACATAGAATGAAATAATGTCATTTGCAGCAACATGGATGGACCTAGAGATTATCATACTAAGTGAAGTAAGCCAAACAAAGACAAATCTATGATACTGCTTATATGTGGAACCTAAATGTACTTATTTACAAAATAGAAAGAGACTCACAGACACAGAAAACAAACTATGGTTACCAAAGGGGGAAGGGTGGGGGAGGGATAAATTAGGAGCTTGGGATTAACATATACACACTACTATATATAAAATAGACAACAAGAACCTACTGTATAGCACAGGGGACTACACTCAATATTTTGCAATAACCTACAAGGGAAAAGAATCTGAAAAAGAATATATATCTGAATCACTGTGCTGTATACCTGAAACTAACAGGATGCTGTAAATCAACTATACTTCAATAAAAAATAAATTTAAAAAATATATATGTTTCCTTAATGTTTCCCAGATCTATTTTCCCACAAATAAGTCCGTGCTTCTGAGCTATTACTATTTGAGACTCTGTCTCAGCTTCAGTGTCTGAGTTCAAACCTTTGCTCAAAAAAGCGTTGCTACTTCTCTGAGTCCTGCACACTAGGCTGACCTGCCTGCTGACTATATCATTGCTGGAAATCATGGTTCAATGCACCTTTAAATTTCTCTTTCTGTTCTACTGACTGTCTCGCAAGTTTAAGTTATTCTTTTTTAGGTCACAAGAAACAGAAATTCACTCATGTCATCTAAAGTAACAGGTGGCTTACTTACAGATGATTACAGACATATGTGCAGTGGGATGCACAATGTTAGTCTCATAGTCTCTGAGTGGGAAAAGACTTTCTAAATAGAACACAAAATTTAGAAGCCATGAAAATACAGACTGATAAATTTAATTATCCTGAAAACAAAGCTCCCTGTGTCCTCCCAAAACAGTTAAAGACAAATAAAGATGCAAAAGTATTTGTTGTTATTCATATTACAAACAAAATATTAATTTCTTTTATAGTATATGTGTAAGAGAGAGAGAGAGATCCTAAACTCCAACAGCAAATGACCAATAACTTAATGGAAAACTGGACAAAGGCTGTGAACAGACAGTAAAAAATAGAACAGAAGAAGAAATAGAAACGAGTCTTAAACATATGTGAAAATGCTCAACCTCACTTCTACTAAGTGAAATATAAATACATACTATAATTAGATTTCATTTTTCACCAAAAAGTTAGCAAAGATTAAAAAAACTGTTAACATACAGCGTCAGGAAAGATGTGGTAGAACGAGCACTCTCACATACAATGTGTGTGAGTGTAAATTACTTCAACAACTATGGAGAAGGATTTTGCGATATGAATACAAAATTGCAAATTATTAATTATTCTCTCTTGCCCAACTGGAAGTTTGTTCTATAGAAATGTTAAACACACTGTGCTAAATGATATATTTAAAAGATATACATTCCAGCATTGTTTATAATAGCAAAAGATTGGCAAACTTAAATGTTTATTAATAGAAGGATGACTAAATAAATCATAGTGCATGCATATGATAGAATATATGCCACTCAAAGTATAGAATTATATGTATAGGATGGTAGCATGTGTTTATGTATATGTATATAGTATCGTTAAAGAATATACACACCTCTAGAAAGAGGAACTAGATGATCAGGAAACAGGATGAGACAAAAATTTGCTTTTCAAAATGAACCCTCTGGGACCTTCTGAATTTTGAATCCAGTGCATGGATTTCCTTTTTAATAAATACGTAAACTTGGAGCATATCTTTTTCATTGAGTGGATTTCTTAGTAATGTAGATGCAAGGCAAGTGGGTACACCATGCCTTGGGGGAAGGGTACAGCATTACATTTAGGTGAACAGACAAACGCCACCCTTACTAATGTCCTTTGGTGTAGAAAGCTGTTCTCCACAGAGGAAGTGTGGCCAGAATTGCATAGGAGCTAAGATTAAAGAGCCTGCCGGAAACACGGACATCGAGTTCATGACCTCATCTCTTTTGAAGTTATTATTGCTTTAAAACTTTCTTATTGATCAATGTAGCCCCACTAATGAGAATAGTAATGTGACCACAGATAGACTTAACACTGTGGGGAGAGACCTCTAGAACATCCCCCTCCCTATACTGAAAAGGTACCAGCAGGTCTGCAGTGGTAGCATTGCAACAGTGAGTTAAAATGCAGAGAAAACTGCAAGACCTTCCGTTAAACTCTGATTAAACCAGAGTTTAATGCAGGCTCCACAAACACCCATGTTGTATTCACAGCCCTGAATGAGACTATGAGTTGGATACATTAAATATAAAACCATTATGTTGAGGACAGATTAAAAAAAAAATCGTTTGTTAGCAAGCTAATGTGATGATCTTTCTGAACTGAGCTAGTTGCCGAACCAGCCTCCATTACTAGACAATGATTACACCTTTATTTAATGGTTTCCTCTTTCCACACACCCAAGGACACAGTAAAAAAAACTCTGTGGGGTTACTGGGCAAAGATAATGAGAGAGAATCAAGAAATTTCACACAGTAGGAAGAGTTCCAAAACATTATTTTTTAATCTTGGATTTAAAATCACAAGGGCTTCAGCTGCTTAAGGAAGGTGAATACTGTAGCCAAAGTGCTTGGTGACAGCTTGGCTATATGTTTAAAAGCGTGGGTTTATTTTGTGACTTTATTTGCTCTCTCAGGAGACTACTTAGACTGCAGCCATGTATAGATACCTTAATTCAATTCTGGAACTAAACACTGAATTAATTTTTTCAAACAAATTATAAATAGCAATATAAATTTAGATCATTTAGGTTGTGTCTGATCCTGTTGTATGCTGAAGAACATCTTTAGAATCTTAATATGTATTCGATCTCATTTTATGTTTCTTAATCCTTACTTTGCTCAGTAAAACATTTTACTGTACATAGAAGCAAGCTTGGAAGCTTTTCTGCAGATCAAATATTTATGTTCCCCTGCTAGCTGCCCCTGGGGTTTCGAGCTATAATGATTTTTCTTTCGACTACCCTATTAATTGGTGAGGAAATATATGAGATTATAAATATATTTTCCTATGTTTATCAATGCATACTGACATATAATTTGAAGGGATTAGAAGGTACATCACTTTTTTTTTAGCGTTTTTATTTTATTCTTTTTTTTATAAATTTATTTATTTAATTTATTATTTTTGGCTGCGTTTGGTCTTCGTTGCTGCACGCGGGCTTTCTCTAGTTGCGGCGAGAGGGGGCTACTCTTAGTTGCAGTGCGCAGGCTTCTCATTGCAGTGGCTTCTCTTGTTGCGGAGCACAGGCTCTAGGCAACATGCTCAGCAGTTGTGGCGCGCAAGCTCTAGAGCGCAGGCTCAGTAGTTGTGGCACACGGGCTTAGTTGCTCCTCAGCATGTGGGATCTTTCCCGGACCAGGACTCGAACCCGGGTCCCCTGAATTGGCAGGCGGCTTCTTAACCACTGCACCACCAGGGAAGCCCTATTCTTTTTTTTTGAATTTTTGAATTTTATTTATTTTTTATACAGCAGGTTCTTATTAGTCATCCATTTTTTACACCTCAGTGTATACATGTCAATCCCCATCTCCCGATTCATCCCATCCCCCCACCCCCCCCCCACCACCACTTTCCCCCCTTGGTGTCCATACATTTGTTCTCTACATCTGTGTCTCAATTACTGCACTGCAAACTGGTTCATCTGTACCATTTTTCTAGGTGCCACATATATGTGTTAATATACGATATTTGTTTTTCTCTTTCTGACTCACTTCACTCTGTATGACAGTCTCTAGATCCATCCACATCTCTACAAATGATAAGAAGCTAATACTAGCCTCAATGTGCTTGTCACCGCGGCATCAGGGGGGTATGGCGGCTTCATCACAATCGCGCTTAGGAATGTCATAGCGATTTTGGTATCACAGGTACTGTGAAAACATCGTATCCTAACTGAGAAAGCTCCACCCCGAGCAGTGACCCATCTTATTCATATTCAACAATCTTATAAAGCACATGGTACGTCTCTGGCACTACATTAATAATGAATGACAGAAAAAAAGTTGTGAGATCAATGATAAATCAATTAAAATGAGTAAAATCATGATAACTGAGACAACAGGGAGTATTGAAAAGTAAAAGGACAAACTAAGCAAAAGTCAAATGAAAAACATCCTGTGGCAAAAAAATGATAAATTTGTAATGTAAATAGCTAACAGCTGATCCAACAGAAAGTAGCTAACTTATCAACATATTAACACCAAGGAGTTTCAAACATGAGACCAGGAAGAATAATATTTCTGCCAAAATTAGAAGTATTTAAATTCACACAAAGAAAGGAAGATTTTGAATTTTATTTAAAACAAAATACAGAGAAATACTTAGAACAAAATTAGAAGTGTTTAAATTCACACAAAGAAAGGAAGATTTTGAATTTTATTTAAAACAAAATACAGAAAAATACTTTGAAATTCTCCTATAAATATGTTAAGATTTATTTAAATTAAAAGCACAGTGATAGTTACCTAGTAGCCAGGTAACTAGTTACCTAGTAGCTAGTAGTCACTCTTTCTCTTCCCTGGGTTAAGGTTTTCTACTCCACTTTTTCCCTTATATATTTGTAATAAGTGCTGACTATTGAAGATGAAGGTCATCAGTTATTAAATGTCATGCCCCTGCACCTTCATGATTCATTTTCTCCCTAGAATATATTATCAACATTCCAAAAAAGAAACATGCAAGGACAAAATGATTTTTATGTATTTTTCACGGGAGTGAAAAATGTTATGAGGATAGTAATTACTAGTAAGTTATCTAAAAAGAATCCTGTCCTCAAGTCACCAGAGACCATCTAAGCTGAGATAATGCCCTTACCTTAAAAAGGGGGGAAATAAGTTTATCAAAGTAAGAATTGAATTTCTTTAATACATCAGTTTCCCAATAATAAATATAATACCTTCCAATCCTCTTCCTTCCTACCCCCTTTTCCTCTACCTGATGATATTTTTTATTTGGTAGTTTTATTACTTCTCAGGCAGTGGAGGGTGTAATATAACAAGGATGAAATATTCTTAAATAACCCCTAACTTGAGGAAGGAGATGCATGACCATGTGGTCTAATTTTAGATCCTGAGGAACCCAAGCAGCTGGAAATGCAGAGTCTTCTATTTCTGCAATACTGATGTTTTTAAAGAATTTAGAGTTTGGGGAAGTCAGAAAAAGGAGGGCATGATGGAAAAGTACATCTGTATCTGGGTTTTTTTTTTAATTTGAATAGTTGTTATTTTTTGGACACAGTTTAGGATGTTTTGTAATATCTACATTTTGTTAAATTGTGTTATAATCACACACACACGTATATTAAATATGAATTTGCCAGTGGTTTTTTATTCCAAGACTTTCCACAGTTGAGACCACAGAGTTAAGAGTGGAACCAAATTCAGATAACCAAAGGTACAGCTTGGACAAAATTTAGAGGTCAGGTACTCGAAAAGGCCAGAAATTGATAACCAACTTGGAACTAGAGATCAAAATCAGGATTGGAGAGAACACAGGTGCCAAAGATTAGAACAAGTCATTGCATCAAGAACAAGGACCTATGAGAGTACGAAGGATCAAGATGGGGAAGAGAGAACTAGAAGCAGAGCAATGAGGGAAGTTCTGCTAGAATAAAAGCCAGTGCCACAATGTGACAGTCCAGGGCCTAAAAACAGAAGGTAGGGCTTGCCTGGTGGCGCAGTGGTTGAGAGTTCGCCTGCCGATGCAGGGGACGCGGGTTCGTGCCCCGGTCCGGGAGGATCCCACATGCCGTGGAGCGGCAGGGCCCGTGAGCCATGGCCACTGAGCCTGCGCTTCCGGAGCCTGTGCTCCGCAACGGGAGAGGCCACAACAGTGAGAGGCCCGCGTATCCAAAAAAAAAAAAAAAAAAAAAAAAAAGAAGGTAATTCACATTTGAAAAATGCTAAATGGATTAATCTGATTAGATGAAGAATATGGTTAGGAGGCATTCAAAGCCAGGTGAACAGACCCTCTCAATTCCTGGGAATCTTCTGCAAAGCCTGTAAGAGGTTCTGCAAAGCCTATAAGTGCTTTTGTGAGAGAAGCATTTAAAAGTTTGAGGAAGAGAGTGGATATGCATTATGATTAAGCCGCTTGCTAGAAATGTTTGTATTTGTCATAAGCTTCTAGTGCAATTTTGCCTTTGTAGGACTATTTCTATAAAGACTCTCTAAGTGACCATTTCCACACATTACTTACTTCTGGGGAGACCTAAAAAACAGTCCCACTACCCAGAGTGAGATGCAAAATTGACTTCTATAAATGTTCATGAACATTCAGAGGATTTTCATACAAAACAAATCTTTCCCACAGGCAATTATGCACCTTTGGGAAGGCCAACGACAGTTCTACACAATTTTGAGCTTGAAGTTTACATCTATTCATGTTTTGTTTAGCTCAAAAATAAGAACTTTTCTCCCCAAAGCATAAAGAGGCTTCAAACAACACTGAGGTGAAATATTACAACATTTAGGTCATGATGATGCTGACTAATGGAAACTGACACACATTTCCTTATCTTCCCATAAATGAAAAAGAAGTGATGAGAGTTGTAAGAGCAAAAGAAACATGTAAAAAATCAATTATTGATTAATGATTTACCCCTAATTATAGCTTCAATAGATTGTAAAATAATCATTGACAAGACCTCTGAAACAGCTATTCAGTTTTACAGGAATGGATTGGAAAAGGTCCTCACATACCAGTTTACTTAACACTGCAGATCTCCCAGCATGCTTTTCTTTACCTCTCTCTATATCCATTCAGGAAGCATCAATGTCTTGTGCCAAACCCTTAGTGAAAGATGGAGGGCGGTGTTTTCCCTTTGGTGATAAATGAAGGTTTCAGTTAGAGCAGAGTGAAGAATGTCATCCAGAGATTATACCCGTCATGTATTATCTATAACAAATTAACCAAATTCAAAATATTTTTTAATTCCCAAAGTAAATTTACTTCCTCACAATTTCAGAATCAAAAACTAAGAGCAGAAGAAATTTCTCGGTCTCTCAAACAAAGCCATCCTAAGTGAACGTCTGCTCTACACCAGAAACTTGCCGGAGGTTATGTTCATGACGTTGGTTGTCAGCTTAAGAGCTGATGGGGAATTCTAGCAATAAAGGTGTGGATAATATATTAACTCAAAAGGAATGAAACTATCACATTACTTGACAAATACTAGGCCCAGAGAAGTAATTCCTCATTCAAGTTTAAAAAAATCAGAAAGAAATGGGAAACAGGGGAGCTTTAAAATAAAAGCCCTCTGTGATCTATAAGAAAGAACTTTAGCTATTACCTTAAAAATATATACAGATGTCTACCTCTAAATAATATTCATCCAAGAAATAAAAGGAAAGTTTATATTGTTTCTTTTTCTAATCTCAATGAAATACAAGAAATCATGGACTCAGTGAAATGAGATATGACACAAATGAATATGGAGCTGGCAGAGAAAAATTAAAGTGCAAAGAAGCCCTCAACAAAGCACAATAAAATATGAAATAATTAAAATATGCACTGGAACATGTAAAGTACAGAATTAAGACTGCATAAAATCTAAGCAGTAACAACCTAGAGAAACAACCTTTCTCTAAGAAAATGACAGCTACAGTGAAAGAGAAAATTCAACATTTAAACAGTCACTACCACTGGGAAAAGAAACAGAAGCAATTGTCAAGATTTATTAGAAGGAAAAAATAGTAATATCCTGAAGTCGAAAAATAAAAAAGCATAGACATTGATAGGTCAAAAAGTTTGACACTGATAGGTCAAATTCCAGGCAAAATTGATATAAAATAGGCTAAGTATAAACTAAACAAAATTTTAAATTCCAAAATAAGATTTTTTTTTAAATTCAGGCAGAAATAGATTACTTTTGAAGAATCAAAAATAGTCAGGCCTGTCTCCCCATTGAACCCAGAAAACTAGAACTGTCTTCAGAATTTGGGGAGAAAAATGATGTGGCAATTATTTTATACCCAGACAAGATAACATGATGAAATGGTTTAAGGAATATACTGTCCATCTATATCTACTTGAAAAATTAAACACAAAAGTGTCTGCATTGTATTAAGAGAAAAATTAAAAAGTAAGCATGAGAAACTAGAAATATAAAAGGACTACGTCAAGCAATTTAAAATATGAAAACCTGAAAATATGATGTATTAGTTAGGGAAGAGTTTAAGAAACTAGAACAAAAGACTTCCAAAATGCAGTGGCTCACATAAGACTGCAGTTTACTTCTCTGTCTTATAAGAGTACAGATGGGAAATGCAGCCCCTGGTAGGCAGGAAAACAGTCTATTATGTCATATGCAGACCCAGATCCCTTCTATCTTCTTCTGCCATCTCCTAGAGTGTTGTCCTCATGTACATGGTTAAAGCTGGCGAGGACAGTTGTGTGCATGTTCTAGGCAATGGAAAATGGGAAACAGAAGATGTGGAAAGCAAGTCATTTCCTTACACAAAATTAATCTGGCATTTGCACACATAACTTTGCATACATCCAACTGAGCAAAACTTAGTGATGTGGCCTCACTTAGCTACAGGGAGATTAGGAACTAAAATCTCTAGTTGAGTGTATATGTGACCAATTAAAATTTGTTTGGCTTTCCTCTACATTGCACCTCAATAAAAAGTCATGCGATTCCTAACACATACTTATCCAGCAACTTAGCAGGCTTTTCCACCTGTGCTAAAGTTTTCTCTCACCTAATAGCCATTTTACACAAAGAAGCACACATTTCATCACTTACAGAGTTACTGTTGACAAGTAGAGAACAACAAAGCCACACAGAGATATCAGTGCTGCACTCAGACCCAGCCTGGCTCAGTCCTCATTCTTATTTCAGCAAAATTCAAGATTCTTATATCATGGCTCTTAGGGGCCAATTGTGAAGAGCTGAAACCAAAATATATTAAATTTACTAAATAATTATGGAACATGACTATGAAACAAAGAAAAACCCCAGAAGATATATGATTTTATAAGAAAACTATTGTTTTTAAAAATTAAATCAAGAAACAGAAAACTTAAATAAGGTTTTGAATTAGACTTTTCTATGGTCTGAGAATATTGGATAAATGTTCAAAGAAACTTCACTTTAAAGAGAACACCCAGGAGCTGCCAAATATCCACTCTGGGGCTTATTAAAAGAAATCAAAATCAGATGTGATTCCTTCACCCCTATATATCCACCTCAAGCTGATTTAAAGGGAAGGCAATGCTAAAGAAAGTTGTTGTACTAGAGAATTATCTTGAGATGTGAGCTGTCAGCCTAGAGAGAAGAGTATTGTGGGTTTTCCCCACAATTTCCCCAATTTGATCTAGTTGAGAGTCTCCAAGAGAACCAGTCATAGATATCAGGAGTACCTGGAAGAAGGGGAAATTGGCATCCTCACCTCTGTGGAATATACAGACCCTGGTACAGCCAGTGCTAGGTGGGTTAAAGAAAGGGAGCTCTTGGGAGATCCTGACACATATCCCCTTTAGTGAACGTGAGCTGATGTGACAAGGAGAGAGAACAGCAAAGGAGAGCCTTCACTTGCACCGTTTACAGTAGGTACTGTGGTCTTAAAGATGTCCTGCAAAAGGGCAACCTGAGGACTTCGGGTGTGCTGGTAGAGAGGCAAAGAAGTCCCTACAGTGTCCCAAAGGACTAATCCCTGCATCCTTGAGTCCACAAAGACATCAATGACAATAACAGTTAAATCATTAAGACTTTTGCTACCTCCTCTAATCCCCCTACATCCCATCCCAACTCTGTGGGAGCCAAGAGCAGCAGAAAGGGGAAAAGGAGAGGGGAAAACAGGAGGCAGCATGAAATCAGACCTTGCCTTGGCTCTCACCACTAGTCTCCCGCCACAGGCCATGCCTGGGATTGGGCTCAAGGCAGTGGTCAGAGGGGAAAGAGCTTTGACTTTGTGATACAGTTAGACTGAACAGTATATTTCAAAAATGAACTTGTTCTTGTATCTGTGAATGACTAGGAAGCCATGGGACCTGACAGAGATGTCTTCAAAGGGGAGGAATGGAGATTGTCAGAATCTCATAGAAGTCCGTGTCCAAACCACTATCATCTTCTTCCTGGATCTTTGCAATCAGTTTTTTAACAGTCTCCCTGCTTTTCTCTTTGCCCTCCTCCAGTCAATTCTCAACACAGAAACCCGAGTGATCTTGTAAAAGTTGTATTAATCAGCTTTTGCTAAAATAATAGTGAGGAGAGGTGATGTGGAAGTTTGATTCTAAAATAAAGGAGTACATAAAATGACCATTTGATATAACGCTACTGTATAATTCTCAGTGTCTGGGTGATGTTATTGGTATATGTGGTAGCTAGTCTACACATATAGTCCCACAATAAACCAGGCCTCCCGGTACGTATGTCCTTCTCTAGTTCTGCCCCATATTGAATTTATTGTTGGTGGTCATAAATGTAAACTGAGACCAGTCAATACATTTCTGAGTGTGTGTGTGTATCTTTTTTGGCACCTGTATCTTCAGCTCCTAGAATAGTGCCTTGCGCATACTAGAATAGGAATAGTTAGGTAAATAAAATAAACATTTGATATAATACCACTGCACGCTTTTAAATGATGCTATTAACGGAGATGGTATGCCTAGAAGATAATGTCCAAGTACGGCCATTCTGTACCATACGAATCCATTTTAGACAAGTCTAATGTCCTTCTACATTGAATATATGCTGGCTATTGTAACCAGGAGGCTGTGGTGGAAGCGATTCTGTGTGATTTCTGCGGTTAGATCAGAAAAAAACCTGCCGTTTCTCCCTTGGGCTTTAGGACACTTATTTTGGTGGAAGCCAGCCACCACAGCAAAATGCTTGACAATTCTGAGATCCACATGCTATGAGGAAGCTCGATCTAGCATTGTAGAGAGACTACATGAAGAAAGAGATAGATGGCAGGCCGGTCCCAAGCTTCTCCAGCCTTCCCAGCTGAGGTGGCAGACATATATGAGTGAAGAGGCCATCTTGTACATCTATTCCCGTGCAAGCCTCCAATGATTCCAGCTGGAGCACCATCTAACTGCAACCCCATGAGACTTCCTAAGGAATAAGTGCCCAGATGAGTCAAGTCAACCCATGAAATTTTGAGAGATAACAACAAATTGTGGCTTTAAGCCACCAAGCTTTAGGGTGGGTTGTTTCACAGCAATAGATACCAGAACAGTTTAACTATGAGAATAAGAAAAAGAGAGAATGTTATATCAAAGATTTAAAATTCTAAGGAATAACACCAACATACTAATTTTTAAGTCCAATTACCCACCAAAAAGAACAGAGATCTTTGAAGAAATGGCTGATCGCACGGCTAGGGAAGAAATGTACAAGATGAGTTTGAAACATCTTATCCGTAAGATGAGAAATTATCAAAGACTACTACTAGGGTTGTATCATAAGGATTCGAGGGCCAACTTGAAAGGGTACCACTGTTCCCACATGAAATAAATTGAGCATCAATAGGAATATTAACTATAACAGTTTGAAACATCTTCCAATCCTCAGTGCTTTATGAAACAAAAGGAAAAGGAAGTAACTGGTCACTGCTTGAAGATGAAGAAACAAATCATTATTCTGAAAACAAAGAAAGAAAGAAAGAAAATCAGAATTACAAGAACAAAGCACCTATGGCAGTCTGTAAAATGAAACTTAACTTCAGAATCTCCAGAGTTTAGACTCCCAACATGCAGAAGCAAATTAATAAATGTTTTTAAAATTAAGGCAAAGAGGAATGATGTCAAGAAGATGACAGAATAAGAAGCCTCTACTCTCCTTCCTGCCAGGGACACAATGATTCAACAACAACACATGGCCCAATTCTCTATGAGAAATCCAGAAACCAACTGAGAAGCTCCTAGCAAGTGTGAAATAGCCTTATTGAAGCCAGTAGGAAAATTTGAGATTCCCTGTCACCATAAGCCCTCCCCCTGACATAGCATCACACAATCAGGAGGAAACCCGCAGCTCCCAGGTTCAGCCTGGGGAAGGAAAGAAAGGACTGGACCATACACCCAAAGTTCTGATATTTCTGGAGACAGCCTGGGGAACTTGTTTCTGCCTTGCCTGAATCTGAGCACTGAAAGGTTCACAGGTTGGGAGCTGCTGAGAACAGCAGTAGTTTAGAATAGCATGCACACATTCATGTAACTTAGCCTTGAGCAAATGGGTGAAAACCCCCAAATGCCAGCTTCTCCCCGGGAAAGGAAAGAGTTGGACTGTGCAGCCAACATCCCCCCTTTTCTGGGGGCTGCCCAAGGGACTGACTTCTGTCTTGCCTGTCACTGAGTACTGCCAGGACCCAGCATATTCTAGATGGTTGAGAGGTGCAGAGAATAGAGGTAAAAGGCTTGGTTATAGAAGGAATGTATCTCAACATAATAAAGGCTACACATGACAAGCCCTCAGTTAATATCATACTCAGTGGTGAAAGCTTGAAAGCTTTTCCTCTAAGATAAGGAACGAGGTAAAGATGCTCACTCTCACTCACCACTCCTATTCAATATAGTACTGGAAGTTCTAGTCAGAGCAATAAGGCAAGAAGAAGAAATAAAAGGCATCCAAATAGGAAAGGAAGAAGTAAAACTGCCTCTGTCTGCAGATGACATGATCTTATATTTAGAAAACCTCAGACTCCACCAACAGACTGTTAGAAATGATAAACGAATTCAGTAAAGTTGTAGGATATGAAAGTCAATATACAAAACCTAGTTATGTTTCTATATACTAACAACAAACAGTCTGTAAAAGAAATTGATAAAATAATCCCATTTACAATAGTATGAAAAATAATAAAATAATTATAATGTTAACCAAGGAAATGAAAGATTTGCACACTGAAAACTGCAAAACATTGCTGAAAGAAATTGAAGAAAACAAAAATACATGGAAAGACATCTTGTGTTCATGGATTGTAAGATTTAATAGTTTTAAATGTCCACAGTACCCAAAGCAATCTACAGAGTCAGTACAATCCCTATCAAAAACTCAATGGTATTTCCTGCAGAAATAGAAAAAAAAAAAAAAACAAGCTCATATGGAACCACAAAGAACTCTGAATAGCCAAAACAATCTTTTTATTTTTTTTGAAATATTCTCTTTCGATTTATTTACTTATTTGGCTGCATCAGATCTTAGCTGCAGTGCGTGGGATCTTTGTTGCGGCATGTGGGATCTTCCATTGCAGCGCATGGTCTTTGTTGTGTGGCATGGGCTCTTTGTTGCGGCACGCAGGCTTCTCTCTAGTTGTGGCCTGTGGGTTGTTCTCTATCTAGTTGTGGCATATGGGCTCCAGGGCGTGTGGGCTCTGTAGTTGTGGTGCACGGGCTTAGTTGCCCCACGGCATGTGGGATCTTAGTTCCCCAACCAGAGATTGAACCCGTGTCCCCTGCATTGGTAGGCAGATTCTTTACCACAGGACCACCAGGGAAGTCCCCAAAACAATCTTGAGAAAGAAGAATAGAGGCATTTACAGTCAAATGATCTTCGACAAGCATGCCTTATGGGGACTTGCTGTTCAATGGGTGTAAAATTTCAGTTATGCAAGATGAATAAGTTCTAGAGATGTCCTCTACACTATGCTTATAGTTAACATTACTCTTACTGTATATGTGAAAGTCTGTTAAGAGGGTAGATCTCATGCTGCGCTCCTAATGTTCTTTTGCCACAATAATAAAAAAAAAAGCATGAAGTGAAAAATAAAGAGATGATTTTAAAATCTAAGAAAAATTATAGGTAAAGAAAGAGAGAACTCCTTTCTCCCCCAAAAAACTGAACATTGTTGACACATATACCCTATTGATACTATGTATAAAATAGACAACTAATGAGAAGCTACTGTATAGCACAGGGCACTCTACTTAAGGCACTGTGGTGACCTAAGTGGGAAGGAAATCCAAGAAAGAGGGCATATATGTATATGTACAGCTGATTCATTTTGCTGTACAGTAGAAATGAACACAACATTGTAAAGCAACTAGACTCCAATAAAAATTAATTTTAAAAAACACTGAACATTGGACACATGCTCCAACTCTTTCCCTCCCCAGGGAGAAGCCAGGATTAGGGGGTCTTCTCTGCACTGAGCTAGAGGGAAGGACTAGTCCAAATCATCACCTAATTCTCAGCTGCCCTGGACCTGGCACTATTTCCTGCCAGTACTTAGCTTCAGGTATGACAGAAACCAGTCCTTCAGGCTGACACCCTCAAAAAAGTCTGAACAGTTGGATATATGTTTCAGTTTCCTCTTTCCCTCCCCAGAGAGAGAAGCCAAGAGCTGGGAGTTTTCTCCCGATCCAGCCTGGCAGAGTGGGTGCCATAAATTTTCCTACTGACTTTGATGCTGGCTGGTTTCACTGCTCCCCCGGGGAGCAGATGCCTCTTAACTGGTTCTGAATTTCTTACAAAGGGAAGTGGTCCATGTATGGTTGAGTGGATGTCTCTGTTGACACGGTCTGGGGCTTCCTATTCTGCCATCTTGCTGATATCACCCTGAAACTTACGTTTAACTACAAATTAAGAAGGCTTGCAGTCCCTGGAAACCTCTGAAAAGTATTTTTACATAACTGTTTCCATTAGAATTTTCTAAAGAAAGAAGGAAAGTAGTTAGTATGCCTGCTTAAATTTCTGTGACCTATGAAGAAAATGAAGATTCACAGTAAAATGAAATGTTTTTGCTTTAATTTACATGCACTTTTTAATGTGGGTTAAAACGTTCTTTGACTAATCTTTACGAGAGTAAATGGGGAAAATTAAATAGATGCTTTGACAAAGATCAAGTTTTTTACATATATATATATATACACACACACACACACACACACAACTTTATGTATGTGAGTATATATGCGTTATAGATAATACACCTATATATACTTATATACATATATACATACATATGTGTATATGTGCAGACACACACACACACATCCAAAAGCAATAAAGCTAACTTTTTTCCCCTGAGAAAAGATAGCCAAAATATAAAGAAAAGCAAAAGGAAAATATGATCCAATATATGAATACGGTCTTTGAGGCATAAATAAAATATGTAAAGTGTTTGTTACAGAATAAAGTAAAATTATCTTTGATATTGCAGGAAAACACTGATATATCATCACCGAGATGACACTCAGTTATGAAATTCCAAGGGTTTGGGGCCGTTTGATATCATCTAAGAAGGACCATAGCCCAGAAACCTTTCCTTTATTGCCTGATAGAAGTGAGAGATCGTGTTTTTATGTTTTGTTTTTATATTACGTTTTGTTTTGCAATAACACAGAGAAGTATAGACAATCTAAAGGTAAAATATCTTGGGTCTTGAGAAATATATTTCTTAGAATGCTTTTGTTAACAAGTAAGAAAACCCAAACCAGGGCAGCATAAATTTTTAAAAGGGAACTTTATCGTAAGAGCATAAGAGTATCTCAAAGACAGATGCAGCTGGCAACCAGGAACCAGGAGTTTAAATTCAATCATGATTTTCTCCCTCTTTCACCACTGCTATTCGTTAAAATCAGCTCCAGCCTTCTTTTAAATCTTGGCAAGTCAGGCATTCTCTGCCTTTTGGCAGAAAACATGGCCAATTAAAAAAAAAAAAAAGGATTTCCCTGGTGGCACAGTGGTTAAGAATCTGACTGCCAATGCAGGGGACACGGGTTCGAACCCTGGTCCAGGAAGATCTCACATGCCGCGGAGCAACTAAGCCCATGTGCCACAACTACTGAGCGTGCGCTCTAGAGCCTGTGAGCCACAACTACTGAATCCCACATGCCTAGAGCCCGTGCTCCGCAACAAGAGAAGCCACCGCAATGAGAAGCCTGTGCACCGCAACGAAGAGTAGCCCCTGCTCACCACAACTAGAGGAAGCCCACGCGCAGCAACAAAGACTCAACGCAGCCAAAAAAAAAAAAAAAATCTAGTGTTGAAAATTCAAAAGACGAGTCAGAGTAAGACCTAAACTTAATAGCTTAATTTCAGAGAGGTTCTGATTGGACCAGCATGGTGCACAGGTATGCCAGGAGGCCAGTCCTGTTATATTAACGTGGCTTTTCTCTCTATAACTGTGTAGGTTGAATTAGCGTGTGTGTGTGTGTGTGTGTGTGTGTGTGTGTGTGTGTGTGTGTGTGTTGCAGCGGGGCCGGAGGCAAGTATGAATGCTCCAAGGTCACTCAGTGAGTGAGACAAGCAATCCCACGAGTAAAAAAATTATTTAATATTGAGATAGTTCAAAATGTTCCAAGCATGAAAATATGCCATGTGATTTGACAACTTCGAGATTTTGTTGCTGTTAAGTAAATGTTGTATTTGTTGTTGGTGAAATAGAAAGAGAAGATAATAGAACCCATAGTAAATGTTTAGACTAATGGTCTGTTCTATTTGCCAGTGCCCCTTGTAAAGTAGAATAATTAGTCCAGAAACAAGAAATCAAGATAGCAAATAAGTGCTAAATGGAACAATCATCTAGCACAGCGAACAGGGAAAAGATGTGACTATTACTGTGGCAGAAACCACTGAAACAATCAGCCCATGCAAAAGAGCAATAAAGGAAAGAAAATGAGGTACTGGGATATTCTTAGCTGAAGAAACAAATGCAAAAACAAAAATGGGGCAGAATGTTCTCCAATAAGTTGTCTGTTTGTTCCCATTTGGAGAAATGAGTGGAGAACTGATCACCAGAATGCAAAAAGCCATAGACTCAATAAAGTTTATATACTTTCCAGTCCAAGCACAAAAGTACTGAAATCACTTTGGCAAATTTGGATAAAAGGAACTTAATATTTCTTAGTCACCTGATATTTCTTATAACAAATGAAAAACCAGAGTTTTAACAGTGGCATTATGTTTATAAACAAGAAAGCATCGAAAATTCATTAACTATCAGCAACTAAGTGTTGCAACCAGCAATATTATAAAGTATAATATATTGAAAGGATTACTGTGGAAGAGCAAGTGGGAAAGAAATATCCTATCTGTCCACTTTAGTTAGGGGTTGTTATGACAGACTAAAATCATTTCTTTGAAACCCTCTCCAGTACTTCCTAGAAGTAGCAATCAGCAGTGAGACTCAGATAGTCATGTAAACATTCATTTATGGAATGAAATGACTTTATTCCCCTATACTTAATAATGTAATATTACTTGCCCTTGCTAAATAAAAAAAAAAATTCAAATATCTTTCTCAGGCTTCAGATTCTAAGCCCTTTGCTACTTCAAGAAGCAGGAGTCATTATTGTTAACTGTAATTTTCTCATAATTCCTGTTAAATTAATATGCATACAGAAATGCTTAATCTGCTCACTATAAATGTACATGTAGTTAAGCCATTATTCTCTATCCATTATTCTGTATTTCATTATCTAGGAGTCTATATGAGATATTTACTAAGACACAGAAATTTCTATGCCACTTGCTCTATGAAACCAATCACTGCACTTAAAATGATGACACCATTTCAAAACTTTCAGCAGAACACCTACATTTTTATTTTTAAAATATTTAAGACCGATGTGCATTTTTGTTGAGGGTAAGTTAACTTAACAAACAAGATATTAATCAGTATTCAGATATTTTTGTAATGTCATTGAGGTTAAATTTATCCCAAGCAGTTCTTGGGGACATAATATTTTCCAGGTCAGGTTTTGGGGAACTGTGCTCTAACATTGCAAGCTTTCTTTATTTGAGGCTCTTTGAAACAATACTGACTCTAATACTAGTAATTTGAAATCACATGGAGTCCCTACCTCTGCCATCTTGATGTGAAGAAAAAAATCGTTCATTTCTTTCTGTTATATTTCACCTATGAGCCTTTATGTCAGTGCAACTGGTTTTTCATTGTTTTATGATTTAAATAAAGTTCACTCTTTGTGTCAGATTTTATTAGTATCTTGTCATCTCTAATGATTTTACTTTTGTTCTGAACTGAGAGATCTTATAAAAAGACACAATGTATACCTTGGTGATCATTACTGGTGTGTATGTTCTATTTGCAAAAGATTCTAAATAAACTCAAGATACAAACAGGCAATGAAATCATTAATTCTTTCTACAAAATGTTAAGTACAATCATCATGAAATGAAATCTAATTTGATAATTGTAGTATATTGGGTATATTCCAGGGTACTTTGATCAAAAACCTACTTGTAAAGATAGCATTTTACAAACCATTGAGCCACTTGAAAAGAATACGACTGTATATAAGAACACCAAAAAATAGTTCTTTTTTTCATTAATAACAGTACCAGGCAATACCTAGAGTACACACATATCACCATGTATACGTTCAATAGCAATTAAAATGCTTCTTATTATTAATTTTCACCAACTCAGAAATATGAATGGCACTGGATTTCCAAATAGAAAATGGGATGCTAATAAAATGGAGCAATGGAGCACAATTAACAAGAAAAATGAAGTCTCTGAAAAATTTAACTTCCCAGGTACCTTTCTATAAGAAGCTACTGAAGGATATATTACAATAAAATTAAGTAAATAGGCAAAAACAAGATATGGATTCCAGTACAAGGATCCAACAGAGGAAAGAGATGAAAGGAATTTGTATGAACTTGTCAAAAGGAAGTCCCAAGATGAGAGCCATGCAGGTAGCCTACACCACACACCACCATGGAACAGAAGATGGAAGGTTCCAGAAAGGATGCTTTTAGCAAAACGTAAGTAAGAGATGATGGTGAAGTTACTGGCAGATTTTCTTAGAAGTTTGACTACTTAGAATGTTATATTCATAAATATTTTACAGAATTGTTAGAGTATAGAAAGACAGCTTTTACTTTAAAGAAAACTAAGTAAATGGGAAAAAAATAAGGCAATTATCAACTTCAGATGGAAGTCTAACAACAAACTGTTTTCATGTTATAATAGTTGACTTCAGCAGCGAATACACACACACACACACACACACAATGAAAACAGCAAAAATGGATTTAACCAAATATTGTGATTTTATATTGGGGAGTAGGAAAAGGATAAAAAGAGAGAAAAATCCTCATCTACTGTAACAGGAAGTCAAGCGATAATGTTTTAAAAGTTAAGAATCAAGAGAACAGTTTGCACATATTTAAAAATATAGAAATAAATGCCCAAGAAGTTGAGAAATGTAAAGTAATTGCCCCAAGGATAGGAAATTGGAAAATGAAGGACATAGGCAAATGATACAAGGAAGTTTTGGAGATTCTGGGATTGTAAGTAAGCTGACCATATATTCTGGTTTGCCCATGATAGTCCTAGTTTATGGGGCTTTTTTCCACAGCATCCTGTCCAATTTAACAATTTTTTTCTTGATTATTCACTTTTAATGAAGTTTTATTTGTAACAGTTGCATTAAAATAAGATGCCTGCATTTAGCAGACCTCCACTTTGACCTTTCCACTTCTGCCGTGGTTTTAACTAATACTACTACAAGACTCATGTGCACTAAATGGAGTTCTCACCTTAATGTGTAGTTAAATCTGAAGGACAATCAGAGATAACCTGCCTTTCTTCACTGAGCATTTCCAGACTCAGCAAACACCACTCTTCCAGACAGCTCTTGCTTATGAAATAGACTGTCTTTCGATGCAAATGATTAGGACAACCATCTCTTTCAAGTCTCAGGTAGGCATCAGAAAAAATATTCTGTGCTGCTACCCTGTGTGTCATTTGGTATAACTGCTAGTTGTGCATGGTCCAGGTCCTGGTCCGTAAGATGCATGAGACCATCAGACCACCAGTCAGGGTCAGAGGAATAGATCAGTGTGAAACATGGGAACTTACCGGCTATGTACACATGAAATATATGCAAGAAATAGCAGAGCACTTCTTCTGTAGAGTATATAGAGAATAGCCTGAATATTATTGCTACAGTGGCTTAGCCATTTATTATATGATGTAAGTATACAACTATTTAGCTTATTTGGCAACACTTACTTTACACACGCTCTCAGCAGCTATGACCTCAAAACTGTATTTATTTATTTAATGAAAAGTCATGTACTAAATTTCTGTCTCTCAAAAAGGTGATAATAAATATATACCTTATTTAAAATATTTACTATCTACCATGCCATGAGGATTGTAGAGACACCAGTAGCTATATAAAAACCAGTAGTCAGAATTCTGAAGAAATTCCAGCATCTATTTTACTTTAGGTATTTATTTTAACATCTCTGTGTCCAGAGATGAAAATAGAAAATGCAGCTACAGAGGTGCGATTACTTATCATTCTGTGAACATGACTTTTCATTTAGATCAAATGACACAGCTTTTATATTAATGTAGCTAATTTTCTATTCCATATTTTCTTCTATGTAAATAAAAAGTGAAGTGATAGGTGTTAACTTGTTAGCTGCATTAGCAAATAACAAATTATTAATTATGCCAGTTTCATATCTATGTCATCAGATGCTTCAAATAGAAAAAGTTAATTCTAATAATGTTTGATTTTTTTCATACAATTTATGGAATCAAAGTGAAACTTTAAAAACTTCATTCTATTTAAGGTGAAACATCTGACATTATTATGAATGTTATTGTGAAAAAAAAGGATTTGTTTTTCCAGTAATGATATATATACATTTTGATGGAGCTCATCATCATGGTAAGAACAATGTTCTTACTAAATTGAAAAAATATGATAAAGAAATATACTTAGAACTAATTGTGCTGCACACATAATTCATAACCAAATTCAAATATGTCATGAGAGTCCACCAGTTAAAAAACAGAGGTCTTAAAAATTTACAAATATTTTATATATACACTACAACGGACTGCAAAGTTTTGCAACAAAACTAATGTGAAAATACAATAACAGAAAAAAAGAAAGAAAAAGAGCTTCCAAATGGTAGTATAAAATTTTTCTTTGCTACCTCTCTTCAAATATTTAAACCTTTAAAAAAAAATTGTAAAACAAATTAGTGTCTTGAAAAAACATTAAACTTTTTGTTAGAAAGTCCTTTACATTTAAATTGCATCTTGCTCAGAGTGACTTAGAAATCAATAATTAGAGATTAAATAATTAACAGTCTAAAAATCTTCAGATTTTGGCGCTTTTACTGAATTGCAACGGTTATAAAGAAAGTTTGCAAACAAGAAGATGCTGAAATGTATCACTATGAATTAAAGTAAGGGAAAATATATGTGACCTTGAATTTTGTGGTAAGTTTTTAAGATACAATAACAAAAGCACATTCCATGAAAGAAAAACTTGATAAGTTGGATTTTATTAAAAGTAAAGTTTTCGGGGCTTCCCTGGTGGTGCAGTGGTTGGGGGTCCGCTTGCCGGTGCAGGGGACGCGGGTTCGTGCCCCGGTCCGGAAGGATCCCCACATGCCGCGGAGCGGCTGGGCCTGTGGGCCATGGCCGCTGGGCCTGCGCGTCCGGAGTCTGTGCTCCGCGGCGGGAGAGGCCACAGCAGTGAGAGGCCCGCGTACCGCAAAAAAAAAAAAAAAAAAGTAAAGTTTTCTATCCTGAGAAAGAAACTTTAATGGGAATAGAAAGACAAGCTACAGGCTAGGATAAACTATTTGAAAAACACATGTCTAATAAAGGTCTTGTATCCAAAATATAGAAATTTTAAAACTCAGCAATAAAAAAATGTACTGGGCAAAATGCTTGGACACCTCACCAAAGACAACATATAGATGGCAAATAAACAAATGAAAATGTTCATGAAATCATTTGTCATTAAGGAATTGCAAATTAAAACAACAAAGAGATACTATTACACAAACCACAGAATAGCTAAAATCCAAAAATTAAACAATACCAATTGCTGACATGGATGCAAAACAACTCTCATTTCATTCATTGGTGGTGGGATTGCAAAATGGTTCAGCCACTTTGGAAGGGTCTAGCAATTTCTTATAAAGGTAAATATACTCTTACCATAAAATCCAACAGTCACGCTCCTAGGTATTTACCCAACTTATCTGAAAACTTATATTCACCAAAAAACCTGCAGACTTCAGGTTTCTGGTTCTTTGTGTAAGGAGCTTGGAAGTCACCACTCCATCCTAACAAGTAAAAAGCTGAACAGAATGAAAAATCAACAACTCTTCTAGAATTCATAAGAGGGGGGAAAACACAGAGCAAACCTCTGTGTTCCCAAGACTGGAGAGTCAGGCAGGAGAATACAAGGAGTCATGGCTTACCTGAGCAGAGACTCACAGCAGAAACGGCCAAGAGCACCAGTGCTGTAGTAGAAGACCTGCACCGTAATTGGTGAATTGCTGGAGGCTCAGCGTAGAAAACTCCGACAATTAAAAACTCGGGGGAACCAGTCATAGGGGGAAGTCCTACACTTTTGTGAGTTTTACCTTCAGTTCAATCAGATTCTCACAGTAAATATCAGAGAAAAATCCCCTCGTACTTCCAGCACCAGGAGGGGAAAGGGAAACACTTTGAAATAACCAGAGCACTCCGTTCTTCTTAAGGCCTGCCCTCGAGGGAAACGAATTAACCTGAGCCTAATTGGCTGGGCTATTATCAGAACCTAACGCACCTGAGAGTTACCTGAGAAATACTCAACTCCAGTCAGCTGAGTCAGCGGTAGCCTTCCAACAGGGAGAAGGGAAATACTCAACTCTAGACCACTGGAGCCATCCTCATCCACCCAAGGTAAGAGAAAAACTGAGAAACATTTGTGAAGTCCACAGTCCAGAGCTCACTAAGACACTCAGGTTTAATCACAGGGCTATGGAACGCTTCTCCCTGCCCCTCCCCCCACAACATTACTAAAGGCCTGTGTACAGCAGTTCCTTGTTCATGTCTGGCTATCAAAGAAAAAATTACAAGGCATACTAAACGGCAAAAAACACAATTTGGGGCTTCCCTGGTGGCGCAGTGGCTGAGAGTCCGCCTGCCGATGCAGGGGACACGGGTTCGTGCCCCGGCCCGGGAATATCCCACATGCCGCGGAGCGGCTAGGCCCGTGAGCCATGGCCGCTGAGCCTGCACGTCCGGAGCCTGTGCTCTGCAAAGGGAGAGGCCACAACAGTGAGAGGCCTGGTTACTGCATAAACAAAAACAAAAACAAAAAAAACACAATTTGAAGACACAGGAAGCATCAGAACCAGACATGGCAGGGATGTAGGAATTATCAGGTCAGCATTTTGAAAGAACTATGATTAATATGCTAAGGACTCTGATGGATAGGGTAGACAGCAAGGAAAAACGGATGGACAGTGTAAGCAGAGAGGTGGAAATCCTGAGACGTAACCAAAGAGAAACGCCAGAGGTCAAAACAGTGCGGCAGAAATGACTAATGCCTTTGATGAGCTTATTAGTAGACTGTTCATGGCTGAGGAAAGAATCCATTTTTTAGGTTTTTTTAATTAATTTATTTATTTATTTTTGGCTGCAATGGGTCTTCATTGCTGCACGCGTCTTCATTGCTGCACGCGGGCTTACTCTATTTGCGGCGAGTGGGGGCTACTCTTCATTGTGGTGCACGGGCTTCTCATTGTGGTGGCTTCTCTTGTTGCGGAGCATGGGCTCTAGGCGTGCGGACTTCAGTAGTTGCCGTGAGTGGACCCAGTCATTGTGGCTTGCGGGCTATAGAGTGCAGGCTCAGTAGTTGTGGTGCACAGGCTTAGTTGCTCCACAGCATGTGGGATCTTCCCGGACCAGGACTCAAACCCATGTCCCCTGCACTGGCAGGTGGATTCTTAACCACTGTGCCACCAGGGAAGTCCCTGAGGAAAGAATCTGAGTTTGAGGAAATCTCAATATAAACCTTCAAAATTGAAAAGCAAAACCAACAAAGACTTCAAAAAAAGGACAGATTATCCAAGGACTGTGGGACAACTATAAAATGTATAACATACATATATGAGAAAACCAGAAGGAGAAGAGAGAAAGGAACAGAAGAAATATTTGAAATAATGACTGAGAATTTCCCCAAAGTGATGTCAGACACCAAATCACAGATCCAGGAAGCTCAGTGATCAGCTAGCAGAATAAACGCCAAAGGACCATATGGACGCATATCAATTTCAAAGTACAGAAAATCAAAGATAAAGAAAAATCTTGGGGGGAAAAAAAAGCCTGCATGCAAATGTTTATAGCAGCTTTACTCTTAATTGTCAAAAGCCAGAAACAACTAACTTCTCCTTCAACAGGTGTGGATAAACAACTGTGGTACATACAAATAATAGGATGTTACTCAGTGATAAAAAGAAATGAGCTACCAAGCCATGAAAAGACATGGAGGACTTGTAAATATATATTGCTAAGTGAAAGAAGCCAATCTGAAAAAAATAAATAATGAAAAATTGTATGATGTTCTGGAAAAGGTAAAACTACAGAAATGATAAAAAAAAATCAGTGGTTGCTTTGTGTTTGGGGACACAGGAGATGTGTTAAATAGGTGAAGTACAGGAGATCTTTTAGGGCATTGAAACTATGTTGTATGCTATTGTAGTGGTGAATACATGATACTATACATTTATCAAAACCCATAGAAGCTTACAGCACAGAGAGTGAAACTTAATCCCATAGAAGCTTACAGCACAGAGAGTGAAACTTAAGTGCAAAGTTTTCTTTAACAACTTTATTGGTGTATAACTGCTTTACAGTGTTGTGTTAGTTTCTGCTGCATAACAAAGTGAATCAGCTATACATATATCCCCCATATCCCCTCCCTCTTGCGTCTCCCTCCCACCCTTCTTATCCCACCCCTCTAGGTGGTCGCAAAGCACCAAGCTCATCTCCCTGTGCCATGCAGCTGCTTCCCACTAGCTATCTATTTTACATTTGGTAGTGTATATATGTCAATGCTACTCCCTCACTTCGTCCCATCTTACCCTTCCCCCTCCCCGTGTCCTCAAGTCCATTCTCTACGTCTGTGTCTTTATTCCTGTCCTGTCCCTAGTTTCTTCAGAACCATTTTTTATTTTTAGGTTCCATATACATGTGTTAGCATACGGTATTTGTCTTTCTTTTTCTGCCTTACTTCACTCTGTATGACAGACTCTAGGTCCATCCACCTCATTACAAATAACTCAATTTCATTTCTTTTTATGGCTGAGTAATATTCCACTGTATCTATGAGCCATATTCTTTATCCATTGATCTGTCAATGGACATTTAAGTGCAAATTTTAAAAAAATCATTTAGAAGGTTGGAAGAATCCCACAATGGAATGCAGAATGTGACAAAACAACCTAACAGCAATAAAAATGCATGAAACAACCTCACTTAAGAGGTTGGGGAAGAAAAGGTGTTGACCTAAGTAACTTTGGAAACAAGTGGAGGTTATAAAGTAAAAGCCAGAATAAATCTACATAAGCACTGTACTCTAGTCGATAATGTTGTTTGCCACAGAAGTACAGATTAACAATTCTGATACTGCTACACATGAATACTAAAATTAAGCAATTAAGTAAAGCGATAGCAGATGGTGGAAGCCAGATTTCTCATTGTTAAAGTGGAAGTTTACACATAAGCAAGGGGAGGAGGCTAGAAGGAGCCACATGGTAAAGGACCAGGGTTGGAGACGTAAGTATGAACTGATGTTAGTTTAACATGACACAAATGGCTACATATAGAAAGAGTTATATTTCTTGACATTTCCATATTTCCATATTTGTATATAAATTTGTGGGTATTTATAGACATGCCTATATACCCAGGTTAATACACACCCATATATTTCCTTACTTGGCCAGCTGAGAGAGCCAAGAAGTAACATCAGCCCCACACCAAAGAGCATGTCTAGTGCTCTTAGTTCTTAGTTCTAATACTATTCCCCAGTAAAGGGAATCAGGGCTCCTTAGAGGAATGAGATGGTACAGGAAATATACAAAATAAGCATGTAGTACCTTGTACTTCCAGAAAGTAAGAAATTTCTCAAAAAAAAAGAAAAAAACATAGACAATGATTGAGAGATATGTCAAAGTGATGTATTTTAAATTTTAAAATATTATATTGCTATCACCTCATAATTAAAATATGAAGATAAACAATAAGTAATCAATTTTTAAATAAATAATATCTTGATTTCTGTGTAATGCTAGTTTCTGACTTTTGTCAAGGATTTCATTGGCATTATTTATTAATTTTAATGACCCCCTTTAAGGAAGACGGAAATGCTATCATCTCTGAAATCAAGATATTGATAGAGTGATTCAGTTTTCTGGAACATAGGACTAATAGCCAAATTTTACAATTACCAATTGTTTGACATTGTGATGATATTTGAAATTCATAGTCATTACACTTCAATTCTATTCCCATCAAACTTTGTGTTCTTAGAAAACACAGAAAGAGAGGCACTCTCTTCCTACTCAATGCAAAATAGTATTCAAATTTATGCAAGTTTAGAACAACTGGTTAAGATTCCTTTAGTTAAAAGAAGAAGAAAGGAAAGAGATCTTGGATATATTCCAAAATGTTTTAAAAGAAAACAAAAGCCAATTCTTTAGCAAATAGTGAATAAGGGATGTGCACTACAATGTCTTTATTTTCAATTATCAGAAATTATACAGGCTGGACCAATTTCACCAACAGATTTAAGGACTGGAAATGGGAAAATCTTTCTACTAAAGATCTCTCCTTAGCTCACTGATACAAAATATAATAGAGGATTACATTATCTGGTGGCCTGAGGTATCTTAAATAGCTAATTGGGATCATTAGACATTTCCTCAATTATTTAGGTAATTAAGGCAAAAAATATTTTTGCCCAAATAATCTGTAAGTGTGATCATAACTCTCATTAAGATTTTCACAGCTATACAAATCATAAAAGATCCTACTCAGACATTTTTTTTGGGCCCAGCACATTTAGATAAGATCATTTAAGCATCTTCCTTTCTAAACCCTAATCCTTTATTCATTTCTAAACCCTAATCCTCTATTCATTTCCACGCCTCCTTCTACTTCATAGCTTTCTCTTTGTTTTATTTGACACCAACTTCCCCAACAAGCCAGACTTCAGAGCTCCTCCAACCCTGGATGCCACTGGATTTCACACGTTTTAAAAATGACTCTCCCTCCTATTGGTATTTCTACCATGAAGGACATACCACCACATGCAGTTACAGAAACCTAATATGAAATGACTACAAGTATCTACTCAGCTCTGGAAACACTCCAGGAGCAAACTCTAATTCAGTCACATTGTTGTAGTCCTCATATTTCACCCACCATGATTGCCTACTTCTCTAAGTTTGATACCAGAATACATTCTTTGGTCTACAGTCACAGATTAGGAGACCTCTGTGGGAATCATTGGACAAGGAGTGCCACTCACTTCTTTGCTTCTCAGCTAAATCTCCCTTGGATTGGAAAACCAGGACTCTGACCCCACTAAAGTCTCAGACCTCTTCCTCCTTAGAATTTCACTTGCTCCGCCTCTAGCACACCATAACTGAATTTATGAAATTCCCCATGCAGAGTTACAATCCAAATGAGATATATCCACAAGTCAACTGGGAAGAAAATTGGCCACAAATCTTTGAAGCCCATTCAGCAATGGTTCTCAAAATTTTTAGTTTGTAGCACTTTAGAATCAGAAGTTTTGGCAGTTCAGTGATTTAAAAAGATTAAAAGACTCTACTCAATTCTAACATCTCAGCAATAACACAATCACTCCTATAGCTGGCATCTCTACTCCCTAGGATTTCCTTCCTGGTAATAGGCAGGTGAACATTCTGGCCGACTACACCAGCAAGAAAGATGACAGACACCTTACCCAGGATACTCTTGGCAGACTCAGTCAGCCTCTTATGTACTACCTGAACTTTTCCTTCCCCAAAGTACTCACTCTTTATCCTCCGTTTAAAACCTTTCCAAGCTCCCCAGCGATCTCTTCTCCTTCAATGTGAACCTCTGAAGACCATATGTTGCTCTGCCTTTAGCTACATTTTTCTGTACTTGCATGTTGCTTTATTTATTACGGGTTGATAAACGGGGTGGAGATGGAGGAGTCCCACCACCAGGTGGCAGGGCAGTGATGTCAGCAGTTTAGTTTTAGACAGTTTACTTTGCTCCACTTGGAAGAATCTCAAATGTTTTTTTGACTCACCTAAATTCTATGATCACAAGAATGTCATCTCTAGAGTTCTTCCCTTTGTCTCCTGTATCTTTATATACTTTATTGACCAAGACATGGTCTCTTAAATCCACTAATGAGATGCCTTCCATTCTATTGTATTTCCATTATATGCTGATTATTTCCAAGTATAAATAACAAACCTCTTGGATAAATATGTTTTATATGTTTATTATTCTCACAACAGATTTACTTTCTAATTATAACTGTCATATAATGTCACATGGATCTTTAACCATCTTCAATTAGTTATCTCACTATTCAGTTGTCATTTGAGGGGACTATTTTGTACCCTGACCACACTTGCTTAGATACTCAAGAGGGAAAATTCTCAAACATCACAGTAAACTCACTATCTTTATCAGGCAGTATTTGGTCTTAAAATATGCTTTTAACTTCTTATTTGCATAATAGCTTTTAACCCGTTCTAGATGGTCTCAAGAAACCCACTCAATCGATTTTACATCTGACATATAATATTCACAGTAACTGTTAACAAAAAAATTTTTTTGCTATTGATGGAAAAATTAAAGAATTCACTATCACCTGTTACGAACAACTGACGTAGAGTTTATTAACTGGGTATCAATAAAAGCTTATACAATTTATTCACAGTAAAGCACTAACAAGTAATGCCTTTCTCCTCTTATCTAATCCTTCTCACCACTCCAGGAGTGTTTAGTTGCTACTTCAAACATATATAGGTTAAGTTCAGATATACATTTTTTTTTTTTTGCGGTACACGGGCCTCTCACTGCCGTGGCCTCTTCCACCGTGGAGCACAGGCTCCGGACGCGCAGGCCCAGCGGCCATGGCTCACGGGCCCAGCCGCTCCACGGCATGTGGGATCTTCCCGGACCGGGGCACGAACCCGCGTCCCCTGCATCGGCAGGCAGACTCTCAACCACTGTGCCACCAGGGAAGCCCCAGATACACATTTTGAACAGGGCTTCTTCTAAATGAAATCACTTCTTCTGAATGAATATATGTATTTCTGGTATATCCATTCCAAAGTAATACCATAGGGATCTTCCTTTATAGCCTCTAATCCATAATTTTATCACCCTTCTTCTACAGTGAGAACTCTGATTCCTAACAATATCAACATTTATTCCTTTACTCAATTTATAATAAACAAAATAATTTTGGAACTACCACAGTACCACCATCATAACGAATCTACTAAGTAAAATGTAAGGTTTTCCTGTAGCTCTATTTGCCCGTATAATATGGTCCCTTTTAATATAGCCCTTGTAAGATGTTGCAGATCACTCCATTTTCTCAGTTCTTTCCAAACAAGGTCCTCTCAAATTATAACAATATTTATACAATCTCATATTCCAAGGGATTTATACATATGACCATATTAGGTATGTATCTGACAATGGCCCCTAGAACATATGTCTTCATGGTTATTCAGAAATTCATGTCAACAGGTATAGGGGAGAGCCTCATTCATCTTCTTTATCAAGTTTGTGCCTAGGGAACCAGAGTAATGAACCACCAGAACCTAAAACTGCAATCTCTTTGCTTACACCTCACTGGGGTTTATTCAGGCCCATCAGGATAAAGGTCAGGCTTATTGGTAACTCAGTTGGATATTCTGTGATTTAGCTACCAAATAATTGGAAGCTAAATGACCCTGAAGCAAATTTTTTAAAAACACGTCCAAGCAGAGTGCTGAGAGTCACACAAAGAAGCAAATCACATGTCATGTCCAAGGTCAAGTGCAAGAAGAGGAACAGGGCATAAAGCCAAAAGTTCAGGAATCAGATAAGTGCAAAACTGAGCAAGATGCAGAAAAGGAGCAAAAGTCCAGACTTTTGCTGTGTATTGGGTACATGGTGTATGGATGCATCACCCAAGCTAAAGGTGCAGCATGGGAATAACTGTTCATTTCTCCAGACACTGGTGATGTTTCTATGAACATCACACAAACAACGTTATGATTCTCAAAGAACCTACCTACAGAAAAAAAAGAATCAAGAACATACACAACATAGGAAAAATTACAAGGTCCAGTTTTCTAATATTATAGGTTATCTTTGATTTCTGAATAGAAGTTATTATACACACCCACTTCAGTCAAGGTCTTGCTTTAATAAAAAAAGGAGGCTGCCAGAGATGTGGAGAGTGAACTTGAGGACATGGGAAGGGAGAGGGGTGGGCTGGGACAAGGTGAGAGAGTGGTATGGACATATATACACATATATACATATGCCAAATATAGACTGGATGGCTGGTAGAAAGCAGCTGCATAGCACAGGGAGATCAGCTCGGTGCTTTGTGACCACCTAGAAGGGTGGGAGGGAGACACAAGAGGGAGGAGATATGGGGATATAATGTACACGTATAGCTGATTCACTTTTTTATACAGCAGAAGCTAACGCACCATTGTAGAGCAATTATACTCCAATAAAGGTGTTGGGGGAAAAAAAAAGGAGGCTGCCAGGAGATGATCTGTCTTTTCAGCTTTATTATTAGTGTAAGCTTATTTTTTGACCATTGGTGTAAACATTTAGCTATTTTTATGTTTGTCACATAGGCAGTATTAATATTTCCACCGCTGAAAATGACAGAGGCTCTACTCCTGAAAGCTACTTGATAGTTTTAATTTCCAATTGCAAATTCAACTGAGAAATGAAAATCCATTGAACATTTTAGAGAAAATAATTTTTTGCTTTTCAAAAAATATGTTCTTATAGATAACCAGCAAATATTGATAGAAGTTTCTTATACAATCTGTTGCTCATCACGTTCCTTTAACAGAACACTGGCATGCTCTATCTTCTGTATTAATTTTTCTAAAGTAAATGGATTTTTATGTAAGTGAAGAATCAAATTAATATCTTTGATATGTTATCTAATTAGTATAATTTAGAGGAAATGGAGTATGCATGACCCAAGGTGCAAATCTTGAGGCAGAAAATTTTTGCCTGAAATTAGTGTTTAAGTAAGGATAGAAAGATAATAAGACAAAGACTCATTATGTACATCTAATAATTCTGCAGTTTCATTCTTTTTATCATTTAAGTAACTCTGACTTCCTTTGGTCATCACTTTTTTCTGTTTTCCAACTAAATAAATAGATTAAAAAATATTCTGCCTCATACTTCTGTGGCTGCTTTTGTAATTCCAAATGAAGCCTTCTTCTACAAAATTTAATCAATATCTTTACCAAAATGGGTAATATCCTTTTTCTTCTGATTTCAAATTAATCAATTTTAACAGCATTCACTTAGTTCAAAGTCAGGAAATTCCAATGATTACTGTGCAGTTTCCAGAATCAGGCAGTTGAACACTACTCATTTGGAATGGGAAAAGGCAAAAAATGCTGGCTATCCCATTGGCCTGCTGGCATAATTGAGGAAAGGAATAGTCTAGCTGCTCCAAGGTAGCTCAGGATACATGTCACAATTTTAGAACTCATGAATGAAGAAGTACCAGGTTATGGGCTGGACCCAACTTTAGGCCCAACGTATCCAGTTTTCAAGGTAATAATACTGCGCTGGGTAATGCCAAGGAATCCCAGGCCATATATAGTCCTATGTCTCAGTAATAATGAACTTCTAAGACCCGGATGGTAAATAGGTGTAAATTTGCATGTGAACTCTGATTGATGGCTTCCTAGAGTAACTTCTTTAGAACATTCTAAGGCCACTTAGAGGAACAGTGCCAAGATAGATTAGCAATGTCTATGACGGATTCAGAAAGGAGGAAATAGCAACTTAAATATCCCATATTTTCTGATCCTGATCCATAGATTTCAGGGCAAAAATAGTTGAAATACCTAGCTCAGAAGTTCAAGTAAAATATAAAATGCGGTAAGAATAGTTTATCTCTACCAATCTGCACTCCCTCTCCCTAACAGAGGAACTTCCCAATCTCTATCAATGTTTCCTTTTATGTGTTTCTCCCTCTCCTCATGTATTTCCTAATTCCTCCTTTTCTCTACCATAAAATAGAATTATGAACTTATTTAATAAAACAAATTTTCTTTCTTCTAAAAATGTCATATAACGAACTTTTATATAGTGTACTCTCCCAACTACAAAAAAAGTTTACAATCAAATTTAATATGTTTTTACTTGTGTGTGACAAATGTTATTATTTTTAGTAGATAAATTCACCTTTAAGAGAAAAAAGAGGGACTTCCCTAGTGGCACAGTGGTTAAGAATCCCCCTGTCAATGCAGGGGACATGGGTTCGGTCCCTGGTCCGGGAAGATCCCACATGCCATGGAGAAGCTAAGCCCTTGAGCCACAACTATTGAGCCCGCATGATACAACTACTGAAGCCCACGCACCTAAAGCCCGTGCTCTGAAACCAGAGAAGCCACTGCAATAAGAAGCCCGCTCGCTGCAACTAGAGAAAGACTGCAGGCAGCAACAAAGACACAATGCAGCCAAAAAATTAACTGATTGATTTTTAAAAAGAGAGAGAAAGAAGAATACAAAGCATTCCATTTCCTGTTGAAGGGTCATAGATTAGAAGTCATCACCTGATCCACATGGACACGAGTGTGTAGGCTGGACATTGCCTTGGGGTCTGTCTGCCCAGCAACCAATGCTCTGCTTCCTTCACCCCAGCTCATCCCCAATTCTGATAATAGCATCTTGATTTTTCTTTGAAGACCACAGGCCACCATGCTCAGTCCAAGATGCAGAGGTTCCTTGTACCACATTCACATCTGAGAATGGCACAAGGGAAAATAATGGTTGACTTCCAAAAATTCTCTGGAAGTTCAGCCATAATGAGGTAGTAGGTATCAGATTTACCCTCCTGCAGTCAATAACAATAAAGCAGGACAAATATATGCAGTAAAAGTTTTCAAACATTAAACAAAAGAAAGCATGGATCTGTGATCCTAGACACAAGGAAAACACATAAGGCAAGTTCTACTTTCACCCTGGCTTTTGTTGTCGGTACACTTTCAAACTGACTTACAGGGAAGTAGAGCTTATTATCCACTTTACTGGGTATAGAATATAAATATTAGAGTTAGGGGTTGCTGAGACAGTATGTAGTTGCTCAACTGAGTGCCAGAGAGGAGAGAGCTATGTAGAGAAATAAACATATAAATCTATGTACAAGTTCTCTTGACTTTTTGTCTAGATCCTTAGCTGTGTATCTGCAAGCCTGGCAGAGGTCAATTGCTGGGAGTCTGTAAGCTGAGTGGGAAATCCAGAGATCACACAATGCTGGGACTCTGACCTCCTGTACATCTTACACAACTCTCTAAGTATTCAACATCCTTTCAACGGTTTCCCTGTGTGACCTCAGAAAGGCCACAACTTAGGAGTAAGGCATATCTAGCCATGCTGTAGTAGCTATTATGGACCTTGCAAAGAATGCTAAAACGAATGCCTCAAAAGAAACAAACTGAATCATATGTAGATTAACTTCCTACCAAAACAAAAATCAACACTTTATAAAGAAAGATAACATAAGTTAGACTCTCAACATGACATCAACAATGTCCAGCATACAGGCTTCCGGGAAGATGGCGGAAGAGTAAGACGCGGAGATCACCTTCCTCCCCACAGATACACCAGAAATACATCTACACGTGGAACAACTCCTACAGAACACCTACTGAACGCTGGCAGAAGACCTCAGACCTCCCAAAAGGCAAGAAACTCCCCACGCACCTGGGTAGGGCAAAAGAATAAACAGAGACAAAAGAATAGGGACGGTACCTGCACCAGTGGGAAGGAGCCGTGAAGGAGGAAATGTTTCCACACACTGGAAGCCCCTTCGCGGGCGGAGACTGCGGGTGGCGAAGGGGGAAAGCTTTGGAGCCGCGGAGGAGAGCACAGCAACAGGGGTGCGGAGGGCAAAGCGGGGAGATTCCCGCACAGAGGTTCAGAGCTGACCGGCACTCACCATCCCGAGGCGCTTGTCTGCTCACCCGCCGGGGCGGGCGGGGCTGCGAGCTTAGGCTCGGGCTTCGGTCGGAGCTCCGGCAGAGGACTGGGGTTGGCGGCGTGAACACAGCCTGCAGGGGGTTAGTGCGCCACGGCTAGGCGGGAGGGAGTCCGGGAAAAGTCTGGACCTGCCAAAGAGGCAAGAGACTTTTTCTTCCCTCTTTGTTTCCTGGTGCGCAAGGAGAGGGATTAAGAGCGCTGCTTAAAGGAGCTCCAGACACGGGCACGAGCCGTGGCTAACAGCGCAGACACCAGAGACGGGCATGAGACGCTAAGGCTGTTGCTGCCGCCACCAAGAAGCCTGTGTGCGAGCACAGGTCACTATCCATACCCCCCTTCCAGGGAACCTGTGCAGCCCGCCACTGCCAGGGTCCTGGGATCCAGGGACAACTTCCCCCAGGAGAACGCACGGCGCGCCTCAGGCTGGTGCAACGTCACGCCGGCCTCTGCCGCTGCAGGCTCGCCCTGTACTCCGTGCCCCTCCTTCCCCCTGGCCTGAGTGAGCCAGAGCCCCCGAATCAGCGGCTCCTTTAACCCCGTCCTGTCTGAGCGAAGAACAGACGCCCTCCGGAGACCTACACACAGAGGCGGGGCCAAATCCACACAAATCCAAAGCTGAACCCCTGTGAGCTGTGAGAACAAAGAAGAGAAAGGGAAATCTCTCCCAGCAGCCTCAGAAGCAGCGGATTAAAGCTCCACAGTCAACTTGATGTACCCTGCATCTGTGGAATACATGAATAGACAACGAATCATCCCAAATTGAGGAGGTAGACTTTGACAGCAAGATTTATGATTTTTTTCCCCTTTTCCTCTTTTTGTGAGTGTGTATGTGAATGCTTCTGTGTGAGATTTTGTCTGTATAGCTTTGCTTCCACCATTTGTCCTAGGGTTCTATCCATCGGGGTTTTTTTGGTTTCTTTTGTTAATAATTATTTTTTTTATTTTAATAACTATTATATTTTACTTACTTTATTTTATTTTACTTTATCTTCTTTCTTTCTTTCCTTCCATCCCTCCTTCCTTCCTTCCTCCCTCCCTCCCTCCTTTCTTTCTTTCTTTCTTTCTACTTCTACTAATTCTTTCTTTCTACATTTTCTGCCTTTTATTCTGGGCCGTGTGGATAAAAAGCTCTTGGTGCTGCAGTCAGGAGTCAGTGCTGTGCCTCTGAGGTGGGAGAGCCAACTTCAGGACATTGGTCCACAAGAGACCTCCCAGCTCCACATAATATCAAACGGCGAAAGTCTCCCAGAGATCTCCATCTCAACACCAGCAGCCAGCTTCACTCAACGACCAGCAAGCTACAGTGCTGGACATCCTATGCCAAACAACTAGCAAGACAGGAACACAACCCCACCCAGTAGCAGAGAGGCTGCCTAAAATCATAATAACTCCACAGACACCCCAAAACACACCACCAGACGTGGACCTGCCCACGAGAAAGACAAGATCCAGCCTCATCCACCAGAACACAGGCACTAGTCCCCTCCACCAGGAAGCCTACACAACCCACTGAACCAACCTTAGCCACTGGGGACAGACACCAAAAACAACGGGAACTATGAACCTGCAGCCTGCAAAAAGGAGACCCCCAAACACAGTAAGATAAGCAAAATGAGAAGACAGAAAAACACACAGCAGATGAAGGAGCAAGATAAAAACCCACCAAACCTAACGAATGAGGAGGAAATAGGCAGTCTACCTGAAAAAGAATTCAGAATAATGATAGTAAAGATGATCCAAAATCTTGGAAGTAGAATGGACAAAATGCAAGAAACATTTAACAAAGACCTAGAAGAACTAAAGATGAAACAACGATGAAAAACACAATAAATGAAATTAAAAATACTCTAGGTGGGATCAATAGCAGAATAACTGAGGCAGAAGAACAGGTAAGTGACCTGGAAGATAAAATAGTGGAAATAACTACTGCAGAGCAGAATAAAGAAAAAAGAATGAAAAGAACTGAAGACAGTCTCAGAGACCTCTGGGACAACATTAAATGCACCAACATTCGACTTATAGGGGTTCCAGAAGAAGAAGAGAAAAACAAAGGGACTGAGAAAATATTTGAAGAGATTATAGCTGAAAACTTCCCTAATATGGGAAAGGAAATAGTTAACCAAGTCCAGGAAGTACAGAGAGTCCCATACAGGATAAATCCAAGGAGAAATATGCCAAGACACATACTAATCAAACTGTCAAAAATTAAATACAAAGAAAACATATTAAAAGCAGCAAGGGAAAAACAACAAATAACACACAAGGGAATCCCCATAAGGTTAACAGCTGATCTTTCAGCAGAAACTCTGCAAGCCAGAAGGGACTGGCAGGACATATTTAAAGTGATGAAGGAGAAAAACCTGCAACAAAGATTACTCTACCCAGCAAGGATCTCATTCAGATTTGATGGAGAAATTAAAACCTTTACAGACAATCAAAAGCTGAGAGAGTTCAGCACCACTAAACCAGCTTTACAACAACTGCTAAAGGAACTTCTCTAGGCAAGAAACACAAGAGAAGGAAAAGACCTACAATAACGAATGCAAAACAATTAAGAAAATGGGAATAGGAACATACATATCAATAATTACCTTAAATGTAAATGGACTAAATGCTCCCACCAAAAGACACAGATTGGCTGAATGGATACAAAAACAAGACCCATATATTTGCTGTCTACAAGAGAACCACTTCAGACCTAGAGACACATACAGACTGAAAGTAAGGGGATGGAAAAACATATTTCATGCAAATGGAAACCAAAAGAAAGCAGGAGGGCTTCCCTGGTGGTGCAGTGGTTGAGAGTTCACCTGCCAATGCAAGGGACACGGGTTCATGCCCTGGTCTGGGAGGATCCCACGTGCTGTGGAGCGGTTGGGCCCATGAGCCATGGCTGCTGAGCCTGCGCATCCTCAGCCTGTGCTCCATGACGGGAGATGCTGCAGCAGTGAGAGGCCCGCATACCACAAAAAAAAAAAAAAAAAAAGAAAGCTGGAGTAGCAATTCTCGTATCAGACAAAATAGGCTTTAAAATAAAGACTATTAGAAGAGACAAAGAAGGACACTACATAATGATCAAGGAATCGATCCAAGAAGAAGATATAACAATTGTAAATATTTATGCAACCAACATAGGAGCACCTCAATACATAAGACAAATACTAACAGCCATAAAAGGGGATATCGACGTTAACACATTAATAGTAGGGGATTTTAACACCCCACGTTCACCAATGGACAGGTCATCCAAAATGAAAATAAATAAGGAAACACAAGCTTTAAATGATACATTAAACACGAAGGACTTAATTGATATTTATAGGACATTCCATCCAAAAACAACAGAATACACATACTTCTCAAGTGCTCATGGAACATTCTCCAGGACAGATCATATCTTGGGTCACAAGTCAAGCCTTGGTAAATTTAAGAAAATTGAAATCGTATCAAGTATCTTTTCTTACCACAACGCTATGAGACTAGATATCAATTACAGGAAGAGATATGTAAAAATTACAAACACATGGAGGCTAAACAATACACTACTTAATAATGAAGTGATCACTGAAGAAATCAAAGAGGAAATTTAAAAATACCTAGAAACAAATGACAATGGAGACACGGTGACCCAAAAATCTATGGGATGCAGCAAAAGCAGTTCTAAGAGGGAAGTTTATAGCAATACAATCCTACCTTAAGAAACAGGAAACTTCTCGAATAAACAACCTAACCTTGCACCTAAAGCAATTAGAGAAAGAAGAACAAAAAAAACCAAAGTTAGCAGAAGAAAGAAATCATAAAGATCAGCTCAGAAATAAATGAAAAAGAAATGAAGGAAACGATAGCAAAGATCAATAAAACTAAAAGCTGGTTCTTTGAGAAGATAAACAAAATTGATAAACCATTAGCCAGACTCATCAAGAAAAAAAGGGAGAAGACTCAAATCAATAGAATTAGAAATGAAAAAGGAGAAGTAACAACTGACACTGCAGAAATACAAAAGATCATGAGAGATTACTACAAGCAACTCTATGCCAATAAAATGGACAACCTGGAAGAAATGGACAAATTGTTAGAAATGCACAAGCTGCCAAGACTGAGTCAGGAAGAAATAGAATTTATGAACAGACCAATCACAAGCACTGAAATTGAAACTGTGATTAAAAATCTTCCAACAAACAAAAGCCCAGAACCAGATGGCTTCACAGGCAAATTCTATCAAACATTTAGAGAAGAGCTAACACCTATCCTTCTCAAACTCTTCCAAAATATAGCAGAGGGAGGAACACTCCCAAACTCATTCTATGAGGCCACCATCACCTTGATACCAAAACCAGACAACGATGTCACAAAGTAAGAAAACTACAGGCCAATATCACTGATTTACATCCTCAACAAAATACTAGCAAACAGAATCCAACAGCACATTAAAAGGATCATACACCATGATCAAGTGGGGTTTATTCCAGGAATGCAAGAATTCTTCAATATATGCAAAACAATCAATGTGATAAACCATATTAACAAATTGAAGGAGAAAAACCATATGATCATCTCAATAGATGCAGAGAAAGCTTTCAACAAAATTCAACACCCATTTATGATAAAAACCCTGCAGAAAGTAGGCATAGAGGGAACTTTCCACAACATAATAAAGGCCATATATGACAAACCCACAGCCAACATCATCCTCAATTGTGAAAAACTGAAACCATTTCCTTTAAGATCAGGAACAAGACAAGGTTGCCCACTCTCACCACTCTTATTCAACATAGTTTTGGAAGTTTTAGCCACAGCAATCAGAGAAGAAAAGGAAATAAAAGTAATCCAAATCGGAAAAGAAGAATTAAAGCTGTTACTGTTTGCAGATGACATGATACTATACAGAGAGAATCCTAAAGATGCTACCAGAAAACTACTAGAGCTAATCAATGAATTTGGTAAAGTAACAGGATACAAAATTAATGCACAGAAATCTCTGGCATTCCTATACACTAATGATGAAAAATCTGAAAGTGAAATCAAGAAAACACTCCCATTTACCATTGCAACAAAAAGAATAAAATAGGAATAAACCTACCTAAAGAGACAACAGACCTGTATGCAGAAAATTATAAGACACTAATGAAAGAAATTAAAGATGATACAAATAAATGGAGAGATATACCATGTTCTTGGATTGGAAGAATCAACATTGTGAAAATGACTCTACTACCCAAAGCAATCTACAGATTCAATGCAATCCCTATCAAACTACCACTGGTATTTTTCACAGAACTAGAACAAAAAATTTCACAATTTGTATGGAAACACAAAAGACCCCGAATAGCCAAAGCAATCTTGAGAACGAAAAATGGAGCTGGAGAAATCAGGCTCCCTGACTTCAAACTATACTACAAAGCTACAGTAATCAAGACATTATGGTATTGGCACAAAAACAGAAAGATAGATCAATGGAACAGGATAGAAAGCCCAGAGATAAACCCACGCACATATGGTCACCTTATCTTTCATAAAGGAAGCAGGAATGTACAGTGGAGAAAGGGCAGCCTCTTCAATAAGTGGTGCTGGGAAAACTGGACAGGTACATGTAAAAGTATGAGATTAGATCACTCACTAACACCATACACAAAAATAAGCTCAAAATGGATTAAAGAGCTAAATATAAGGCCAGAAACTATCAAACTCTTAGAGGAAAACATAGGCAGAACACTCTATGACATAAATCACAGCAAGATCCTTTCTGACCCACCTCGCAGAGAAATGGAAATAAAAATAAACAAATGGGACCCAATGAAACTTCAAAGCTTTTGCACAGCAAAGGAAACCATAAACAAGATGAAAAGACTACCCTCAAAATGGGAGAAAATATTTGCAAATGAAGCAACTGACAAAGGATTAATCTCCAAAATTTATAAGCAGCTCATGCGGCTCAATAACAAAAAAACAAACAACGCAATCCAAAAATGGGCAGAAGACCTAAATAGACATTTCTCCAAAGAAGAGATACAGACTGCCAACAAACACATGAAAGAATGCTCAACATCATTAATCATTAGAGAAATGCAAATCAAAACTACAGTGAGATATCATCTCACACCAGTCAGAATGGCCATCATCAAAACATCTACAAACAATAAATGCTGGAGAGGGTGTGGAGAAAAGGGAACCCTCTTGCACTGTTGGTGGGAATGTAAATTGATAAAGCCACTGTGGAGAACAGTATGGAGGTTCCTTAAAAAACTACAAATAGAACTACCATATGACCCAGCAATCCCACTACTGGGCATATACCCTGAGAAAACCATAATTCAAAAAGAGTCATGTACCAAAATGTTCATTGCAGCTCTATTTACAATAGCCCAGAGATGGAAACAACCTAAGTGTCCATCACCAGATGAATGGATAAAGAAGATGTGGCACATATATACAATGGAATATTACTCAGCCATAAAAAGAAACGAAATTGAGCTATTTGTAATGAGGTGGATAGACATAGAGTCTGTCATACAGAGTGAAGTAAGTCAGAAAGAGAAAGACAAATACCGTATGCTAACACATATATATATATGGAACTTAAGGAAAAAAAATGTCATGAAGAACCTAGGGGTAAGACAGGAATAAAGACACAGACCTACTAGAGAATGGATTTGAGGATATGGGGAGGGGGAAGTGTAAGCTGTGACAAAGCGAGAGAGAGGCATGGACATATATACACTACCAAACGTAAGGTAGATAGCTAGTGTGAAGCAGCCGCATAGCACAGGGAGATCAGCTCAGTGCTTTGTGACTGCCTGGAGGGGTGGGATAGGGAGGGTGGGAGGGAGCGAGACGCAAGAGGGAAGAGATATGGGAACATATGTATATGTATAACTGATTCACTTTGTTATAAAGCAGAAACTAACACACCATTGTAAAGCAATTATACTCCAATAAAGATGTAAAAATAAAACAAAACAAAAACTGAAAAAAAAATACAATGTCCAGCATACAGTAAAAAATTACTAGATATATAAAGCAAAAGGAAAGTTTGACTTTTAACCAGGAGGGAAAAAACAGTAGAAATGGTCCCAGATATAACAAAGACATTGAAATTAACAGGAAAGAAATTTAAAATATCTATGATAATCCCACTACATCACAAGAATTTTTGAATGCTTGTCACTCTGTCTATTTTAGAGTAGAAAAGAAGTTCATCTCCTAATTTTCCAGATGTGAAAACAAGTGTTGTAATTTAATGTCATCACTGTCAATTGCCCTAGGTATAAAAGGAGGAGGCAGGTTTCCTTAGAAAAGAAGAACTAGGAATCAAATCATATTCATGAATCTTGACTATAGATAAACCTCATTCGTCTGCTTTATACTAATATGGTGATGTTGGAGGCCACAGGTTGGGGATAGAGCGTGGGTGTTGGCAGGCACTGTTATTCAAAACAGAACTTGAGAGAATATGATGATGCATACACGCATCTTCCTTCTACTGCTGAAGTAGCAAGAGGACAGAAGATTCTCCTCAATCTTTCAAATCACATACAGGTGCTTCTCCTTGACAGAATCTAACCCAGAACCTTTCCAGCTTGGATTCTGTGAAATTTAGTTTCCAGGCTTCCAATTTCATAATATAGGGAATATCCTAGAAGAAAAAGAATGGAACCGAGTTGCCAGTGGGCCATGAGAAACACCTCCCATCACACCTGTTGGGCAATTCTTATAATAATGCCTTTATTTTCAAAATATTTTCACACACATTTTATTTCTTTCTTCCTTCCTTTCTTCCTTCCTTCCTTCCTTCCTTCCTTCTTTCCTTCCAGCCTCACCAGGTCTTAGTTGCAGCACACTGGATCTTTTTTAGTTGCGACATGCAGACTCTTAGTTGTGGCATGCATGCCAGATCTAGTTCCCTGACCAGGGATCGAACCTGTGCCCCCTGCACTGGGAGCACAGAGTCTTACCCGCTGGACCACTAGGGAAGTCCTCACACACATTTTCTTATTTGAGCTTCACAATAACATTATGTGCTGATATTATTACCCTCATTTTACAATGGAAAGAATTGACAGGCAGAGTAGTAGTGGGTTTTCTTTTCTTTATTCATTCTACAATATGCTAGTTGCCCAAAAGACATTGAGCTGTATTCCAGCAGATGCATTCTAAGCAAGGAAATTATATGACTCCAAGATAGAAGTTTAAGTTCCACACCAAATGGTGTCTAATAGTAAAGGTTGCTAAGAATGGTCCCCAACTGAACTTACCGACTTACTTTCTTAAATCGTCCTTGTTTATATTGTCTTTAAATATGATTATTAATATTAATATTTCTAACTCTATTAATGAAGAATAATTGTGTATTCTTCTCTGTAAGAAGAATTTAAAAGTTATACAGTCATATTTTGACCGCCTTCTGGTAATCTTCATTTGTAAGATCAAGTTGAGCAGAATGAAGAAATTTCTTGAACTTTTAATCAACAAACCTAAGTACATAAAGTAGCAATCAGAAACGTCACAATTGTTATTAACATATGTTCAAAAATGTTCTTTGTTTATTTTGGGACATTGAGAAAACAATGAGAACTAATCAGTGGAACCTACAAATCACTCACCATGGAGTTCCATGGTGATCTATATGATCCATATATTCTATCACCAACAATTCCAGCAATATAAATTTCAACTTTTTTAATAATTTAACTAATTTCTATTTATCAATACACTAATACATTTAAACCATAGCTTTTCTAGCAGAAAACAGTTGATACATAGATATTTCTATGTGATTATATAAATGTCACTATAATAAAAAAGATTTAGATTTTAATAAAATAGGTAGCAGTAAAGATAATACTACTTGTAGTTTACCTCTGGTAACAAGTTAGCAACTACTCAGTCAGTGGAAATTACTGTAGACGTAAAAGCTGTCATGAAAATTTTATGTCAAAAAGAGGAAGGATTGTATCTGATTAGTTCATTGACTGAAAAAAAAACATTTTTGTGATCTAGACACGTAACTAAAAGTGACTCATCATATTTCTCTTCCTCTTCCTTGTCCCCCTTCACTCAATCCTCTTCTTCCTCTACCCCCTCCTCCGGTTCCCCTCTTCCATTTTCTCCTCCTCCTACTTCTCCTCTATCTCCCTTACTCCTCCTCTTCTCAGATCCAAAGGTTTCCTACCAAGTAAAATGAGCTACACAGTAGAATGACTCTCGTCACTGGAAAGTGGTTCAGCAGAACAATGACATAAAAATAATTACTTTAAGTGTTGTGCTCCTTCAAACAACTTCTTAAAAACTTGTTTTTAAAAACACTGATGGAGTGCCTTGAACGCATCAAACACTGCCCTAGATATCTGAGAAACTTATCATTCTGCCAAATTGCACATGATGTAGTTAGCTAAATCAACATTCCAACCCAGCTCAGCCCGAAGCAGAGAGTGCTGCTTCTTCTGTTTTCTCATCATGAAGACTTGTCTACGCACTGGTCTACGTAGTGATGCCTTTGAATTAATTCCCATTCAAGCGAATTAAAGAGACAACCTCAGCTTGCCTTCAGATAACCTTATCAGCTTTATTTCTATATCTACTGCTTCTTTTGACAGTATTACATCCTCATTATTTACGACCTCTCTTCCCAAAGCAGAGAGGGGAAAATTACTGCCGTGTGGGCACGTCCTCACCCCGTTTATGAATCTTTTTATCTAATTGGTAAAATGTTTCCAGGCTACTTTAAAAGCAAAGAGAACTCTCCCCCTCCTCCCAGTATTTTACCTTCAGAAGAACTAGATAGAAGAGGAGGATGCGTGTGGAAAAAAGCATAAGAGGACAGGAAGCATCTCAAATTGTAGTCACAGTGATTCCTTATTAAGCAGCTAAGATAGCCTAGCAACCTGCAACTCTAAGACGTTCCTATGGCACAAAAAAATTATAACTTGCTCAGAAATCTAAATAGACATCTTAACAACATATATTTGAAGAGGTTTGTCATAATAAAACTTCTCATATATATTTAGCACTATCTCCTAAGAATTTTTACAACTATTACATTAATTGAGTCTTACACCAAGCCTGTAAAAAAGTCTGAACAGATTCTTTCTTTTTCTTTTTTTCTTTATAAAAATCCTACATACATTTTTATTGTTAAAAGTTCAAATAATAAAGTACATAGAGAAAAATGTGATGGACCCCCTTGATAAAGCCCAGTATCCTTTCAACCATTTCCCTATGCATTTGTGCACAGGCACATGCAAACAGAGTTTGGGGTGGCAGATATTCATAAGTGGGATATTATACATACTATTTTGTGAAATGCTTTTCACACTTAACAGCATAGCCTGGAGGTGATTTTATGACAGTACCAAAAATCTTCCCAATTCTTTTAACTGACCACATAGCAATCCATAATATGCAAGTACCATAAGTTATTAATTCATTCCTCTAGATATATATCAGATTTTATTAATTAGATAGGCTAAGAGCTATAACAAACAACACTGAAACTTCAACAGTTTAACTTACTAAAGGTTATGGCTGAACTCAGGTCACAGTCCAATGGATCAGTAAGAGATGTTCTCTTTCACATGGCCCTACAAGAATCAGGTTCCTTTCTTCTTCAAGGTCACCCAGCAGACAGGAGGAAGAGAGAGTGTGAAGGCACAACACTCTTCACAGGCATGGATAGAAGTGCTTTATTTCTCCTACTCATGTTCTACTGGCAAGAACTAGTCATGTAGTCCACCAAGAAGGCTGGAAAATTTGTTTGAATTTGTGAGCAGGAAGTGGAAGAAGTCTTGATAAGCATCTAGCCAGTCTCTCCCATGTAGATTAATTTCATTTTTTTTGCTATTAAAAGTAATGCTATAATAAACACCTTCTACATACATCTTTGCACACTTATGTCAGTATTTCTGTAGGATAGATATCTAGACCAGGAATTGCTAGGCAAGAAGATACGTAAAAGATATTTTCTAAAATTCTGTTTTAAAAATGACAATATAAGAGATGACACCATAAAACTCCTAGAAGAGAACATAGGCAAAACAATCTCTGACATAAATCATAGCAATGTTTTCTTAGGTCAGTCTCCCAAGGCAATAGAAATAAAAGTAAAAGTAAACAAATGGGATCTAATCAAACTCATAAGTTTTTACACAGCCAAGGGAACCATAAACAAACAAAGAGACAACCTACAGACTGGGAAGAAATATTTGCAAACGATGTGAACCACATGGGCTTAATTTCCAAAATATGCAAATAGTTCATACGACTCAATAACCAAAAAACAAACAACCCAATCAAAAACCGGGCAAAAGACCTAAATAGACATTTCTCCAAAGAAGACATACAGATGGCTGACACCCAACATCGTTAATTATTAGAGTAATGCAAATCAAAACTACAATGATGTATCACTTTACACCAGTCAGCATGGCCATCATAAAAAGTCTACAAATAATAAATGCTGGAGAGGGTGTGGAGAAAAGGGAACCTTCCCACACTATTGGTGGGAATGAAAATTGGTGCAGCCACCATGGAAAACAGTATGGAGGTTCCTTAAAAAACTAAAGATAGAGTTACCATATGATCCAGCAACCTCACTCCTGGGCATATATCTGGAAAGGATGAAAATTCTAATTTGAAAGGATACACGCACCCCAATGTGCATAGCAGCACTATTTACAATAGCCAACACATGGAAGCAACCTAAATATCCATTGACAGATGAATGGACAAAGAAGGTATAATATATAGATATATGTATATATGTACATATATGTATACATATATATATATAAAATGGAATATTACTCAGCCATAAAAAAGAATGAAATAATGACATTTGCAGCAACATGGATGGACCTAGAGATTATCATACTAAGTTAAGTAAGTCAGAGAAAGACAAATATCACAAAACATCACTTATATGTGGAATCTAAGGAAATGACACAAATGAACTTATTTTCAAAACAGAAATAGACTCACAGACATAGAAAACACACTTATAGTTACCAAAGGGGAAAAGAGGGGGAGGGATAAATTAGGAGTTTGGGATTAGCAGATACAAACTATAATATATAAAATACATAAACAACAAGGTGCTACTGTATAACAGAGGGAACTATATTCAATCTCTTGTAATAAACCATAATGGAAAAGAATATGAAAAAGAATATTTATATGTATATAGATAGATATATATCAAACATATATGTATGTAACTATATATGTATATGTAACTATATATATATATGTAACATATATATATATAACTGAATAACTTTGTTGTACACCAGAAGCTAACACAACATTGTAAAACAACTATACTTCAATAAAAAAAATTTTAATAAAAATTTTAAAAATAAAATTCTGTTTAAGAATATTTTATCACTACCCTTCTAAAGTAAAATATAATATTTGATTGTATTAAAACAGTCTTCTAGAACGCATTAAGTACACTCTAAGGAGCTGACATCAAAGCATTACCCGATCTCGTCTTTATCATTAAAGACCTTTTTCTCTACTATACCTAGTAAGAGCCTTCCACTTCTCCTAGACTCTTTACTTCTGAAACACGTCATGACTATTCATCTCAAATCCTGGATTGCAATTTACTATCTCTGTGTTCTTGGGAATATCATTTTGACCACTCTGACACTTAGTTTCATCCTTTTGAAAAGAGGTAACATTATAAACCTCCCATTTTCTTGAAATAATAAAGGAAAATGGCACATGTGAAATGCCTCGACATAATAAACACTCAATGAGTGTTCGTTTCTACCCTTTTTTTCTCTCTCTCAGGCCATAATAATTGTTCCTATCCCTGAATTCCTATAGCACTTGTTTACATTACTTTTCTGTTACCTACCATATATGACCTTCCATCATTATTTATCTTTTCATGTGATATCTTATCTCCCCCATCATGATTATAAGCAAATAGAGAGGCATGCCATATTTTTTGGGTCCCCATTCCTTTGCACAGTGCCTTATGGTGCAGCCCTCAGTAAATGTTTGGGATGATGCCAATTAAGTTGAGCATGCCAGTGGAAGAGAGAAAGCAAAACAAAAGAGAAATCCATTCCAGTTATTCAATTTTAGGGAAAAAACTTGAAAAATCTGTAGAGATTAGTTAGAGGGATATTGAATGATAGCATTTAAAAATTCAACAACCCACAGGAAGCTGGAAAGCATCTGTGAACACTTCATTGAAAACCCAAGATAAATGTACGTCAAATCTTAAAATGCCAAGCTTCGTGTGTGTGTGTGTGTGTGTGTGTGTGTCCATCTCTAGGCAAGGTTAAAGGACTGTGGAAGCAGATTTTTCCATTTAATAGAGCTATTTGAGAAAGAATTATTTTAAAAGAAAGAATGAAGGAAGAGAAGTAAGGCAGGAAGGAAGGATGGAGAGAGAAAGAGAGAGAGGAAAGAGGAAAGAAAGGAATCTTTCAAAGACTAGGAAAGTGGTTCATTATTTACAAAAGAGAAACAGACTCACATACATAAAAAACAAACTTACGGTTACCACAGGGGAAAGGTGAGGGGAGGGATAAATTGGGAGTTTGGAATTGACATATATAAATTACCATGTGTAAAATAGATAACCAACAAGAACCTACTGTATAGCACAGGGAACTCTGCTCAGTATTCTGTAATAACGTAAATGGGAAAAGAATTTGAAAAAGAATAGATACATATGTATGTATAACTGAATTTGCTGGACACCTGAAACTAACACAACATTGTTAATCAACTATGGTCCAATATAAAATAAAAAGAAAATTTTTTTTAAGTGGTTCAGCTGAAGAGAGAAGGGAAATGCAGGAAGGATGCCAGGCCAGGAACAAACTGGAAATGAGACAGATCAAAAGAGAATTACGTGCAACTTTTGAAGAACATCCAAAACCATGAGCAGAACGGAAAACAAATTGAAGAACTGGTAACACAGGCTCTGGTTCCATAGGAACAAAGAACTGGTACTGAGTAGCTTCAGCCGCTCTAGACAGAAATATATCCAGACTCCATTTAGTCTCTGTCCTGCCCGATTCACCAGTAATGTTATCTGACAGCCCCATTCAAGATGGAAATTTGTCCCCCTGCAAGCATTCCTAATCCTTGTTGTGTGGAGTTTCTTCTTTTCTTTTCCCTAGATAAGTATTTTCTTCTTATATTTCCATAAGCTGTAAATTTAGTACACTTTTAATATTTAACTGAAAACACAGAAACTTTTAGTCTTCTCATTACTTCATAATATGCTTTTAAATTAGTCCTTGACTAAGATAAAAATATCTTTTGCATGTATCCAAAAATAAATAAAGCCATTTCACTCTTGCTTTATTGCTCTTTCAAAGCCAGTACAAGTGATAAGGTTTGACAGTGTTATAGCAATGAAAGGAGCATAAATATTTTAATATATGTAAGCTGCTCTTTGACAACCATGAATACAGAAATGCTGTCTATTTGCTTTTTTAAATAGTAATTGCTAGCCTATGTTTCTGTTCCCAGAGAAACAAAGATCACTTTAGTGTTTCTGTATTCACTGTGAACACAAATGTAGGCTTCCTAAATGTGTTAATGAGGAGCCTCTCAGTGATCTCTCTGCCTACGTGTTTTATCATACCTGTTTCCTGACCTGCTCAGCCTCATCTGCATTGGCATCCCACCTCCCCTACCACTGAGCCATGGCTTCATCACTAATAGACTCCTCATTTACATATTATTTGCATATTTGAAATTTCTTCACATAATTCTAATAACCGTGCATCCTTCTGGGCATATGTAACATAATGATCCTGCCAGTCTTCTGAAGATGTCAGGTGAGACTCATTGCTAGAATTTTATTAATTTAGTTAACAAATATTAATGGAGGGCCTGCTTGGCCCCAGGTATTGCTCTAGGTGTTGAGGGTGCAACATGGAATATGATACAGTTTCCACATTCCAAGAGCTTATAGTGAAATAAAGGGGAGCAGGCATGAAAAGAGGCAATTAAAATATAGTGAATAGGATTTCTAATAAATGGCCTTTCTTTATTGCTTCCACAGT